>NC_089222.1:68520618-68881243 GCF_963924675.1 Phocoena phocoena
CATGCGGGATCTTCCCGGACCGGGACATGAACCCGTGTCCCCTGCATTGGCAGGCGGACTCTCAACCACTGTGCCACCAGGGAAGCCCCGAGATGCATTTTTTAAGGGCTCCTGTTGATACTGTTAATTTGAGCCCTTCTCCACCCCCCAAATCAGAATATTTAACATTATTCTGGCAGCCAAATCTCAGATAATCTCCAAAAGGAAATTACTGGCTGGCCAGCATTAGCAATCTCTTGCAGAGCTGCCCTCTCAGAACTGGGCTAGCCGTGTGGCCCCTGGATGACACCATAGGCATGAGTCCTGTAGTTCCACAGAGCATCTGAGACACACTTTGTATGGGAGCAAGGGTCAGAGAGGGGAAAACCAGGGCCAACAATGATTTCAGGGCACCCCATCCAGATAGCAACCCTGGCCCTGTTGATCCCAGGTTCCAGAAGAGGACTTAGAAAATTTCAAGGGAGGCACTCCAAAATGTGGGACCACTTAGTTTGGGGTGCTGAATAGGAAGCCCACACTTATATATAACATTTGAGGATCAAGGAGATCTGCTAAAATATAAAAACTCATATCACCTAATAAGTTACATAGTTTTCTCTTTCCTTAATTTTGAAGAAAACAAAATGAACTTTAGATTTGGCCTAAATTTTAAAAAATAATGTCACATTTTGAGATCTTAAATATTCACCTATTAATAAGGTAGGAACGGATTTTATGCATTGATTTCCTCTCTTTGATGGATTATAAAAAGATTTTATATTTGAAATGAGGAAAATTGGCCACATTTTCACAAGCCATCTATAACTAAATAGCCCCTAAAGTTGTCTCATCATTGAGGAAAAATTATTTCAATACAAGGAAACTCCAGGTCACTATGAAAATAAAACATAATTATGATACCATCAAAGGAATAAATTTTATTATTCCTCTCCAGTAGCCAGCTAAAGTAACAATAGTTCTGACTTCAGATAATTAACCCTCCATTTGTGACAACATTATTCTAGTTTTAATTTAGTGTCACTGGGACTCACAGGTGAGGAGGCTTTCATAGTTGATGATGTTCCCATTGCAGATGACTGCTACTATTCTACTTCTATTTACCTGATCTTCTCTTTCCTGGACTTTCTACCATATCTTCTCATTGGCCATAGCTTTAAAATATGCTTCGTTGACAATGCAAGGTTGAAGGGTTAATGCAGAGTGTTGGCCAAGAAGGGTCACCACCTGAAGGAATAAAAGAAAATAAATAGTCTTCTGTTTAATAATGGAAGCTCCTTCTCCTTCTAAAGATCTGCTGATGGCTCCTACCTGAACTGGCAAGAGAGGTCTTGAAGTATTTTATTCTGCTCCCCTATTTTAACCAATTTGTTACATTTTTTCAATGAAACTTCAAACAAATGTAGTGATTATTTATTTATTGAATACTGATTGGTTGTCTTCAGAAGAAGAGATACTCTACTTTCAATTCAGCATTAAGCTAATACTTGTGAATGAGACTCATTCCAAAACAGGAGGCAAAAAGGAAATAGTTACCTAGTCCCCACCATATGCCAGGCATTTTACTAGATGGCCAAAAAGACTATAATAAGCAGTCCTTAACCAAATAATACTGTTGATAGTCTCGTACTATTTCTGCATTTTATGAAAAATTAAGGGTATTTATTTTCAAGTTCATGCATCTTTAAAGTCTGCTTTTACCGGTGGGCATGTGTTAATGTGCGTGGTTGTCTGTTCTTTGGTGTACCTCTGTGTATTAACATGTCTCCTTCCTCTGACTATGCTGAAACCGTATGCTCCGATCTTCTAGTGAAGCTGGTGGTAACTCGGGCGCTGATGATTACTGCAGATGTTTTAGCTGGATTTGGATTTATTATCCTGCTCCTTGGTCTTGACTGTGTGAAATTCCTCCCTGACGAGCCATACATCAAAGTCCGCATCTGCTTTGTTGCTGGAGCCACATTACTTATAGCAGGTATTGGTCTGGACTAGTGATGGGGATAAAGATACCCAACTAAGGTCTTGGGATGAAGAAGGGTGCTGTTCTGAAGTAGTTCATTTCAGGATAATATCTGACTTGCTTTTCTAGATTGAAGGAATAAGGAGCACATCCACCAACACTGCTTTCCTTAGTTTTGGAATCAGATAATTAATCTTTTGTTAATATCCCTGGTCAGGGTTTATTGAAGTCCTCAAACTATTTTCTAACTATTTAAAAAGTTATATAAAGCTTTAAATTAAAAAAAATTGTGATTATTCCTGAAGTTAAATCCTAAAATAAGCCTCCAGTCGCCACCTTCTTGCCTGTACACGCACTTACCAGTTCTTCTTGGCAATGAACTAAACTGTACCAAGTCCTGTGTTAGGCTTTTCTCATGTGCCAACTCATATGATCATAACTGTAACAATAAACAGATTATGCTATTATCTCTACTTAAGAAGCTGGTGAATAAATGGAGTTCTGAAGACATAAATCAAGCATCACTTTATATGGTGTTTATTAGTGAAACAGCAAAATTGATATTTTACTGAGGTCTGTCATCAAATTCAATTTAGTCTTCCTTTATCATCATGTCTTTTTTGGATTGTAACATAAGTTGGGAGGAAGTACACTGTGAAAGAAATCAAAGTGTAGGAAGATTGAAAACCAATGAGTCCACTCTCCAGAGAGAAAACCATCTTCTTTTATGGTAGCAGCAAAAAGTTAGCAAATGCTTGCAGGTATATATATATATACATATATAAAATGTGTGACCTTAGGTCAGTTAATCCGTCTCCTTTTCTTGGTCTACAAATTAGCGTGAAGCCTCAGCAATAATATCTACTCCTAATTGTTGTTGTAAAGATCCCAATGTGGGCAGAGTAAGCCCATAGCTGAAAGTCTCACCCATCACATAGTCAAGAGTGGGGCCTCCCTGATATTTTCACACAAGGCCCTAAGGATCCTTAGGTTGTACTAAAAAATCACAAGAATTTAGCACTTTGTTTTCCTTTTAAAGATATTCATTCCCATGTCCAGCCTAGTTTTAACATAAAGCTTTTGTATGTAACAACGTGTTCATGTAACAAATTTAAACATCATTTAATGCTTTGCAGTTTTATTCTAGAATGCTTTTTGAGATATCACTAATCTACTCCATTTTTTATAAAATAGCAAAATGAACTAAATTTAAAGAAAAATAAGTCACTGAAGAAAATCCCTGCAGGAACGGCTAAAGAGATACTAAATTAAATCGCCAGAGATGGCCAAAGCCTTGGAATCCTCATTTGAAATTAGTATGCCATGTATATATTTATATATATATATACACACACACACACACATATATACATGCACACACATAGATATATACACATAACTAAAAGTGGGGTCTTTTTGCTCGCCGCTCAAAAGCCAATAAAGAGGTAAAGATGGTGGAAAGGAAAGTTTGCTTTATTTTGGATGCAGGCAACCAGTGGGGAGGGCAGACACCTGTCCAAAGGCTGACCCCAGCCCCCCACGCCCCGACAATCAGGGAGCAAGAGCTTTCATAGGTGGAGGGAAGGGGCTACATGTAGAAACAATACAGTCAGCTCTGACAGCCATCTTGAAATCGGTCATCGGTGGTCTGACCAGCGTCACCTTGATTGTTTTAAGTACAGTTAATCTTCAGTTCCATGGTCAGTTTGTTCCCATTTCTTTAAGGCCAGTTCTCAGAATTGTGGCAGCTTATGTCATGGCTACAGTCTGCTCATCATATAGTTAACTTCTTCCACCTGGTAGGGGTTTCAGTATCTATAAAACAGCCCACAGGATATGGCTCAGAGTACTATCCATAGCCCTTGAGAAGGAACTAAAGGTCCTTGACTTTGCTTACTGACTAAACTATCATTGTTTTGTCCTGTCTGACTGCTTTTTTTTCTTCTGCATTTTCTCACATCTCTGATTAAACTTATTCTTTGGCTAAAGTTTTTCCACAGACAAAAGGCAGGCGGAGGACGTAGGGGAGAAAAGACCATAAGGTCCTGCTCCGTTTCACACACACACACATATATGTGTGTATATATATACGTGTGTGTGTGTATATATATATATATATATGCATATGTATATATATGCACACATATATATGTATATGTATATATACCAAAATCTGTTTCTAAGTTTCGAAAAAAAGTTTTCATCCTAAACCTATGAGTTACAGTATTATGGGAAAGGTGTGGTAATTTACACCCTGTATTTTAATGGTTACTATGTGTTCATGATCTGGTCCTTCTTAAACTTCTTGCATTAAACAATTGGGAAAAGAATGCAATTAAATTGTGACTTCAATAGATATCACAGACAGACTTACTAGAGAAAAAATGTGAGAGTTTCTTGGGGGTTACAGATTTCAGAAGCACCATTTTCATATAGCCTTTTGTCTGACAACTCGCCACTCTTTTTTCTTACCTCTGAGCCCTGGCATGCAATTTATACCTTAAAAGCAAGAGGACTCTAGTGGCATTGTTTCAAGACAATCAATTTTCAGAAAGACTAATCTGTGAGAATTAAATTTTATTTAAGATGGACAAAATTTCTTAGTCTATCCTAATATAGTGTGGGAGTGTTAGATAAATTTTCAATTTCTACTTTAGTTATTTGTTTTTAACCTCAAAGTACTAAAATGAAGGACTTTAAAAACATAGTTTCCATATGGGTGCTGATTATGTAGCTGACATAACTTCAGTCATGGGGCTGGGGAGCCATAGAATACTCTTAAATACAATACAGTAGAATACTCTTAAATCTCCTTGGATTTAAATTTTTAAAAGGCCTGCATTATTTTTAGCAATTTTCATCTCCTTCAGGTGCCCCGGGAATCATTGGCTCTGTGTGGTATGCTGTTGATGTTTATGTGGAACGTTCTTCTCTGGTTTTGCACAATATATTTCTTGGCATCCAATATAAATTTGGTTGGTCCTGTTGGCTTGGAATGGCTGGGTCTCTGGGTTGCTTCTTGGCTGGTGCTGTCCTCACATGCTGCTTATACCTCTTCAAAGGTAAGAACAAAATAAAATAGCACACTTCCTTGCCTCCAGTATCATTCCTCCCAACCCAATGGAAACACAACTCACCAGCTCAAACTAATGTTGATAACTTGATCCCTACCTATTACCATTAGAAATTTCAGTTGTTCAAGGACAACTGATTTGCAGTACTAAAACCTTTCTATCCTGTTAGTGGTATAGTTGTTGAAAAGAAAAAAAAAGAATACTACAGCTACAACTGTATCTAACATTCAAATATATAATGGTTATTTTGATGTGTCATAATCTTATATATCTCACTTCACCCAATCAACTAAATTTACATCTACAATTTATATCTACAGAGAAGTAAACAGAGAGCCAAGTCAAATGCATACTTGTTGTTGAAAAGTGTGATGTGTTACTATTGGGTTTCTCAAAATGTCACTGAAAAAAAATAAGGAAATCCCTCTTCTCATAAGAAAGAAAAGAAAAGGAAATTACTTGATTGAATTTAAAATCTAAAAAGAACTTTCAAGTTGAAAATCTTAGAGTTTCTTCTAGGTTCTTAGATGATTCCTTCTTATAATATTTATATTATTGCCTCTTTTGGGTAAGAGTATATAAAATTACATTTTCCCCCAAACTTTACTGAGCCATAATTATTTTTATATCGCCATGTTTATCTCTTCCAAACAGATGTTGGACCTGAGAGGAACTATCCTTATTCCAGGAGGAAAGGCTATTCAACTACAGCTGTTTCCATGGCCCAGTCATATGCAGCCCCTCGGACACAGACTGCCAAAATGTATGCTGTAGACACTAGGGTGTGAAGTGACACATATCAGTCAGTGTGTATATGTTGTTTAACTAACCAATCAATATGTTCAAGTTAATAAAATAGCTGGCCAATCCAGGAACAGTTATCTAGACTTCCTGTTCAACTAAATCAATTGCTTAGCTTAATCAAAAAGTTTGATTCTCCTATCACTTCTCCCTCTCAATTATTCTTATATTCTTCCACATTCTTTTACTGTCTCTCTCTCACACATATACACACGTACACTTTCCCTGTATTTTAAGATAAGGTTGCTGGGATATAAAACTGTTTGTTGTGATATGGCTGCTAGAGATAGTGATATGGTGATGTTAAAATTAAATGACGCTTTAAGAATAGAAAACAACTTTCAAAAGAGGTCAGAGATTCTAATCTTTGAAAGGATTGACAAATTCTTAGCTCTCTCCCTGGTTTTTGGCTCACTTTTTGTATTCTCAATTGAGTGAGTTATTTGATAACTTTGAAGAAGATGATTCTTCCGAATTCAAACGAGTATATCAAGACTTACCATTGCTCTGATTCTGTTAAAATAGAAAAAGAAAATAACAGCTTCATGTACCAGTCACTGGTGGGAGTTAAAGATAAAAAGGTCCCCCTCCAAACTCTAAATGTGAAAAGCAAATGCTAAATTAATACCAGAGTCAGTGCTGACCTTCTTCCTCATTAACCACATTAAAGATCTGTGTATTTTTTTAATCACTACTCCAAGTTTGCCTATAGATTGTCAAATATTAAACTACAGCAGTTAATAGCTAAACTGGGGAGTTCACTTAGCATTGATTGGGCATCCAAATGTATCTCAAGAATGTAACATATTAGAATTCACCAATTCAGGTGTCCTCTCACACTGGATCCTCAGCACCCAGCAAAATAGCTGACATATGATAAAATGTAAAAACTATTTGTTGCTTGAAAGCAATAAAGGCTCAACAATTCTCTTTGAAAAAAAACAATTTTCCTCACAAAATATGTGCTTTTTGAAAAAATAGAATTATATACACACTTAAAGAAATCAATGAATAACTGCTAAAGGGATTTTGTTCATATCCATAATATAACCATATTTCAATTTTTTTAATTGTAGAGTTTTTTTAAAGTTATAAAATTTAACCTCAGGTTTTCTGGTTCCTTGAAACTCACATGAATAGCATTAATAGCCATACAGTACCTTAACAGACTATCAACTGAACTACAGATTAGTTCTTTGGAAAATGGAAATTTAGTTGTGAACATCTGAAGCTCCCAAAAGAAGTGTTTCCAATTTAAAAAGCTAAAAATAATGTGAAAACGAGATGATGGAAACTGGTACATACATTGTTGAGAATGATGTCTATGACTTCATACGACATCTCTTTACTAGTATCTCAGGAGAATTTATAATATAATCTTAGAATTAAGAGCAACTGATTCACTTTTATTTCATGGATGTTATTAACTGTAACTGACATTTAACAAAAGTAATTGTAGATTATGTTTACTAGTTATATGGGTATTATTCTAAGCATTTTAAAGCTTATTTTGCGTTGTTCTTTTTTCTCAACCTTAACGTTTAAATTTTTTATTCCCATATTTATTTTATGATATATTGTCTGTCATGTTTTATATATTCTAATAAGTCTCTTGAAATACTTCTGGGGAAACGCAGGGTAAAATTAATTAAATAATTAATGAGATT
Organism: Phocoena phocoena; assembly: GCF_963924675.1. Classification (NCBI taxonomy): domain Eukaryota; kingdom Metazoa; phylum Chordata; class Mammalia; order Artiodactyla; family Phocoenidae; genus Phocoena; species Phocoena phocoena. The sequence goes on from NC_089222.1 coordinate 68,528,118, forward strand.
TTAGAGATACAAATTTTTCCCTCCTTAAAGGTTTCATTTCATTTAATTATGGTGATAATCGAAATCTATTAATGTTTTGAATATTTTTCTCAATAAAAACATTTTGCATATCCTGGGAAGAATATTAGTATTTTTTAAAAAAATCCCCTTGGGAATGTTCATTCCTAATCCACTGTAATCTAATGAAGCTTTCCAAAATAAAGCATAACAAAGAATATATTTTGTATAGCAACTACAAAATATATTTGTTGTACAGTGAACAGCAAAATAAATATCAAATTGTGAAGAAGCAATAATTGACATAGAGGTAGCTCAACATGCTCAGAAAGAAAAAAATAACATAAGCCCAAAGTATACTCATATCTGGTTATTAGGTTGAATCGTTAAAATAACCCACAAAATTCTGAGTACTATAATTTAGTCATGTCCTGTTAATTGCAATAGGAAAAACTAAAAATGTATAAAATGGAACAATCTTATTTACCTATCCCTTGATTAATCATGACTTTCTAATATCAAATCTTTAACTGAAATTAGCCTTTTGTTATTATAAAAGTTATATATGTGCATTGTAGAAAGTTGGAAAGCAAAAACAACCAAAAATGTATCTTGTTTAAATACCATGGGACCATATTCTCTCCACCTATACCACTACTTCTAAAACCCTATTGAACATCTGCACATCCTTCCAGATATTCTGTTTATACACATACACGCAAAGACTATATATTCTTCTTTAAGAGACCATTCCATATCTGTGGCTTTGTAACCTAATTTCCCTCCATTAATTATCATTGCCTTTTCATAGCAATAAATTTTCATCTTATTGATAACCAATCCATGTTTAAATTTACCCATTTCTCAAAATGCACCATACTACTGGTTTGTTTAAACCAGTATTTTCATTTCCTCTGATTATTATGCTCCTTAAGTCTCTTTTAATCAAGCTACATTTTTTTCAACATCCCTGATTTATTAAAAAAAAAAAAGACAAAACAAAACCGAACCAGTTTTCCTACAGCTTATTCCACCTTCTGGATTTGTCTGGTGATGTCACTTAGCTTGTTTCTCTATACCTTGTATTTTCAGTAAATTGAAATTTAAATCAAAAGTCTATGATGGAATCAAGTTAAGTAGCATCTAAAATAAACCGTAGGTGATGTGAAGCATATCTGGAGACCTAATATCTTGTTGATTTAGCCTTAATTATGATAAAGTTGTTTGCTGGATTAGGGTGATGCTAATCTGATCTCTCCACTCTTCAGTTGTACATACTTTTCCTTTAGTGACAAAAACAAGTGATTATTGTGGTGTTATTTTAGAAACCATAGGAATATCCTATTCTCCATCAACCATAATAATAGTTTTAAAGTAATACTTTTAACAATTGATAATCTTTATTGGAGTCAGTACATTTGTTATAGTTTGTAGAAAGATGGTTTTCTAATTCTATTTTATCTTCATCTGTAGCAAAAACCCTTCTGTAAAATAAGCCTTGGTCTCTTCATTTGAGTCTATTTAGTTACCCTGAAAAGGCAGGATAAATGCTTAAAGTTCTTCCCTTTCATTTATCAATCCACAATACAAAATAAGGAGCTGACTTATTAGTGAGATAATATGTAATTTATCAGCCAAACAGGGACAATTTGAGAGTAAAAGTGTGGCCCATTAATAATTAAATCCTGGGAAAGTAAAGAGGTACTGTCCTTCTTTTAGCTCAAAGAGTGATGCATATTATTTTTCAATATTTCCTTATATTTGAGTGTCATTATGAACCTACAGATTACCATTGATTCAATGTGCTTTAATCCATAATAACTATTATTATTATGATACTTAAATTGTTCATCTTTGGTCTGCCTGGACTTTTTAAACCGGCTGCTGTGTTTTCTTGATACAGTATTTTAAAAAATTTTTCTTCCGTAATCATAATTTTGAGGTACATCCAGAAAAGTACATGTTTACAGCTAGATGAATTTTCACAGAGTGAATATACCTGCATAATCTGTATTCATGTCAATAAATAGATTATCCTTTCCCGGAAGCTCCCTCTGCCCCACCTTCTTGTCCTTACCCTCACCGTTCTGTGGGTAACCACTATCCTGACTTCCAAAACTATAGATGAGTTTTGTCTGTTTTCAAACTACTGTACATTTAATTCTTTGAATCTAACTTCTTATCCAACATTATGTCCTAAGATTCAGAATTCATCTATATGGTTTCATGTAGTTTAGTTCACTTATTTTCATTGCAGTACAGTATTCTATTGCAGAATATACCACAACAAAATGTTTAATCCATTTTACTGGTAATGGACATTTGGTACATTTCCAGTTTTTAGCTATTACAAAGAGTGCTGCTGTGAACTTCCTTTGTTTCTGTTTTTTATTGAAGTGTAGTTGATTTACAATATCATGTTAGTTTAAGGTATACAGCATAGTGATTCAGTATTTTTGCAGATTATATTCCATTATAGGTTATTACAAGATATTGGGTATAATTTCCTGTGCTATACAGTAAATCATTACGCTTAAACATTCTTGTATATGATTTGGGGAGAGCTATACCTTCCCTTCTCTGATACCTCGGAGTGGAATTGCTCCATCACAGGTGCGCTTGGGTTCAGGGGTAGTGGATGTTGCCAAAACATGTTCCAAAGTGCTTGTACCAAGTTACACACTCACAGCAGTACATGATGTTCCACATCCTTGTCAATGCCTAATATTATCTATCTTCTTTCATTTTAGCCATTCTAGTAGGTATGTAGGGGGTCAAAAAATAAAAATTTGTAGTTTTTAACTCATCTTCCTAATAACTAATGAAGCCATACACATTTTACTATGGTTATTATCTATTTGAATATTCGATTTAGTGAATTATATGTTCAATTTCTTTGCCAATCATTCTATTTTCTTTAAGGAGTTCTTTATATATTCTTGATCTGAGTCCTTTATCAGATATATGTGTTACGAATATCTTCTCCTAGCCTGTGGGTTGCTTTCCCACTTTATTAATGAAATTTTCTAATGACAAGTTATTTTTAATGTAGTCCAGTTCATCATTTTTTCCCTTTATGATGATAATTTCTTTGTATCCTGGTTAAGAAATTTTTGTATGCCCCAAATCGTGACGATATTCTTTTCTGTTTTCTTCTAAACTATTTTAGTGATCCCTTGTATATTCTTTTATGTATTTTCTTTCTTGTATTTAAGTATAACATATATACAGAAAAGTACACAGAGAATAAGTGTATAATTTGATAAAGTTTTACAAAGTGAACATACTATGTAATCATCACCCAGATCAAAAATAATACTATGCTGGAATTTCAGATTTATTTTTACTATACTTCCTAGATGATTCCTCTGCAGCTTGCATCATCCCACTTAACCGACCCAAGGGTGAAAACCAGTTTTAGAAAAATATCTGGGTAAAGATAATTTCCATAAAAGGAGATAGGATAATACAACTGTACAGATTTCCAATTATGCCCTTCACCATATAATTTCCTTGTTCATAGTACCATAAACTTTACAGTTTTCAGATATACTGATATCAGAATGATCAATATATAATTCACAATTGATTGTGCATGCACACGTGCACGCACACGCACACACACACACACACCCCTACATACACAATACTTACCGGGAGTAAAATCAAGTAGAGCAATTGAAGTACAATGTTGAAGAGTTTTTCTTTGGTCTCCAGAGTTTAAGTCCTCTAAACGTAGTTATATTTCATGGGTGCCTGGGATTCATAAAGATTCAATCTCCCATTTTGTTTGAAAGCATGAACAACTGTTTCTTTTTTAGTACAATAGGAATCTCTGTCACTTATTCACCTTGGAGATCAAGTTTGCTACTTAATTTAAACATGAATCCAAGTGTTTTTGAATAAATTTAAAGAACAAGATAAATAGTATCCATAGCCAACATTTTATTGGAAGATTAAAGAGTCCAGGAAAAACATCTTATACAAAACTCCAATGAGAAGATCAATTGGCTTTAACAAATTACTTATAAAAATATTAATACATTTGGTTAGAATTTGTTTCCAGACAACTGAAATGAGGTCCTGAAAATATAGTTCTAAGATTTATTTTTAATTTGACAATTACTCAAACTAATAATTTTAAAATCACTGATTCTTTTCAGTTTTTCTTCATAAAAATGTATATAAAAATATAAAATATAAAAAAAATAAGGAAAAGGTGAGGGTATTCCAGAAAACTTTACAATAATGCAAAATATGTAAAAAATAATAGGATGTCATCTAGATTATTATTCTATTTGAAAATTAGCCTTCCATAGTGACACCTATCGGTTTAATTATTCATATCACCCTACCCTCATTTAACTCTCATGTTAGAGAGAAGTAATCATAGGAATGGAAATTAAGTATTACAGGGTATCTTAACTAATTCTCTGCATAGAACTAGAAATTCACACACCCACACACACACATGCACAGAGTGATCATTGGGACTATGGCTATTTTCCTTCAAATTGTTTTTTAAAACATAAAAGAAAAAGTTTAATGTTAGAAAGGAATCACTACAATAATGATTTAGAAGTAGAGATTTAGTCCTAGAATGAATTTTTGAGGTCATCTTGTTTAACCCCCTCATTCTATAAATGTGCTTACTGTTTCAATTACTTTTGAGAATAACATGATAGAAGTAAAATAGAGAAGTGGCATGGTGGTGGTGGGTTGAATTGGGAGATTGGGATTGGCATATATACACTAATATGTATAAAATGGATAACTAATAAGAACCTGCTGTATAAAAAAATAAAATAAAATTCAAAAATTCAGAAAAAAAAGAAGAAAAATGGAGGAATTTTTTAATGTAAGTGGTGTCATACAACACTAGACACAGTATTATTCATTAAACACAGTGTTACTATTACTATATAATATTCTGTAAAAATATTCTTAATATTCTATGAGAATCTGTTGTTAATTCATTCAAAAACATTTATGTTGTCCTGTGGGCTAGATACCAGGTATTTTATGCTTAATAGAAAAATAAGAAAGTTGTCTTTGTCTCTCTTATTACCTTCATTTCTACAGCCAGATGAACATTAAATGTCCTTAAAAGCCCTGTAAATCATTGTTTTGGTTCAGGTCATTATCTCCATCCTAGTCCAAATTGTTATCTTTTCTCTCTTTGATGATGGTGGCAGCTTCTTCTTTTCCTTCTTCCAATCCATGTTTACACTACAGCCAGATAGAGCTTTTAAAAATACATATCCAGTCATGTTACCCCTTTGCTTAAATGTCTTCCTATTGTTTCTAGGATAAAGTAACAAAAATTTTAACATGATTTTTTATTTTTTATTTTTTTTGCGGTACACGGGCCTCTCGCTGCTGTGGCCTCTCCCATTGCGGAGCACAGGCTCCGGACGCGCAGGCTCAGCGGCCATGGCTCACGGGCCCAGCCACTCCGCGGCATGTGGGATCTTCCCGGACCGGGGCACGAACCCGTGTCCCCTGCATCGGCGGGAGGACTCTCAACCACTGCGCCACCAGGGAAGCCCTTTAACATCATTTTTTTTTTTTTTTAAACATGATTTTTAAAGGTCAATCATGACTTGGTCCTTGGGTACCTCTCCTACTTTTTTTAGCACTCTCTCCTTTGTTCCACCCTCCAACCAGACTGCATTTCTTTCTCTGCCTCAGAAGCCCCATGCTTCTCTTGCCTCTGGCTCTGGAACAGCTTCTTCCTTTTCCAGTTCTTATCCCTATCATCCTTCCTATCTCTAGTAACACATCACTTCTTCAAGGGAGGCCTCCCTGACTTCCACTAGACTAGGTTCCCTAACACCTGAGGGCTCTGCTTTCATTACCCCCATTGCACTTCACTTACGAGTGCGTGATCTCCTGCAAGTTTGCAAGCTCTAAAAGGGTAAAACATTTTATACTTTGTGTACTGCTCTGTTCCCAGCAACTGGCACAGTGCCTGATGCATAGTAGACCTTAAATACATATTTTTGAATAAATGAGTGAGTGAATGATGATAATACCCTAGCCTGGAGAAACTAAGCATTTTATTTGTATCCATTGTATGCAGTTATTTGTTCACTGGATTATTCCTTCCATTATTAATGCATACATTTGTGCAGTTTAATTGAAAGACCATCTCTATGTTTTCAAGCAGCCAAAGATGCAGAGAGGACAGAGGCACGAACAAAGAAGAAACTTAGAGTACAATAAAATAATTGCTATAATGTGGGTATGTATGGAATGTCATGGGAAAAGCAATCTCTGCATCTGCCTGTGGAGTCAGGGAAGGCTTCATAGAGGAGGGAAATTTCAGTTGCATGAAGAAAGATGACAGGCATTTCCAAAGAAAACAAATTAAGGGAAAGAATTCTGTGTAAAGAGGAAAACATGCACAAAGAAATAGAATCAAGAGAGGGCAAGTAATGTGCTGAGAATTACATGTAGTTCAATGTCCTCAGAGCATAATTGGGATAAGGAGGTTTCGATATATTCACAAGTTTAACTTTAAAATGAAGACCCTAGGAAGATAGTATTTCCTTCTTTCCAAGTAGGAAAATGGAGATGAAGATGTTTGCTAAAAAGCCCTCAATGCCACCATTAGAAATGCAAGCCAAGGTCATAAGGTGCTAGTTTTATTCTGTAGGATAACTATCCTGGTTGCCCTCCTACAGTCAGCCACTTTGAGGCATCACCCAAGGAGCAAAGTCTTATTGAAGACAGGCTTCACTATCACAGAGATAAGTTTCATTCCCAAATTAATATTCTTACCATATCTTCTCCTTTACACTTTCATCTTCTTTCAAATCAATTCTTTTACCTTTTTGGTTTTGTTTCTTTATGTCAACATCCTCATGCTGAAGAGAATAGTTCCACTTTCATTTTAAGGAGATAAACTGGGGATTATGTGGAAAAAGCATTCCCAGAGCAGGTTCTGCAGCTTTTGAGCTACGAAGTAGTTGCTCTCCAGTGAATAATGTTGGCCCTTGATATGCTGTAATTAATTGGAAAACAATATAATACACAGTCCTGTATTGGTTACTCTATGTTTCCATTCAAAAAAGCTGGTGATTTGTCATTTAAAATTTTATTGAAGTAATCTTTAGTTTTTTAAAACAGAAAAGAATAAAGAATAAAACAAACAAACAAAAACACCATTTATCCCTGCACCCAGAGAATGTTTGTTAACATAGAGGAAAATTATACGTGCATAAGATTTTTCACAAATTAACAGTACAGAAATGTAAATAGTAAACAATGTCTTTCTTACCCACCTCCATGGTTTCCCCCACCACCTCTCTCCCAAGAGATGTACCTATCAGGTATTTCTTATGTCTTTACAAAGAAAATAAATTTTGTGGCATATATGGATCTTTTGAAAATGTACACACCATACTCTTTATCTTCCCTTTAAAAATAAAATGAATAGTTAACTATACTTATAGGCATTTTCCATATCACCTTATTCTTTTTAATGGCTGCATAGCTCTTTGTTCATATGTACCATTACTTGTCTAATTTGTCCCCTTACACATCTCCATTGCTTCCTCCGTTTTTTGTATCATAAGCACTGTGGCAATGAATATTCTTTTAAAAGCATCTTTGCCTTCTTATAGGATTACAACCATAGAATTACTTTCCAACTGTGTCTAAAAGTAGAAATGCTATATCTATGAGAATATGTATTAACATTTTTGATACACATAGCCAAATTGGGTTCCAAAAAATGTTATGCTAATTCACACTTCTCCCAGTGGTATAGAAAAAGGCTTGTTTCCTCATATCCTTGCCAACATAAGATATTAGCAACATTTAATATTGTTACCACTTTTATGGGTTAAAAAAATGATATTATATTATTGTTTTGATTTGCATTTATTTAACTAAATTGAGTACAGTTGATAAACTTTAAAAAATAATCACTAATTGTTTGAATATTTATTTCTGCAGATGGAAATTATTTTTTATTGTTTTTACTACCCTGCTATGATCTATTCCCAATTTCAAAACATGTATTTATTTTCTCAAAGTGTGTTATACTTCCTACCCATGACATTTGAAATATTTTTAGGTGGTACATTGAATATTTTTACTTTACAGCCGTCTATTCATTTTTATGTAGATATGAAAAAACATGCTTTCCACTTAGAATACAATAAGAACTTTTCATTTAAATGCAGTTAAGTTTGAAACTGAGTTGATTTTAAAATACATTAAATAAAAATAAGTAAAAATGTTTTTTGGGTTATCAAAAACAGGTAAGTCCATATTTGGCTGACTGAATTTTGGTATACAAGGGGCTAATCAATGTAATATCCTTAAAATAAAATATATGTTAAGCAAAAGGTTCAGTAGTTTATTAAGTTTCATTGCTCAGGCAAAGTAGAGCCACAGGCTAGAATTAGAGTTAGCAAGTGAAAAATGGGTACATGCTCAAATTCAACCTATAGGCTTTCTCCAGAGCCAAAAACTAAGAAAATAAGAGTATTTATTTATTTGGTTATTTAAAATAGATCTCAGAAATCAAATCATTTCACTCATAAATACCTTATTTTATATATATATATATAAAACAGATAAAGACTTTTTAACAATGTAACTACAATACCATTATCACAGTCAACAACATAAACAACAAATCCTTAATATCATTCTTCCCAATGTCTATTTTGTTCCAATTGTCTGAAAAATGTCTTTTCCTTTTACTGAATTTAAACTATATTATACAGTGCCTTTGTTTTCTAAAACTATGGAGCAAGAAGTATTGATTAGAGGAGGAAATCAGAGGGAGGCTTTATTTTACTGGTGAAGGGAAAAGCTTCAAGTTTAGTAAATGAAAACAAAATAAGCTAATTTGGTCAATGTAGCAGCAACTGAAGCAGTTAGCAAACCTTGTCTAAAACAGAGAAAATAAAGGTGAAGGAAACTAAGAATAAAATGCATTATTGGAAAATAAAAATTGGAGGCTAAAAACACAGTGGAGGCTTAATCACATGGAGTTAATGTTCCAGTACTGGTTGTTCTGAGCATATGTCAATTCTTGTTTTCTTCTTAGTGGAATCCTCTCCTTATGCTAATAAATTTATAGTAAAACTGTATTTATAAAGTAGAAAAACTCTCCTCTGAAGCCTTACACAGTTTAGTTTTGGTCCCAAACACTTAAACCTTAAACAGCAAAGCAGAGTTCCTGGGGTTACACAGACTTACCCTTTTTAGTGACCATCTATTGTTACTTGAGTGTGTCCTTTGACTGGCTTACACAGCTTATCAAAGCATTCCTTTCAACCACAAACTCTCCTTAAAAAAACCCTTATCTCCAGAAAGACCTTAGAACCTCAGTAATGATTTGGTATCCTTGAGAGATTGGCCTCCCAACCCTTCATCCAACTCTCCTCATATAACATCAATCTATTTTGTTGGCCATGTCACAGGTGACAAACATTCCACATGGTATCAGGTAAGCATGCAATCGTCCACTGATTGTTTAAAATCAGTCCCTAGGCTTTCTTATTTTGTGTCTCTCAATACTCTTCATGAAAAAATAATAGCTCCAGACCTTCTAAATCTAAAAGGCAATTAGTCAGTGGTACCTAAGGCTCTTTAACAGTATAAATTTATCCAGATTTAGGTACATAAATGAGAGAATAATCTGAATTGACAGATGAATTCAGGTTTCATATTCGATGAAAAAAGTTAAAGTTGACAATTTATTAAATATAAAGAGATACAAAATTATATTAATTACTAGTGAAAGGGAAATCCTCTAAGTTTTGCTTACTGCATTCCATAAACAGATTTTCCAAAGAGGAAACTTTTCCTCAATAAACATGAGAATGAAACTAAGACACCTGAATTCTTTGATAATTCCAGTGCTTCTGAGCAATACCATTTTTCATCGTACTAATATAAAAATCTGACATCTTGATTGATATACATTACTTGCTTCATGAATCAGATAGATCTAGGCTGACATAATTTTAGAAGGGGAAAAATAACTATTTCCAAATGCACAAATATAAATTACATTTTGTTTATCACCAAATTATATCATTTTGTAAAAGGACATTACTTTCATTTCATTTTCCCAGAACTACATTTAGTAATATAACAAAAAAATATATACTATTTTTCCAAGACCTAGTATTAAGCAGGAAGAAAAAAGCTTGTATTGTTATTTTGTACAAAATCACAAAGCAAAATGGATTTAAAAGTGAAAGATTCCTTTGGAATGTATACTCTATTTCCTTTCTTTGTTCTGATTTAAAAAATCTTTCTCTATTGAAAGTGGAGCCTTATAGCCAACACATTTTCATGGTGTCATTTTCTCTTATTCAAACCTGAAGCATTTCACATTTTGCCTTAAATATAATATTCTGGTTGAGTTTCATTTCATTGTCCAGCTGAATGCTATTCAGTCTTATCCTAGCTCTACTTCATTTCCATGAAAGATACTGAATTTTATAGTTGTCTTTTATAAAAGTTGTGCTCCTAACACAAATGAAACAAATTGGAACTACAAAACTGAAAATTAAAGGGGAACTCATGGTCAGGTAGAAAAGTAATAGACTAGACCTATAGGGTCAGTGCTGTAGGTGTCACAGACCACATAAGGAGCATATACACAAATTACCTTGCCTTTTTAGGCAACTCAAACTTACAAGTGTCACCCTCAGAAGTACAAGTATATTTCAAATTTTCTAGACTCTCTGATGGCAGGCGTCTCACCTGGCGCTCAGCTTCATTGTGAGCAACAAGAGCTAAAGTACTAAATGGCTCTTTGCAAATGTGAACCTCATTATTATTCCATTCTGCTAGAGTGTGTCAAAAACCTAGCTTCATGGTTTCCCTTTAGCCATTAAATCAAATCTAGCCATTGGGCTAGAATCATGGACAGGCTTTCATGCCCTCTGCTGGACATTCAAAGAAAAAGCTACACCCTTCAGCAGTAAGACAAACCTCCTTTTAAAAAATGGATGCTCTTTAACATGGGAAGAAAAAGAAAATCTAGTCCTATCAAAATTAAAATCTGAGATGCCAGGTTAAATTGAATTTTAATGACTTACTGATGAACTAAGATGCAGGTAAAGATTTTCAGAAATGAGATGACAGAAAGGAACACAGGTTTCTTTTTTTTTAAAATTTATATTTTAAATATCATGATAATCTTATAACCCAAATTAGTTTTATCATTTTGTTATTTGCAGTAGTTTTCAGTGGACCATAAGGGCACTTGCTATGGAACTTTCAAGTCTCTGTCTGGAGGTCAGATTAAAGTAGTGGAAACTCTAGTATCATGAAAAATAATACTAACAAAGTTTATCAGAGAAATACATCCAGAACCTTGTACAATATTTGACACACAGCAGTCATTCAGTAAGTATTTCTAAGACATTAAATTAAAATGTGACCTGTGATATTCGACAAAAAATCTTTGTCAGAAAATTTATCTGAAAATAAACTATTTTCTGTCAACCCTACCCACCTGCTTACAGCCTATTCTCCACACTTCTTCCCCAGGCCCCAAAGGTAAACCAACCAACCACACACCAAGCATGAACTTTGGTTAGACTTGCACTGGCACATAAAATGCAAGTCACTTAAAAATGAATTCTGACGGCTTCAACCCTGACTTTCACTAATGTCTTCATCAAACTCCAGCTGCTGAATCACTAACCCTGTTTCCAGATGTGCTTATACTTTTCTATGTGTTAATTATAACCGCTGCCTGTTCTGTAACTGGAATGGATTTTAACATACGTAGCTTATAGGATATGACCAAAATCTCTTTCGTTAGAGTTACTTATTTGAAATAAATGTAATTATAACCCACATTCTCTGATGTTTATTTCTATAACCACTTTTGAAGATAAAAGATCATAGTGAAAAAATACTTGCGACAGGAATTAAAAGATCAAATAGTCTCTAATTTTGTCTCACACTACTTAGCTATGTACCTTGCGTGGTCAGTTATGCTTCCAAAGCCCATTTTTCTCATCTATTAAAGGAAGGCAGTGTTTTGTGCTTTTTTAAAACAGAATTTTGCTGAGATTTTCAATTATAAAAGTAATGTACACGTTACTGAGCAATTAGAAAAATCTAAAAAAGTGAATCAAAAATAAAATCACCTGTAGCCCCACCACCTAAAGACATTTATGTTTAACATTTTTCCTTGTGATATGATTTCCTCTGTTTGTTTGCAACTGCAAAGTATAAATCTGCCAAACCTTTATTTGTTTAACCTCATTTTTATTAAAGTAACACTTGCATTTAGTTTTAAAAGTCAAATAGCACTATAGGTTCATGATGAAAATCCACACATCTCTGCTCTACCTGTTCCCACACAGCATTATCTCCAAATACTATTTCTTGAGGAAATAATTTTCAACTCTTGGGCATTTTGTTTCAGATATTTATGATATTTCCACATGATGTACTTTATTACTATTTCTTGATTTTTAAAAAAAATTTAGATATTATTCATTGATTCCACACAATCTGAGATTAGGATTTACTTTCTAACCCTAACCCTCATCCAAACTTTCCTCCTCTGCCTACACTGTCAATATGAATAACCCTCATTTTATAATTCAACATCAATTATTTACATTATTCACAACTTAACCATTTGGGCGGTTAATCCAACTTTTGTTTTTCATAGATTTATAATCACCTTGTTTTTTCAGTTTCTTCACTTTCCATTTACCAATCGTTAGTTTATCACCACATTTTCATTACAGATTTTTTCCTTAATCTTACCTCTTACTCTCTTATAGCTATTCACTGTCATGTTCTGATTGGAACTGGCTTTTCTCTGGGCTGCTTCAATGCTATCTTCCTGTAGATGAAGTTCATCATCATTCCCAAAATTCTCTTCACCTCTCTTGCCTCTAACTCTTGGGCATTTCTGCATTGGTTCAGCAGGAATTTGTTTGATTATTCTCAGTTTCTTTCCATAGGTCCTTTAGTATAGCGGAGAAACTTGAAACCCCAGTCAGTTATGATTTATCTATCTTTATCTATCTTAGACATCTTTCCATGTACTAAAACTTGTTGCTAATTTTCTTCATCATCTTCTTGCCACTCTCTTTGTTCTTGTGAATTAAAAAGCCCTTTTACTCCTTTACTATAATCTTCGTGGGTTTAAGAAGAGAATGGACATGTTCAATCTACCATGTATAACTTAAAGTTATACAGCACTGTCAGCTGTCCCTGGCTCTTAGTCACAGTCACTTTTGTAAGGCTTCATTCTCATCAAATTCCCATCCAGTTATTTTTGGAACTTTTGAGAACTAGTGAGCTTTACTTATAAAATTGTTTGAATACATAATAAGTGCCAGGCTGTTTTAGGGGCTTGGGATATAAATTAGTGTATAATACAAAGATCCCTCCTTCATGGATTTATGTTCTAGTAAGGGAAGGCTGACAGCAGATTATAAATCGAATTTTACTATGCAGTATAGTAGAAGATGATAAGTAGAAGACAATAGATGTTATGCGAAAAGGAGTAGTGTACCTGAGACAAGGAGGTGAAAGTGCTAGGGTTGGGAGAAATTGCAATTTAAAGTAGGGTAATCAGGGCAGACCTCACTGAAAAAGTGACTTTCAAACAAAGACTTACAGGAGGTGAAGGCGTGAAGCAATGTTGATATCCGGGAGAAGAGTTTTGCAGGCAAAAGGAACAGAAAGCGCTAAGGCTGGAAAGGTCAAATGGGGGTTGGGTACAGCCCGGCAGGTTTGAGGGCAGGGTTCCTGGAGCAAATGAGTAAGGGTGAGAGTCACTAGAAAGGAGAACTGAGAGGCATATGGATCCTCTAGGGCCATGTGTCAAGGACTTTTGTCATTTTCTGAGTGAGATATGTTGTCATTGGAGTTTAGTTAAGGAACATGATCCTCCTTATGCTATAAGAATCCTACTCTAGTTACTGTGTTGGAAATAGAATATAGGAGGGCAAAGCTGAGAGCAAACAGACCCATTTAGATGCTATTACAGTAATTCAGGGAAGAACTGACAGTACATGGCTCACACCAGAGATGGCATAAGAAATGTTTAGAATCTAGAACTATTCTGAAGGTAGAGCCAAGCTAAGGCATTTCCTGATGTAGGAAGTCACATAAACGGAAAACTCAAGGCTCAGGTTATTTGGTCTGAGCACCTGGAAGCTTGCTATTACCATCAATTAAGATAGGAAAGGTTTGGATAAACATGTTTGCGAAGATATTAGGAGATAAGCTTGGTCAAAGTTAAATTTGAAAGGTATATTAGACTAACAAGTGAAAATGTCAACCATTCTGTTCAACAAAGACCATATGGCGTCTGCCACGGATGTCTTTTCCTGGACCCCTTGCTCGTGGCCACTGCAAAAATGTCACTTGATGATATCTCACTGCTACTTCTGTAGTTAGAGTCCTCAATGGGAATACTGATATCTATGCCAAGGGTTCTTACCATGGTTTGCTAAGAAATGCCAAGCCTTGAGGCACCGGTCTTGGGCTCTGGAGTCTGCACTCACTCACATAAAATGGGAGCCTCTGCTTCTCCACACTGTGGGATTACATGTGCCTCACAGCTTAAGTAGTCTCCTTCAGCTTCAATCAACACTTTCTCCCTTCTCAGGCTGTGACATACAACTCCTTGAACTTTTAATCTTCCTCTTCATTCATCCTTCACCCTTCAACTCCAAATGGTCCTTCTTCCTACTCTCTCCCCTCACCCTAATTCAAATATTCTCTTTCTGGTTCTGGGTCTGGACATGTATGCATCTCTATTTGGGTCACTGTTAAATTATGATAATTTTATTGACTCCATACTAGGGAAGAGGTCAAATTAAAATAGAGATTGAGGCAGAAAAATTTGTGATGTGTACGACAGCAAAATCCTAAACTTAATGGAAGCCACTCCTTGAGTTAAGTATTGCCTATTTGAGTACATGGAGAAACTTGATTAGGAGCATAAAAGTATAAAGCAGCAGTGACATACCAAGAGTCCACCAATTTACTACGGTGACATCTCCATGCTCCAAATTCTTTTCCTACATTTATGCTTTTGTCTATTTGTCCTTTTTTAGACTACATTAATTGATCTCTAGGAATTCCCACTAAATGAAAGAACTGTTCTTAAATTTTATGTTTTGGAATTAAAAATATTTCTAAGAGTTTCAATTAATCATCCAGATCTAAAATCAGCTTGATTTTAGAATTTTTTTCATATGGAGGTGGGGGGCCTAAAGCACCAAAACATGGAACATGATACAATTCAGGATTTTGAGTTTGAAGGTGCATTCCAATTCCAGTTGGATTCACAGCTGCTTCTGTCCCTGGAAAGAGAAAGGTGGAGGCATAATCTTTCTAGTCAGCATAAAACAGAAGCACATGAACGGCCTAATAAAATCTGGCATTTCTTGGATCACTGGAGCAACAGAAAATTGTTTGTTCCCTTGAGAAAAAATTTACAACCATATCACTCTCTGCCACGGTAGTTTAGTCATTACAGCAAGAAAATTTGCTCTCATGAACCGATTAGACCATCATTGACTAAGCCATAAAGAAGCACCTACAACTTAACAGCTGAAACTAGAAGAAATATCCCTTTTGGAAGATCAGAAGACAAGATTCCTGTAAACACTAATGGCATTTTAGCTAATGCTTCCATCATGAGATATGCAAATATCACTAGAAACGTTAAAGTATTACCTCTGAACTTCATTATTTTATATGTATACTCTGTAAACTGCAACTCACGCAATTAATTAATTTCAACATCTCTATGATAAATAGTAAAAATATCAAGCTGTGAAAAGTTTTCAATTTTTAAATTCTCAAATTGAAAAATTTGAAATCAAAGCTCTTGACTTTAGATTATGCACACTACAAGCCATTATATATCAAAAAGCAAACATTTTCTTCCTGAAACTGATCACCTTGAGAGATCATGCACTTATTCCAACAGTTCTTTGGGAAGTCTTCTATTAGTATTGGCTTGAAAGACTGTTTTTGAGTCACACAGGAAATTAACAGTAATATTTTATAACCATTTCTCTCTTTATACTTTTTCTTTTATTCATAAGGGTCTTTACCTTTCTGGGAATGATTTGGCTTCTTCTTCCCAAAACAATAATAACAGCCATAAATTCACCTTTAAAAAAGAAACTACACCCTTAAACTAAATCTGGCTCTTTGACTGTTTTTGTATATTAAATTGAAATAGCACAGACATGTCCATTCATTTGCATATTGTCTCTGGCTGCTTTTTCTACTATAATTGCAGAAGTGAGTCATCCCCACACACTTGCAAAGTCAAACATTTTGGCCTTTAATATAAAAAATGTGCTGATCTCTTTCTTAAAGGATTAAGATTCAATACCATTGAGAAGATTCCAAAGAACATGGCACAATTATCAAAATGATTCCAAGAGTAGTTACATATCAGGCAATAGCTGCTTCACTGGAATCCATATGTAGATTACTCAAAATTATTACTTTGGAGTGCATTCTATTTATTTAGAATCATGAATTTCCATAATATAATAATTCAAATATTATTATAATATGTGAAGGGTGGGACCATATTTAGAATATAAATCTCACCTCCTGGTTCAACACTTTTCTTAAGGGGTTATTTATTTAATTGAATAATCTACTCCTAGGTTATTACACAATTTTTTTACACCTCAGTTTGCTGTTGTGCCATAAAAATCTAGTGATGGTATCTACATTTATAAAAACAAGGCTAAATGAATGTAAAGTGCTTAAAACAAAGCCTGACGCACATTAAAATTGATTGTCACTATTATTAGTAGTGATAATAGTATTAGCATTATTACTATATAGCAAGAGCTGTATTATGCTAAGAGTATGATGCATTTTCTTTTATTTACAATAGTATTTCCCAAACTATCCTATCTTAATGGTTAAGTAATGATTTAATCATTATCCTTACTAATGTTACAACACAGATGGGCTTCCCTGGTGGCGCAGTGGTTGAGAGTCCGCCTGCCCATGCAGGGGACACGGGTTCGTGCCTCGGTCTGGGAAGATCCCACATGCCGCGGAGCGGCTGGGCCCGTGAGCCATGGCTGCTGAGCCTGCGCGTCCGGAGCCTGTGCTCCGCGGCGGGAGGGGCCACAGCGGTGAGAGGCCCGCGTACCATAAAAAAAAAAAAAAAAAAAAAAAAGTACTGAATTTTGATATTAAAACATTTTAGTTTATTTTTACCCCACTTCCTATTTAGCTGTTAGTTTTTCCAGGACATCTCCTGCTCTGTTGAAAATCTTATGCTGATCCAAGTTTCTGAAGGGCAGCTGTTAATCTCTACCAAGCACTCTTGAGGCAACTGTAGTATACAATGCAGTGCCTTAACAGGAAAGTTTCATAACAGACGGTCTCTGGATGAGGACACTGCTTAACATGAAGAAATAAGCTAGCAATTGTCACTTCCCAGAAATCAGAAAATTGTCATTTTTCTATTTACAGCTGAGGCTAGCAATTACACATAACTCAAGACCATACTTTCCTCCATTTCATACCTCTTAACGGAGAGTGGAAAATAATAGGAAAGGCATGGTTTGGGGGGTGGGGTTTGGGAGCAGACAAGATCAGGATGCTGCCAATATGTCTGGGGAGAAAGGACATGAGTATTGACACTCGCCTGTCCAATTCCAGTATTTCAGGCTCTGCAGTGGCAGCAGACAATCTGTAAATTGTTGTTCAATATTACTGCAGGTAAGTGAGACATGGAGAGCTTTGTAAATGAGACTATGAACACGGGGTAGGATAGATGGATATTAAAATCCCAGAGATGCTCTTCTGTACCCTAAGCCTTACCATTTACTTGGAGTGTCCAGCCCTGTGTATCTTTTCCCTTCTGCTTGTTGACTGAATGACATGTTTAGGTTCTATCCCCATACTCAACTCTGAGTCACTTCCCCAGGACACTTTTTTTTTTTTTCTTTCGGGGTCTTTTTCTTCAGAAGTTTTCTCATTTAGACTCTCTCCCCAGTGCATGCCTTTGAGTCTTCAATAAACCATGTCTTGTTCTATGTTTATAAATCTGCTTTTCATAGATTAGATTTTCAACCCACACAAAACTATAAGGTTTCTAAAGAGGAAGTCTAGAAGTGTGTAGACAGCTTACCATAAACAGGGTCCAAGTCTCCAACAGCAAAAACAGCCATGGTGCATCTTCGGGGACCATTTTGGAGTTTCCTCAGCCAGCACTGGAGGCAGGAGAGCACTGCTCCACAGAGAAGAGCCACCAGGAAAATCAGCAGCAAGAACCTTATGTCAGAAGAAGAAAGGGAGGAGTGAGGTGGAGCATTCTGGGAAGTTAAAGAGCTCCTGCTACTTCCCGGAAAGGGGCAAAAATGCAACAAGACCGGTTACAAGCAATCTGGGAGGCCAAATTCCTTAAGCAATCTCCCACCACCACTCATACATTTTCACTGACTCTGGAATGTTCTCTGAGCTTAGAGGGGGTCAGTCTTGCCAGGTAATCTTAACTGTTTTCTCTTTAGAAATTGGAGAGCTGTTCAAAAGAGCAGCATCTTGATTCCTTAACTCATTCATCCATTATTCCTTCCATTCAGCCATCCATTCATTCATTCAACTAGTACGTAAGTGACCAAATAGATTTTAGATGTTGGAGCTGGGGATTCACAGGTTGACAAGACAGGGTCTCTGTCTTTGAGGAGCTAACCATCTAATTGAGAGAACTGGTAATGTTTAGTTTTGAAAATACAGAAGCCAAGGTTTAGGAAGTTATAACAATCCTTTTTTGTCATATTCTGAATGGCTTTTAGGGTCAGAACTGAAATCAGTGGAGGAGTCATTTTGGGAGATTTCAAGATAAAGAACAATGATTTTACCTTTAAAAATATCCAACTTGGGAATAAACTATTATTCTTAAAAATAGTAAGTTCCCGGGCTTCCCTGGTGGCACAGTGGTTGAGAGTCCGCCTGCCGATGCAGGGGACACGGGTTCGTACCCCGGTCCGGGGAGATCCCACATGCTGCGAAGCGGCTGGGCCCGTGAGCCATGGCCGCTGAGCCTGCGCGTCCAGAGCCTGTGCTCCGCAACGGGAGAGGCCACAACAGTGCGAGGCCCGCTTACCGCAAAAAAAAAAAAAAAAAAAAGTAAGTTCCCTGTCATAGGAAGTGTTTAAGTAAACACTGGCCAACAACCTGAAAGTGATGTTTCTGTTGATCCACATGGTCCCTAAAGTTTTCTTATGCTCTATGATTTCATATTCCATCTCAATTATTTAGGAAAAGGAGTGTCATATACCACTAAAGGTTTTATAACACAAATTGAGGGTGTCCTTACCAGATATACCAGCCATTTGTGTACTGATCTTTATAGTTTGTGCACCTGGTAATAAAGGAAGAGCAGTTAGTGCTGGACCTCTAGAGGGACAAGGATTATTCTTCTGGACTGTAGTATTTGTTCTGACCACACTTATTTCCTCAACAATCACCTACCCACTGCACCCCCCATAATTACACAAATGTTTACTGAATGTCCACTTCATTTAAGGCACTGAGAATACAGGTAAATGTGAGACTGTCGTATATGTAAGCAGATAATTGCACTGTAATAGGCTTGATTCTAGAGTTACGAATACTGTTGTGCATTGAGAAGGTAGTGACTAACTTTTCGGGGCTAACATGTCATGGGTGTTAGGCATTAGGCAGATAACCATTGCAGTATTCTGTTTATTCAGAGACCTAGAGTTTTTCAAAATGTAAATTCTCCAGGGAAATTTCATAATCTCTATTATCCTTTAATATCTTGGTAAGGAAGATATTACTAAACCAGGCCTGTAGAGTGGTTGGAGAAAAAAATTAGAATAAAAGTAAAATGGGTGTGTGTGGTCACACATACCATTTACCAAGGAGTTAGAAGTTGATCTTCCATTAGGATGGTTAAACCATATTTGTATCTAGGCACAACTCAGTCATTCCTGGGTTTAGGTTAAAAAGATGATGCAAAAACAAAGTTCACAGTGTAATTTTCAGGAGGTTTAACTCCCCAGGGATAGACACTCAAGTGCTATTCATTCCAGAGTCCCTCACTATATCAGACACGGGCACTAAATGTACGCTTGCTGATGGACTTTTTTCACACCTTAGTGTATGGGCCGCTGTTCAAGTATTCTAGCATTAAATAGTGGAAAACCGTTCATCACAGCCTGATAAACTTCTGAGATAGAGCTGTACTTAATCATGTTTTCTTCGGCCATTGTTAAAATAATACTTAGCACTTTTCAGCTTGAAAGCATTTTTAAATGTCAGCTAATTTATTGCTCTCAGCATCTCTAAGGAAGCAGTGTGTCATGTTTATTATTATACTAGTCAGAAATGACTTTTTAACATATGTGAAGTATCAACTTAAAAATTTTACCACAAACATTTAAGACAAACGTCAGTCACCCAGACGACAAGATTTTTTTGTGTGTGTGCACCTAGAGGGTTTAGCCAAGTATATAGGTATAAACGGCAGGGGGGAAAATGGCAACTGAAGTATAAATTTCAAAAACATCCTAAAACAAGTGATCATCAATAAAGGATTATAAAGATAATTAATGGAACATCCTTATAAAGGAATATTATCCATTCATCAAAGAGAATATAGATTGATATTTATAATTAAACAAAATAATACAGAGAGCTCAATTCTACTTTGTATATTTTCTTTCATGTAAATACAATGATCTCACTACATAGGTATTATACAGTTAGTATGTATACATATATACCAAATTACTAACAATGCTTGCTTCTTTTGAAGGTGGTATTGTGAGGAACTTTATATTTTCAGTATTTCTATATTCTTTGAATTTTTATAATGTACATACATCACTTTTGTAGTCATAAAATTTTTACATAGTATATTATAAATACAAAAAATCTTTAAAATGTATTATCCCACTTTAAAGATGTATGTAGAGAAATACTCCTGGTGTCCTGGCTCAATAAAACAGCTCAAGGTTCTTGGTTTTGAGTCTTGAAATCTAAGCTTATGACCAGAAAAAAGTATGGATTGCTTTATCTTCCTCCATATATAAATCTCTGCTTCTCTCCTTTACATTTCAAAATAGACCATATACTTATTAAAATGTCAATTCTAAATATTAACTACCTTATGTCATTTCTTTTTGACACTCAATAAGTGTCAATTATTGAGTGGCTCTTATTGAGCCACTCAATATTTTTTTCAAGTGCTAACAATTATCCAAACTTATTTACTTTACTTCCTTTTTCTGACCCTGTGGCTGGAAGTGGCAGAGGCAGGCTTTAAACCCAAATGGTCTGGCTGTGGAGTTCATGTCTCTTACCACCATGCAGCATTGTAACTGGGGAGAGTAAAATTCATCTCTAGCCTCATATTACTATGTGGACTACTGCCTGAATGGATTAAATATTCTGTGTTCCAAAATGCTTTAAGAAAATATTAAAAATACAAAAAAAATTAGAAATGAGAGCACAGAGCGTAGCAGACAAAGAGAATAAGCCAAAAGTGAGATCAGTTTGTAAACTGAATGTAGTAAATCTAAGCTTTCTAGCAATTAATAGGATGAAAGAGAGAATTGGTTATATAGTATTCTCTAAAATGAATAAAAACAGGCAGCATTATTCACCAAATGCACAACTATTCCAGCTATAGAAATGAGAGACAAATTCAAACTATGGGGCTTCATAAAGAGGTTGTCTTTAACAACAGGAACAATGTTTCTCACAGTACTCTTAGAATAAATGCAATAATAAATTTCATGGGTCCTTTCTGTAAAAATTACTCTTAACAGAAGCCGGAATGCAATTTAGCTACAATAATTTGGGAGAGGGACAGGTGCCAAATCATATCATCCAGAGACCAGTGGCCTGACCTAATTAATCTGGGGTGGGTAAATTGTGCAGTACCCAAAAGGATGGTTGGATTGTGTACCCCTAGGTATTTCACCAGGTGTGTAATTTTATCTAAATATTGGACGTGCAGTGTGGATTTGTAGTGAAAATCCCCGGCTCAGGAATCAGTCATAGGCCCAGATGCAAGCTCTGCCTTTTACTTGTTTAATCTTGAACAAAATACTTAACTTCCCCAAACCAGGTAATATGGTAGACTATCATCAGCAATGTATTAATGCAATTCATTTACAGAATCCCATATGCTTATGATTTGATTTATGTTTTGTAAAATATCCTATTTATGTACATACATGTACATCAGTGTACGTGGTTATTTCTGGGAAAGGGAAAAGATTAAAGGTGTAATTTTTCAGAGGGACTCTGACGTGTTTGATTTCATACACTAAATTACTTATAATATCTAAATTATACACAAAAAGTCTAGCAATGCATTGTTTATACTAAACATGCAGTTATAAAAATAAATTGATTGGCAGCCGCATAGCACAGGGAGATCAGCTCGGTGCTTTGTGACCACCTAGAGGGGTGGGATAGGGAGGGTGGGAGGGAGACGCAAGAGGGAGGAGATATGGGGATATATGTATATGAATAGCTGATTCACTTTGTTATACAGCAGAAACTAACACACCATTGTAAAGCAATTATACTCCAATAAAGATGTTAAAATAAATAAATAAATAAATTGATCGGGTTAGAGCAGAAAAAAATTAGTCTTGTGCTGGGAAAAAAATGTAAATAGAACTAATAATAGATCCCACAAACACCTTCCTGTGTTGGCAAAATATTTGAAATATTGTGTCTACCTTCAATACATTTCCTTACCTTATATGACCTCTCCACAAAATCAGCCACTTTCTTGCCTTCTCTGTCTTAATTTTCTGTTAATTTGCATTATATTTGAGGTGGTTTCTTGTTTTTATTCAAAAGCAATGATATTAAATAATGACTAATATAACAGACATTTTACATGCAAAATGATGTAGTCAAAAAGTTTGTACCTAAGTACTAATTTAAGTCCTGCAGTTAATTTTTTCCTCTCTTTGGGCCTCAATTTCTTCACCCAAAAAAAAGGCCAGTAGCCTCAGTGACTCTAAAGTTAGCTTATAAAGTTCCTCAATACCATGTTCTCCTGTCATGTTGATTAGGGAATTAGATTCAACATTTCTGATCCTTTCCAATTATGAATTTCTTTATTCTATTATTCTGGGTCAAGGGCAGAAGATGAAAGGGCAAGATGAGACAGCCATGAGGTCCAAAGTTAGGTAAGCACACCAATAGTCAAAAGTCCATTATGTCACCAACACCAGAAGACAGAGAAAAAAGCAAGTCCAAAATCAAGGTAAAGAAACAGCAATGGAGAGCCATGCAGTAGCTGAAAGAGTGGCACACATTTAATAAGCAGATGATCAATAATGGGATGATCCATCAGAAATTGGTGAAGGATTCCAGGGCCAAGGAAAGCACCCCACCCAGCATGGCCTCATAATCTGGAGACAATGCCCAGAGACCCCGGCCTTGAGGGTAACAGTCAATGATAAAAACAGCTAGCTGGCAGTGAGGGCTGCTCCCAGGAGAAGATAGGGCTTGGCAGAAGTGCTTTCTGACACTTGCACGAAGTCTCAGTACATTACAGTTATCGTTAATCATCAGCAGCTTTATTAATGGCACCTTCTCCCCATCTCCCGAATAGAATTCTGAGAAGAATTAAGCCTACAGTACGAAAAGTGAGAAAATAGTGTCAATTATTCACATAACATATCAAAAGCACTTTGAAAGGTACACATAATACAGGTTAGATCTTTGGTAGTTTGCTTATATTTGAAACCAAATTACCCAGAAAACTGTCTCCCATCATCCCTGTGAGTTATACATGTGGATGGAGTCATAGAGGAAGTCATGATTCTTTCATGAACTTAAAGGACACTTAAAACTTCAAGTGTGGAGAATTCAGTGAGCAAAAATACCTAGAAATCAATTAGGCCCCTTATTTATTTAACAAAGCTGATCACAATGAAAGTGCATATTTTCTGCTTTTAGAAAAATTGAGCCATTTGCATTTAAAAGCAATTTACTTTTTATTTTTCTTGCATGATAATAATGATCATTTGAAACTCAGTTGGGGCTTCTCAAATGACTTGAGATATTTTTATTCTTTGAATTTTGAAAATGCTGAATAGAACCATGGAGCCTCTTGCTATTTACTTACATTTCATTTTCTTCACATGGTGAGTCCGATAGCACCAACTAAAACACATGTTTAGAACAATGAAATCAAAACATTTCATGTCTAACCCTTTAATACAGTGCCTAGAGACAATGTGTGTTTATATCATTTTGCTTGTTTTTCTGTTTTAATTAAAAGCTCCGCAGCAGAGTCTATTGGTGCAAAGAACTGTAATTGAAAAAAGTCTCTGGGTAGATTCTCCAGCTCAGCAGTGACAGGAGATATATACTGGGAGCCAGATTCCTATCCTACACACCGCCATAGGTGGGTGTGAAAACATTTTGTTTTTTCTATAGGCAGATTTTGCTTTATCTAAAGAGCTTTTGTGCACCTTGCATTTTTCTTTGTTTTCACATTTTAGCTAGAGGAACGAGTTTCATTACTTGTGAATATTATTTTCACGCAAAGGAATCAAGTTCCCTACATGAAAACTGAAGTCCATTCCCTTAGCATTAGTGGATATTAAATACATGAACGAAGGAGGGAGTGATTTTAACCTGCTCTAAGGCTAAGGTCAACCTAAGATCCATTGACATTCCTGTTGAGATTTACATTTTTATCTTTATCAAAGAAGAGGGGAAAACTAATAACCTTGATTGCTTTGTTTTAAAAGACCCAAACCATAAGTATTCTAACACAATTTTCTTATCCTCTGTGTCGAGCCTTATAGGTTACAATAACTCACGTCACAGAGGAAAGAAAGTACTCCTATCTAGAGTACTTGCTTATAGGTTTGTCTTTCTCTTGAACTGAGACCATTTTCATGTACAATGAGAAAACTTGTTGAATATTATTTATATGTAGCCCTAAACATTGTGTTGATGAGGTCTGTGAAGTATTTATTTTCCTGGACCCTACATACAAATATCAATACAAGTAAGAAGTTACAAAATTTAAAATCATAGACTTGGAAATTTTGCGTGAGATACGTTTTTTCCCCCCTTAATCCCAAACTCATCTTCTTCAGCACCTCATATTTATTCCACCAAGTTTGTCTGGGTAAAGAGATTTGTG
Source organism: Phocoena phocoena (assembly GCF_963924675.1). Classification (NCBI taxonomy): domain Eukaryota; kingdom Metazoa; phylum Chordata; class Mammalia; order Artiodactyla; family Phocoenidae; genus Phocoena; species Phocoena phocoena. The sequence goes on from NC_089222.1 coordinate 68,553,283, forward strand.
GAGTTACAGATGGAGTCATGAATTGGCCATCAGAGAGCGTGGTAATGAACAATTTATAAGCACAGAAAATGAGTTGCACTCTCTTTTGCTAGAATGCTGCAAATAGACTTGCATACTAACTGAGAGGAAAATGAACGTTCAAATTTTGTCCATAAAGAAAGTTTATTTATGAGCAGATGAAATCATTTAGGATCCAGCTTCACAGATAAACAAATAAAGCCAGCATTTCACTTTCAAGTCACTTCCTTGAAACCCTAGCAAGAAGTACACAGTGTTACATTATTACTACCTCACTTCCAATGTCAGACTTTGCAGTTATCAAGAAATGAGGAGTGAAGTCTTAATATATTTCATACCTAAATATTTCAGATACGTTGCATTCAAGAAACACAGACACAGACATGCAGGGATTAGTCAGAATGAGATACTAGAGCAGAGGAATCAAAATAGACTCTAAGATGGTTCTGTCTGCACTGTTCAGCACTGAAAAACTGTTGAGCCTCAAGTATGGCTTTGGGCAACAGTAAACATACCTTAAATTAATCCTGCCACAGCATTTTATGTCAATAACACTTCTGACTTTTAAAAATTTTACAGCATAACAAAGTTAAAAAAATATTGATCACATCATATTTCAATAGCAATAGAACTAAATAAAGAAGACATAGGACTAAGGTCATAAACCATTTTGTTATCTGTATGTTTAACCAATATATATAATGCCCTAAGATTCTGGTAACACATTCTTAAACGAAATCTTCTAACTGTCAGAGTCATTGTTGCCCAAACCACAAATCTATAACAAATCAGATCCTTAGAGTAGTAGCTTTGAAAATCTTTTCCCAGAAAGAGAGATGGTTACCTGGAATAGTGGCAAACACAAGATTCCTGTTTTTGAGACCATCGAAGTGACACTTAGAAGTCTGGATCTCGACATAACTTAAAGGACAAGAGGTTCAAAGATAGTGGTTTGCTGTCTGTGTTTATCTCCGTCTTTCTCAGAACGTGTTAGCTTCTCTATAAGTTCTGCTTCATGCCAGGGCACTCATTAATGCTGGCTCCTTGTGACTGGTAAAGTGCCTGCCAGGAGCTGGAATTTTAGGTGCAAGCTCACAGGTACTGAAAGTTCAAGGATTTCAGTTTAAGCTCAGAACACTGATAATGTTTCTCAAACCCTTAAAAGCCAGGGTAATACATGCTGACCTGCAAAACTAGCTGGCTGCTGAAATAACTTACAACATTCAAGTGCATGCTTTTATTCCAGGGTACTTCTGGGTTGTTTGTTTGTTTGTTTTGTAGATGTTTTTTTGGAAAATTTATGTTTCCTTCCCTTTGTTGGTCCTCTTTGCTCTTCTTTTCCAAAACATCATTTTCAGTCCCAGGTGTAACCCAACCTTGGACATAAAGTTTTCCCCTGTCTCATAATAATTGCAGCTTACTTTTAAACAGAGTATATTTCAATATATATATAAATGAAAGAACTCCAACACAACTGCCAACAAAAAAGCTGCCAAAAATGTCAAAGGAAGTTCTGAAAAAGAACAACTAAAGAGGCACGAAACTACTATATATTAAGACAATATAAAAGCATAAAAATTGGTACTGACACATGTAAACAAAAAGATAGATGGAACAGAATAGAGTTCAGAAATAAATTAAAATACACATAGAGATTTATTTCAACTACCATTTTATTTTATTTTTTAACATCTTTATTGGAGTATAATTGCTTTACAATGGTGTGTTAGTTTCTGCTGTAAAACAAAATGAATCAGCTATATGTATACATATATCCCCATATCCCCTCCCTCTTGTGTTTCCATCCCACCCTTACTATCCCACCCCTCTAGGTGGCCACAAAGCACTAAGCTGATTTCCCTGTGCTATGTGCTGCTTCCCACTAGCTATCTATTTTACATTTGGTACGGTATATATGTCAATTCCACTCTCTTACTTCATCCCAGCTTACCCTTCCCCCTCCCCACGTCCTCAAGTCCATTCTCTACATCTGTGTCTTTATTCCTGTCCTACCCCTAGGTTCTTCAGACCATTTTTGTTTTTTTAGATTCCATGTATATGTGTTCGCATATGGTATTTGTTTTTCTCTTTCTGACTTGCTTCACTCTGAATGACAGTCTCTAGGTCCATCCACCTCAATACAGATAAATCAACTTCATTTCTTTTTATGGCTGAGTAATATTCCATTTTATATATGTGCCATGTCTTCTTTATCCATTCATCTGTTGATGGATACTTATGTTGATTCCATGTCCTGGCTATTTTATATAGAGCTGCAATTAACATTGTGGTACATGTATTTTTTGAATTATGGTTTTCTCAGGTACATATACCCAGTAGTGGGATTGCTGGGTCATATGGTAGTTCTATTTTTAGTTTTTAAGGAACCTCCATACTGTTCTCCATAGTGGCTCTATCAATTTACATTCCCACCAACAGTGCAAGAGGGTTCCCTTTTCTCCACACCTTCTCCAGCATCTACTGTTTGTAGATTTTTTGATGATGGGCATTCTGATGGTGTGAGGTGATATCTCATTGTAGTTTTGATTTGCATTTCTCTAATGATTAACGATGTTGAGCATCCTTTCATTTGTTTGCTGGAAATCTGCATAGCTTCTTTGGAGAAATGTCTATTTAGGTCTTCTGCCCATTTTTGGATTGGGTTGTTTGCTTTCTGATTTTGAGCTGCATTAGCTGATTGTATATTTTGGAGATTAATCCTTTGTCAGTTGCTTCATTTGCAAATATTTTCTCCCATTCTGAGAGTTGCCTTTTTGTCTTATTTATGGTTTCCTTTGCTGTGCAAAAGCTTTTAAGTTTCATTAGGTCCCATTTGTTTATTTTTGTTTTTATTTCTATTGCTCTGTGAGGTGGGTAAAAAGGATCTTGTGATTTATGTCACAGAGTGTTCTGCCTATGTTTTCCTGTAAGAGTTTCATAGTGTCTGGTCTTACATTTAGGTCTTTAATCCATTTTGAGTTTATTTTTGTGTATGGTGCTAGGGAGTGTTCTAATTTCATTCTTTTACATGCAGCTGTCCAGTTTTCCCAGCAACACTTATTGAAGAGTGTGTCTTTTCTCCATTGTACATTGTTGCCTCCTTTATCAAAGATAAGGTGACCATATGTGTGTGGGTTTGTCTCTGGGCTTTCCATCCTCTTCCATTGATCTATATTTCTGTTTTTGTGTCAGTACCATACTGTCTTGATTACTATAGCTTTGTAGTATATTCTAAAGCCAGGGTGCCTGATTCCTCCAGCTCCGTTTTTCTTTCTCAAGATTGCTTTGGCTATTTGAGGTCTTTTGTTTTCCATACAAATTGTGAAATTTTTTGTTCTAGTTCTGTGAAAAATGCCATTGGTAGTTTGATAGGGATTGAGTTGAATCTGTAGATTGCTTTGGGTAGTAGAGTCATTTTCACAATGTTGATTCTTCCAATCTGAGAACATGGTATATCTCTCCATCTGTTTGTATCATCTATAATATCTTTCATCAGTGTCATAGTTTTCTGTATACAGGTCTTTTGCCTCCTTAGGTAGGTTTATTCCTAAGTATTTTATTCTTTTTGTTGCAGTGGTAAATGGGAGTGTTTCCTTAATTTCTCTTTTAGATTTGTCATCATTAGTGTATAGGAATGCAAGTGATTTCTGTGCATTAATTTTGTATACTGCTACTGTACCAAATTCATGGACTAGCTCTACTAGTTTTCTCATACATTCTTTAGGATTCTCTATGTATAGTATCATGTCATCTGCAGACAGTCACAGTTTTACTTCTTCTTTTCCAATTTGGATTCCTTTTATTTCTTTTTCTTCTCTGATTCCTATGGCTAAAACTTCCAAAACTATGTTGAATAATAGTGGTGAGAGTGGACAACCTTGTCTCTTTCCTGATCTTAGTGGAAATGGTTTCAGTTTGTCACCATTGAGAATGATGTTGACTGTGGGTTTTTCATATATGGCCTTTACTATGTTGAGGTAGATTCCCTCTATAACTACTTTCTGGAGGGTTTTTATCATAAATGTGTGCTGAATTTTGTCGAAAGCTTTTTCTGCATCTATTGAGATTATCATATGTTTTTTATCCTTCGATTTGTTAATATGGTTTATCACATTGATTGATTTGCATATATTGAAGAACCCTTGCATTCCTGGGATAAACCTCACTTGATCACGGTGTATGATCCTTTCAATGTGCTGTTGTATTCTGTTTGCTAGTATTTTGTTGAGGATTTTTGCATCTATGTTCATCAGTGATATTGACCTGTAGTTTTCTTTTTTTGTGACATCTTTGTCCGGTTTTGATATCAGGGTGATGGTGGCCTTGTAGAGTGAGTTTGGGAGGGTTCCTTCCTCTGTAATTTTTGGAAGAGTTTGAGAAGGATAGGTGTTAGCTCTTCTCTAAATGCTTGCTAGAATTCACCTGTGAAGCTATCTGGTCCTGGGTTTTGTTTGTTGGAAGATTTTTAATCACAGTTTCAATTTCATTGCTTGTGATTGGTCTGTTTATATTTTCTATTTCCTCCTGGTTCAGTCTCAGAAGGTTGTGCTTTTCTAAGAATTTGTCCATTTCTTCCAGGTTGTCCATTTTATTGGCATATAGTTGCTTATAGTAATCTCTCATGACCCTTTATATTTCTGCAGTGTCAGTTGTTACTTCCCCTTTTTCATTTCTAATTCTATTGCTTTGAGTGTTCTCCCTTTTTTCCTTGATGAGTCTGGCTAATGGTTTATCGATTTTGTTATCTTCTCAAAGAACCAGCTTTTAGTTTTACTGATGTTTACTATTGTTTCCTTAAGTTATTTTTCATTTATTTCTGATATGATCTTTAAGATTTGTTTCTTTCTGCTAACTTTGGGTTTTTTCTGTTCTTCTTTCTCTAATTGCTTTCGGTGTAAAGTTAGGTTGTTTATTTGAGATTTTTCTTGTTTCTTGAGGTAGGATTGTATTGCTATAAACTTCTCTCTTGGAACTGCTTTTGCTGCATCCCGTATGTTTTGGGTCTTCGTGTTTTCATGGTCACTTGTTTCTAGGTATTTTTTGATTTCCTTTTTGATTTCTTCAGTGATCTCTTGGTTATATAGTAGCATATTGTTTAACCTCCATGTGTTTGTATTTTTTACATATTTTTTCCTGTAATTGATATCTAGTCTCATAGTGGTGTGGTTGGAAAAAATACTTGCTACTATTTCAATTTTCTTAAATTTACCAGGGCTTGATTTGTGACACATGATATGATCTATCCTGGACAATATTCCATGAGCACTTGAGAAGAAGTGCATTCTGTTGTTTTTGGATGGAATGTCCTATAAATATCAATTAAGTCCATCTTGTTTAATGTGTCATTTAAAGCTTGTGTTTCCTTATTTATTTTCATTTTGGATGATCTGTCCATTGGTGAAAGTGGGATGTTAAAGTCCCCTACTATGATTGTGTTACTGTCAATTTCCCCTTTTTTGGCTGTTAGCATTTGTCTTTTGTACTGAGGTGCTCCTATGTCGTGTGCATAAATGGTAACAATTTTTATATCTTCTTCTTGGATTGATCCCTTGATCATTATGTAGTGTCCTTCTTTGTCTCTTGTAATACTCTGTTTAAAAGTCTATTTTGTCTGATATGAGAATTGCTACTTCAGCTTCCTTTTGATTTCCATTTGCATGGAATATCTGTTTTCCATCCCCTCACTTTCAGTCTGTATGTGTCCCTAGGTCTTGCTTTTTTTTTGTTTTTTCAGGTCAAACAAAACAGGTCTTGTTTTTTTTTTTTGTTTTTTCATTAGCCAGTCTGTGTCTTTTGGTTGGAGCATTTAATCCATTTACATTTAAGGTAGTTATCAATATGTATGTTCTTATTTCCATTTTCTTAATTGTTTTGAGTTTGTTATTGTGAATCTTTTCCTTCTCTTGTGTTTCTGCCTAGAGAAGTTCCTTTAACATTTGTTTTAAAGCTGGTTTCATGGTGCTGAATTCTCTTAGCTTTTACTTGTCTGCAAAGATTTTAATTTCTCCATCGAATCTGCATGAGATCCTTGGTGGGTAGAGTAATCTTGGTTGTAGGTTTTTCCCTTTCATCACTTTAAATATGTCCTGCCACACCCTTCTGGCCTGCAGAGTTTCTGCTGAAAGATCAGCTGTTAACCTTATGGGGATTCCCTTGTATGTTATTTGTTGCTTTTCCCTTGATGCTTTTAATATTTTTTCTTTGTATTTAATTTCTGTTAGTTTGATTAATACATGTCCTGGTGTGTTTCTCCTTGGATTTATCCTGTATGGGACTCTCTGTGCTTCCTGGACTTGATTGACTATTTCCTTTCCCATATTAGGGAAGTTTACAACTATAATCTCTCCAAATATTTTCTCAGTCCCTTTCTTTTTCTCTTCTTCTTCTGGGACCCCTATAATTTGAATGCTGGTGTGTTTAATGTTGTCCCAGAGGTTCTTAGACTGTGCTCAGTTCTTTTCATTCTTTTTTCTTTATTCGGTTCTGCAGTAGTTGTTTCCACTATTTTATCTTCCAGGTCACTTATCCGTTCTTCTCCCTCAGTTATTCTGCTATTAATTCCTTCTAGAGAATTTTTCTTTTCTCTTATTGTGTTGTTCATCATTGTTTGTTTGCTCTTTAGTTCTTCTCGGTCCTTGTTAAATATTTCTTGTATTTTCTCCATTATATCTCCAAGATTTTGGATCATCTTTACTATCATTACTCTGAATTCTTTTTCAAGTAGACTGCCTATTTCCTCTTCATTTGTCTGGTCTGGTGGGTTTTTACCTTGCTCCTTCATCTGCTGTGTGTTTCTCTGTCTTCTCATTTTGTTTAACTTACTCTATTTGGGGTGTCCTTTTTGCAGGCTGCATGTTCATTGTTCCCGTTGTTTTTGTTGTCTGCCCCCAGTGGTTAAGGTTGGTTCTGTGGGTTGTGTAGGCTTCCTGTTGGAGGGGACTAGTGCCTGTGTTATGGTGGATGAGGCTGGATCTTGTCTTTCTTGTGAGCAGGACCATGTCTTGTGGTGTGTTTTGGGGTGTCTGTGAACTTATTATGATTTTAGGTATCCTCTCTTATAATGGGTGGGGTTGTGTTCCTGTCTTGCTAGTTGTTTGGCTTGGGGTGTGCAGCACTGGAGCTTGCTGTTGATTGAGTGGAGCTGGGTCTTAGCATTGAGACAGAGGTTCCTGGGAGAGCTCTTGCTGATTGATATTATGTGGAGCCAGGAGGTCTCTGGTAGTCCAGTGTCCTGAACTTGGCTCTCCCATCTCCAAGGCTCAGGCCTGACAACTGGCTGGAACACTAAGACCCTGTCAGCGACACGGCTCAGAAGAAAAGGGAGAAAAAGTAAAAAGAAAGAGTGAAAAAAAAATATAATAAAATGCAGTTATTAAAATAAAAAATATTAATTATTAAAGTTAAAGAAAAAAGAGAGCAACCAACCAATAAACAAATCCAGCAATGGTAACAAGCACTAAAAACTCTACTAAAAAAAAAAAATGGACAGACAGAATCCCAGGACAAATGTTAAAAGCAAAGCTATACAGACAAAATTACACAAAGAAGCATACATATACGCACTCACAAAAAGAGAAAAAGGAAAAAATATATATACAAAAAATAAAGCAAGAAAGCAAACCCCAAGTGTACAGTTGCTCCCAAAGTCCACCACCTTAATTTTGGGATGATTTATTTTCTATTCAGGTATTCCACAGATGCAAGGTACATGAGATTGATTGTGGAGATTTAATCAACTGCTCCTGAGGCTGCTGGGAGAAATTTCCATTTCTCTTCTTTGTTTGCACAACTCCTGGGGTTCAGCTTTGGATTTGGCCCCATCTCTGCATGTAGGTCATCCTCTGGCGTCTGTTCTTCACCCAGACAGGAGTGGGTTAAAGGACTGGCTGATTAGGGGCTGTGGCTCACTCAGGCACAGGGGAGGGAGGGGTACGTTAGTCATAATTGGAACGTGGGATGAGTCAATGGCAGCAGAGGCCAGTGTGATGTTGCACCAGCCTGAGGCACGCCATGTGTTCTCCTGGGGAAGTTGTCCCTGGTTCACAGGACCCTGGCAGTGGCAGGCTGCACAGGCTCCCAGGAGGGGAGGTGTGGATAGTGACCTGTGCTTGCACACAGGTTTCTTGGTGGCTGCAGCAGCAGTCTTAGTGTTTCATGCCCATATCTGGTGTCCGTGCTGATAGCTGCGGCTTGCGCCCGCCTCTGGAGCTCGTTTAGGCAGTGCTCTGAATCCCCTCTCCTCGCACACTGTGAAACAATGTTCTCTTGACTCTTAGGCAGGTCCAGACCTTTTCCCGAACTACCTCCAGGCTAGCTGTGGCGCAGTAGCCCCCTTCAGGCTGTGTTCACGCTGCCAACCCCAGTCCTCTCCCTGCGCTCCACCAAAGCCCGAGCCTCAGCTCCCAGCCCCCGCCCACTCCGGTGGGTGAGCAGACAAGCCTCTCGGGCTGGTGAGTGCTTGGCGGCACCGATCCTCCGTGCGGGAATCTCTGCACTTTGCCCTCCGCACCTCTGTTGCTGGGCTCTCCTCCATGGCTCCAAAGCTCCCCCCTGCTGCACACCTCCTGTCTCCACCAGTGAAGGGTTTTCCTAATGTGTGGAAACTTTTCCTTCTTCACAGATTTCTCACTGAGGTGCTGGTCCCGTCCCTATTCTTTTGCCTCTGTTTTTTCTTTTGCCCTACCCAGGTACATGGGTAGTTTCTTGCCTTTTGGGAAGTCTGAGGTCTTCTGCCAGCGTTCCGTAGGTGTTCTGTAGGAGTTGTTCCACATGTAGATGTATTTTTGATATATTTGTGGGGAGGAAGGTGATCTCCACGTCTTACTCCTCAGCCATCTTGAAGGTCCCCCCTCAGCTGCCATTTTAAACCAGTAAGGAATAGATACTCTTCAGGGAATAATGAAGAGCTGAGTGCTTAGGTGGAAAAAATGCAACAAATGACTTTTAAGATGCTTAAACATGTTCATAATTAGATAAATACAACTTACTATTATAATCAGATCTGCAAGTTCAAAAAATCAATAGTACATTAAGGAGAGATAGATATGGGAAGTCAAATCCTCTCTTATATGGTTGGGAAAACTGCTGAGCCTCTTTGGAAAATACTTAGGCAATATCTATTAACCTAAATACTGAGTATACCCTTTGGCCAAGAATTTGCCTTTCAGGAAAGTATCTTACAGATACTACTTACACATGGCACAAATCATTACATGCAGTGATGTTCACCGAAGCGTTGCTGGTAATAACAAAATATTGCAAACAGCAAATGTCCATCAAAATGTGACTGATTAAATACAAAATGATTACATCTACTCAACAGAATACTGTGCAGTTAAAAAACTTGTTTAAAAAGGTGGAGGCAGATCACAGATGTTGAGGTATTGTAGAAAAGCTTCTAAGATTTATCATTAAGTAAAAGGAACCAGTTTAGAGCACCGTGTATATCTCCTATCTTCTATGAAACAAATAGGGAAGTATAGCTTACAGTGTTTTCTCTCTATATAAAATCTGCATATATATGCTTGTACATGGATAGAATGTCTTTGCCTAAAACTGTTAACAGTAATATATCTGTATGAAGGAAATGAGAATCTGAGGAAACAAGAGTATGAGGGATTTACTTTTCACTGTTAGTGTCTAGTATGTTTGATTTTAGTTTTATTTCTTTCATCTAAACATTTTGTACACACAATGCATTTCTAAGGGCCAATTTTGAAGCCAATCATCTAGAATTCAGAACAAGATATTGTAGTTCAAGCCCCAGCCAGCATAATTCATGAAATCCAATTCAAAGGATAATACATGGATTCATTTATGATCACATACATACACTGGAAACAAACGAGCCATGTTAGTTATCTAACCTACTGTTCTGAATTGGCCATTAAGGTATATGGATTAGTTGAGCTGCATCTGGACGGGCTGAGGAGGCTGTGTGCGGACCTCAGTCTGTTTAGTATGCTGCCACAGACACAGCCATGAATTTCAAAGCGGAGGAAGGGCTTGGTGCCACTGCCAATGAGGGATAAGTAAACCAAGACTACAGTATTATTTGTCTCTAAGACACCCTCCATTTTGAGTGTCTCTGAAGCCTGTAATTAAACAGAATGAAAAATAGGCTTTTCACTGGTGAACTTATTTATTAGGCGGTCAGAAGCCTGACTTCCGTCAGTGGAGTCAGTGATCTTAAGAATTCCTGGGAAAGGAAGGGAAAGCCAGATAACTAGAAAAGAGGTGAAATAGAAACACGGGCAGGATATTTGGTTTAGCCTTAGAAACTGGAACTATGACTAACCAGATACATAGATTAAATAATTCTCATGAAACACACACACACACACACACACACACACACACACACACACACACACACGATCCCACAGCAGGTGGCTGACTGGGAGTATGACAGCTAATTGGAGGTGGAGTCTATCTTCACAATAATGCCACAAGTGCTATTACTATATCTGATGCTAAAATAAGGTTCATACTCATCACTACCTTTCTCTTCACAGATTGCTAATTATCTGTTTAATTCTGGACTTTCTCATAGCACTCTCAAAGGCCAGCATGGTAGATTTTCCTAAGACAGTAGTTTTCCTAGAGCATTCCCTTCCCAGCTTCATGCCAGTTTGACGGTCTTAGAAAAGGAAGTCTGCCCGTGAATGTCTTTTTACATGCATATTTAAGCTTTTTATTTTGAATTAATTGTAGACTCACATGCAGTTTTAAGAAATAATACAAGACCTACTAGAGAACGGACTTGAGGATGTGGGGAGGGGGATGGATGAGCTGTGACAAAGCGAGAGCGAGGCATGGACATATATACACTACCAAACGTAAGGTAGATAGCTAGTGGGAAGCAGCCGCATAGCACAGGGAGATCAGCTTGGTGCTTTGTGACCTCCTGGAGGGGTGGGCTAGGGAGGGTGGGAGGGAGGGAGACGCAAGAGGGAAGAGATATGGGAACATATGTATATGTATAACTGATTCATTTTGTTGTAGAGCAGAAACTGACACACCATTGTAAAGCAATTGTACCCCAATAAAGATGTTAAAAAAAAAAAGAAAGAATACAGAGGTCTCATGTACCATTTACCCAGTTTTCCCAATGGTAACATCTTGCTTAACTACTGTACAATATCACAAGCAGGAAATTGATACAATCTACCATCTGCATGATCTTTGTACTTTATGTTTTAACATTTAAAAGTTGTGATTAATCTAATGATTTTGTTCAACTATGTGCTTATGTGCATGGACTTGTGGTAGTGAGTGAACATCCCTAGGAATTCAAGCTGAAGATGGATGACTGCTATCCATAACAATACGATCTCTTATGTTGCTAAGATTCTATGGACTCCTTATGTTTGGATGTAAGGGTGGAAAGAAGCAAAACTCTTGGAAAGAAGAAAAAGAAGAAGAAGAAAGAGAATATATGAGATTACACTCGCAAGATTTATTGAATATTTAGATATTAGACCTATAATTCTTATCTTTGTAACAAGAGAATGGGCAGATATATGTTCAATAATACAGTACTGGTCATTTACCCAGCCTTTTGCCCATGCTAAAAGGAAGTAAATCCTACAGGGAAGGAGGGACATGAGAGCAAGAGCATATGAAACTATTCTCTGGATTCGGAGCCTGGCAGAAGTTCAAATTCCCTGAAGCTCTAAAGTCATATTGCTGTTTGTCCTTAAAGGTCATGGAATGCACCTGTTCAAAAAAAAAAAATCTAAGGACCAAAATTCAAGGGATTAATAAGAATAAATAGAAGGTATGAATAGAAGTGGGCAATGCATAAAGGAAGGTCCAAAGAATAAGCAAGACAGCATTAGTCACTCTCTTTATGGAAGTTAAAGGAGCAGGATCAGAAGGCCTGGGCTGAGTCATCACTTTGCCACTAACCAGAAGAGTGACAATGAAATGTTTATCTTCTCTAAAAACTGTGTTTTCTGCAAAACTGTGAGAGTAATATTGACTAATCTCCTTCACATAATTTTTTTTTTAAAGAATATGTTGGGGGTAGGAGTTAATTAATTAATTAATTAATTTTTGTTGTGTTGGGTCTTCGTTTCTGTGTGAGTGCTTTCTCTAGTTGCGGCAAGGGGGGGGCACTCTTCATCGCGGTGCGTGGGCCTCTCACTATCGTGGCCTCTCTTGTTGCAGAGCACAGGCTCCAGACGCGGAGGCTCAGTAGTTGTGGCTCACGGGCCTAGTTGCTCCGCGACATGTGAGATCCTCCCAGACCAGGGCTCGAACCCGTGTCCCCTGCACTGGCAGGCAGATTCTCAACCACTGCCCCATCAGGGAAGCCCCAGTTCATGTAATTTTTTTAAAAAGATCAACTTGAAAATATCAACATGGAATCAGATAAGGCACAGAGATAAGGAACTAATTACTGGAGCATAATAAAATAAAATAAAGAATTCCAAAATTAGTTCAGTTCATGGAAGCTATGGGAGTCAGGGTTATACAAGGAGGACATTAAATGAGGAAGCATATCTGGTTGACCAGTTTCATCATTTGCTTCTTCTCCCCAGTGAAGAGAAATAGATCACATTGCTAAATCAATGGTTGATTTTCAGTCTTCATCTTACTTGACCTAATTGGTAGCATTTCACTTAGGTAATCACTTCTTCCTCCTTTAAACACTTCTTCACCTTGCTTCCAAAACAATACATTTCCTGATTTGCCTCGCACTCCAGTGACTGCTTCTCTCTGTCTTATTTGCTGATTTCCCCTCATTTCCCCAGACTTGACATGTTAGGGGTGTCCTAAGGCTGAACCTCAGACCTTTTACTTTTCTATACACATTCACACTTTTGAAAATCTCATTCAATCTCGTACACTATCATTCATAAACTGACAACTCCAAAACTCACATGTCCAATCCAGATCTCTTCCCTGAACCCATAACCAACTGCCTACTCGATGTCACCATTTGGTGTTTACTAGACTTCTGCAAATAAACTTGCTACAAATCTATCTTCTCATTTCCCCCATCTCCCCTTACCCTTATTCCCACAGATCTTCCCTGGATCAGTGCATTGTAACTCTTTCCTTTTGGTTGTTCAGTCCAAAGAGGCTGGTAAATATTTTTGAGTTCTCTCTTTCATATACAATCTCCAATCAATCAGCAAATATTGTAGTCTCTACTCTCAAGGTACATACAGAACGCAACACTTTTCATTACCCCCACCAGCAACTTTTTATTTTCGGTACGCGGGCCTCTTACTGTTGTGGCCTCTTCCGTTGCGGAGCACAGGCTCCGGACGCGCAGGCTCAGCGGCCATGGCTCAAGGGCCCAGCCGCTCCACGGCATGTGGGATCCTTCCCGACCGGGGCACGAACCTGTGTCCCCTGCATCGGCAGGCAGACTCTCAACCCCTGAGCCACCAGGGGAGCCCCCACCAGCAACTTTTCATCTGAATTAATTGCCAATCCTCATCATTTGTTGCCTAAATTATTTCAATAGCTTCCCGTCAGTCCTTCTGTTTTTACACTTGCCTGCCCACAGTCAACTCTCAATACAGGAACCACAGGTTGTTCTTAACTATAAGTTAGATCCTATCACTCCTATTCACAAAACTCTCAAGTGGCTTCTAATTTCCCTCAAAGTGAAGAAAGGAAGTCCTTACAAAGGGTTACAAAGCCTCGCAAGGTCTGTTCTCTCTTCCCTTTCTGGCCTCACGTTCTACTGGTCTCCTTTGACTCACTCTGTTCCCAGCACTCTGAAGCCCGTGCTTTTCCTTGAAATTCCCAAGCGTTCTCCTACCTCTGGGCCTTTGCATTTACTCTTCCGTCAGCCTGTGAGGCACCTCCCTCATTTATCCATGTGACTTACTCCTTCACCTCCTTAAGCTCTTTGCTCAAATGCCACACTCTCAGTGAGGTTTTTTTCTGACCTCTATATTTGGTATTACAACCTCCTTCCTGGCCAACACTCCCTATTCTCTTTGTGTGATTTATGTTTTCAAAAAATTTTGTGAAATGCTTATTTGTCATACTACATTTATGACATTTATTTATTATTTTCTCCCTTTTCTGGAATAAAAACATTATGAGGAAAGGAAGTTTTGTCTATTTGGTTCACTGTGTATCTCCAGTACCTAAAACAGTGCCTTTCACATACTAAGTACTCAATAAAGATTTGTTGAATAGAAGAACTAATTGATTAGTTGAGGTATGAGTGAATGAGCTAGCTTAGAGTCTGGCTAAAGAACATCTCAGACAGCTGGCTGACTCTATAGAGAACAAGTTCCTTGTGGGAGCAGGGGTCCAGGATTCCTCTTCAGTGAAGGTATCTTCCAGATTGTATGAGAGGGAAAAAATAAGCACAAATTTAAGGTCACTTTTGCTCGGATTTTACTGACCATGCTACTCTTACATGAGTATAAGAAGGTGTCGACCAGGAAAAAAAATGCAGCGGGAGGAAGAGAATCAGAATTGATAAAAAGGCACAGTAGTCGGATGAATCTAGGATCACCTTGGAGAGATAGAGTCTCTACAGCTTTTTGAATGGAAAAACTTGACATTGGTTTGTTCTACACTCATTACTAGATTGTACCAACAACTAAGAGGCCATGTCTGAAATGGACCATTAAGTGTAGTCCTTTGCAGATTTAACACAAGTTATATCACTCTGAAGAGTGCTTTGACATAACTTAGAGTTAAACATTTGCTGTAAATGCCACTGTTTATGGTAATAATTGACAAACCTTGCTTAGGTTAGATGTGAGTAAGAGTAAGAGTTGTTTTGTTAACTGGTAACATTACTGAATTCCTGAAAATTGCAAATTCTGTTTGTGTTTTAAAAAACCATTGGATTAACATTGCAGTTGCTAAATAGCTGAGTTTATTTCTCTGTTAAATATAATGTGACATATTAAACTCTACCTCTTGGTGCCTTTCACAAATTTCAGTGGAATTTTTTTTGTCAAATATTAAAAATTTAGGATTCTAACTTCCAAGTTTGATTTTATAAAACATTCCTCAAACCTTTGTGAATGTGAGGGATAAATATTCTTAACTTTTTTTTCTATCTCACATTCCTTCCCTCCCTACTTTCATTTTGGAGTGCCTGATTTTCTTCCTTTCACATAAAAATAGAGTCAATGTTTCTTTCAAAAGAATAATCAAAAAAGACTTTTGAACTTTTTATTGTCTTAAACCCAGAATAGGTAGTGGGAGAATTCAGAGTTTACCAATTTTGCTAACTGTGTTGTCATGACAGTAAAAGGCAAATGTGTCTTGCTTGGACCAACTATCTATATGGAAATTGGTTCAATTTGGTTTGTAGAAGGAATACATGCTGCAGGAGGTTTAGTTTATTTCCATACTTTGTACTGACAAAATAGCCATGACTTTCTGTTCCAAAGGGATTGTACTAACTGTAGCTACTAATTATCAAGTGTCTGTCGCTGTGCTAAGCAATTTTAAACATTGATTCACTTAAGACTAGCCATGCTTTATTTTCACGTAAAGTCATTCCATTTACAGTTGGAAAAACTAAAGCTATGGAACTTCCTTTACTTGCCAAAGTTCACACAGCTAGGAAGTAACAGAGGTGGAATTTAAATAGACGACTGTGACTGCCCTATGTATATACAAATGCTCTTCTTCTCCCTTTAACTTCCACTTATTGCCTTGTAGACATGAGTACAGAGTCACCATTCTGTTATTGTAAGATAGCAGTGATGGTCACTCAATGAGCTTTGCTTCCACAGGACTTTCTTGGTACCCAATGTGAGCCAGATACTGGGATAAATAGGTGGAATCTCAAGGATGTTCCTCATGTCTATTAAAGACTGACTGGAATAGGTTTTCTCTGATAACTGTGTAAAGAAAATTCAATTGGAATTTACAGAGATAGCAATTATTTTTGCATTGGAAAGAGCTGAAAACAATGATGACTATCCAAAATCTACTCTACCTTCCTTATAATACTGATTTTACTGAACCATTTTTTCTTCTCTCAACCCCATGCATGGCTCAAACATTTGTGTTGTCCATTCATTCACCTTGTTAATAATTAGTGTAGGCATGGTATGTGACCCAGTTATAGACAATGAGATATGAGAGGAAATATGCTGTAAGAGACATGGATTATAGGAAACGTTCCTCCACACTAATGAAATATTAACCAGAGAATGATTAAAAAAAACTTTCTGACTTTGGATATTTTGTGTTTAAAATATTATGTCTATTTCATAGCAGGTTTCATGGGAGATGATACTGAAGATAGATCCAAGGTGCATTGTAAAAGATGCATAGAGGTAAACTGAAGTGCGAGGGCATCTCAGGTAGAAATAACAGAGTTAGCTAAGGTACAGAGAGTCAAAATTGTGTAAGATACAGTTGGGAATGGCAACCAGGGACTCCAATGGAGCTAGGACCAGGAATGTAGGCCCAGATCATAGAGGATTTTCAATATCAGAATAAAGAGACCAGAAAAGTCTTTCCCTTCAGGAAATAAAAATGGTTAGAAGATTTTGGGGTAAGATGACACAATAATCAGTATCTAATCTAAAGATGACTCTGGCTGGAGAAAACGGCAGGTGAAGTATTTGCAGTGATTAACATCTAAATTTGTAAAAATGACTACATGTACTTCAGCGTATTATTAATAATTAATCATGTGTTTACTTACTTTTTATTCAGATGTTAGACATACTAATAATTAACCAGATTTCTAACAGAATGATGAAAATAATTGACTATAAATGTACCAAAATGTCAAAGAAGCAAAATATTTATTTTCCTTTCACATAAATTCTCTTCAATGAGGAATGTGAAAGAAAATAAAAGATTGACTACTGCATGCCCTGGGGAAAAATTTATGCTCCATGGAGTCTGCATTCCACTGTGGCTGAGGAAAGGAGCACTTTGTATTTGTAATTTAGACTATAATTTGGGTTGTGATAGGGTGACACTAAGTGGCTGAAAAGGGAAAGGCTTAGTCAATAGAAATCAAAATAAGAACAAAAAAGTGCACTTGTGGTGACATTTATGACTCCCAGGTGACAGCATTAGGAAATTATACTCATAGTAGCTCGGAATCAATAAAAAAATCAACATTAGCAATTTCTCTCCTTCTGAGTAGCTCAGCTCTCATCCATTCTTATAAATGGATGATAAAAGCCAATGGAAATTGAATCATATAAGATAAATCAGTAAATAAGAGTTTTCTCTTTTAAATTAAAAAGTATATACATTTTTCTATTGTATTTCCTGACTCAAATGTATATTTATTAGATAACATTTTTTTCCTTTTGTGGTGTTATTAATACCAATAGTAAAATAATAATAATTTTACTTTTCAGCTTATAAAACTTACAGTGTTTTTTCAACTCAATATCTCTGAGTAAATTTATTCAAATAAATAAATATATACATAATATTTAGCTGAGATATTGCTTTTGGACCCCTTCAAAAATTTCTACCTGAAGGTGGAAGAAAACATGACATTCTGGCAAAATTTATAATCAATTTGTGTTGTTATTTCCCTTAATGCTTTGAGAACTCTCTTTTTAAAAGCAACTATATTTTTATTCACTGAAAATCAAAAGAACTTCCTAGTCCAATATTCAATTGTTCATTATTTATTTATTCATTTCTTTTTTCATTCAATAAATATTAGATTGAACCATATAAAATTATTATTTTTTATTGGTTAAAAATAGCTAGGACTTCCCTGGTGGTCCAGTGGTTAAGATTCCACACTTCCCCTGAAGGGGACACGGGTTGGATCCCTGGTTGAGGAAGTTCTGCATGCTGCACGATGCGGCCAAAAAAAAAAAAAAGGCTAAATATTGGCAATTACATATTATTCAACCTGCTATTTATTAAGTTCTTTTGATGATGGTGGTAGATATATGGTATCTCTAATCATGGACCTCTGACCTCTGACATGTGACCCATCAGTCTAGTAGGAACAACCTCCACTGGGACAGCCCATTTTATCTTTTAGATAATTCTCATAAAATGTAGAAATTTTCTTCCTTCAGTTGAGCTAAAATCTTGCTTTCTGCACCTTCTAATATTGCTTCTAGTTCTGGCTTTTGAAGCCACAAAAAAGAAATCTACTCATTTAATACATGATTAGTCTCTGAATATCAGAAAATCAACTGCACTTATTTCTGCTTCTATTTTGTGGTTTTACCTCTCTCAATTAAACATTTTAGTTGCCTCATCTGAAACGCAGTAATCCCAAATGGGTATTTGAAAATGTTGGCCACTGCATCTTCCAGATATTTTACCTCTCTGAGCTTCTGTTACATCTCTTTTCTGGCTTTCTTCCTGCCTCTCAGATTCTCCTTCATTTTCTCTGGATTATTTTTCTTTTACTCACTCCTTCAATATTATTGTTCCCATGCTTAGCCCTTTACCTTGTTCACTAAAGGGACCCTAGATGACTTCATCCTGTCCCTTGGCTTCAACTGTCATCCACTTGCTAAATGTTTCCAGCTCTAGCTGAAAACTCTCTTAACCACAGACCTGTATATTCAACTGCCCCATAGATATCTCTACTTGGAAGTTTCATCTGTACTAAACATATCCACTACTCATGTATCCACAATACATCATCTTATATTCATCAGTTAATCTGTATTCTCTGTGTGTTATTTTTCCACTCACCCTGTCACTCAAGGCAGAAGCATAGATGTTGTCTGATACCATCAATCTTATCCCCTGCTCACCCCTCACTCCACACATATAAAAAGTAATTAATCAGTAATAAGCACAAATTCTATTTCCTTAATTGCTCTCACAACAATCTCTTCCTATTTTCACTGGTTCAGGAATGAATCTCTGTAATATGTTTGGTTTTGTATTGTTGTGCTGTCTTTAATATTTTTATCTCTGTCTTACCTCTCTCACCCTCTCCCAATATAATTTCTCAGGTAGACTGATTTTTCAAAGCTGTAAAGTTGATCAAGTAATTCTGTTTCTTAAAAAATATACATTGGTTTCTAACAGCTTTTAGGATAAAATTCAAACTCCCTAATTTAGTACAAAAAAGGAGAGAAATAAGAGAAGGAGATGAAGCATTTCAATGTCTTAATGGATCAGTTTAATTATTCTTCAATGAAGATGAGAAGAGAATGTGTTAGAAAAAGAGGAAGACAGGGAGAGAGGAAAAGAGGGAAAAAGAGAAGGAAAGAAGAAGAAGGAGGAAGAGGGAGGGAGAGGGATGGGGGAGGGAGAAGGGGAGAGAAGAAAAGATGGGCCAAAGTTAGGAAGATAACCAAGTGAACTTATTTCCTGAGCTGCCTGAAAGTGGGAGGTAAAAGAGAGAGTTCAACACAACTACGTCTATACAGAAGTGGCAGCCTGAGTCAACTCACCTGTCTAAATACTTAGAAAAAAATTATAGTAACAGGGGTAAATGGATATTTTTACCCTTAACCTGTCCAGTGATCTCCTTCCCATAGAACCATTATTGCCTTGAAATCTGACCAATCTGAATAAATTTCCATTTTGCCTGGGTAAGGATAAAGGGACAAAGTATTTGCTAGATGGAGGGAGTATGCTTTTTCCTCCTATTAATTCTTTCACTTTCCCATTCATCATAATCTTATAAAATTAAGCAAGTGATATATTACACACCCTCTATTTAATGAATCCACTAACTATATGTTTTACATTTTCCTATCTTATCTAAAAGATTATGAGAAATTTGTGTCAAAATTCACTAATACTGTAGTATTGCCAGATCTAACAGTCATACAAAGTTGTCTGAAAAATTAAATGAGATAATTTGGAAGGAACTTGTTCTTTAATGAACAATTTACCTCATTTCACTTTTTAGTTTTTGTTTTATTTTACAGAATTATTGCAGTATAATAAATGTGACATAAACTACAAATTATTTAAAGTCTATACTTCAGTGAATTTGACATATGTATACACCCATGAACCTGTTACCGTAATCAAGATGTTGAACAATTCCACCAACCCTAAAATTTCCTCAAGCCTCTTTGTGTTCCATCCCTTCCTCCAACCAGTCCCCAAGCAATCACTATCTGATTTCTGATTCTACAGATTACTAGCAGGCTTTAGAATTTTATATAAATAGAATCATACAGTATGAGCTCTTCTATGTCTGGCTTCTTCCACTCAAATTCAACCGTGTTGCTGCCTGTTCACTTATTGGTATTGCTGCATAATATCCCATTTGTCACAATTTATTTAATTAACCTATTGATGAATATTTGATTGTTTGCAGGTTTTATCAATTACAAATAAAACTTCTATGAACATTCATGTACAAGTTTTTATTGGGGCACAGGTTTTCCTTCCTCTCGGAAGTGTCTAGGAATGGAATGGCTACGTCACCTGGAAGATGTATGTTTAACTATTTAGGAAAATTTCAAACTGTTTTCCAACGCAGTTGTAACACGTCACTTTCCCATCAGCAGTGTATGATAGTTACAGTTGCTCCACATTTTTTGTCAACATCCGATACAGTCATTTTAAGGTATGTAGTGATATATCATGGCGTTTTTTAGTTGAATCCTCTGATGACCAAAGATGTTTAAGCATATTTTCATTTGTTATTGACATTTGTACACCTTTTATGAAATGTGTGTTCAAATCTTGCCAATGTTTTTAACTGAGTTGTATTGTGATTGACTTGTAAGAGTTTTTTTATTTTTAATGGTTCAAGTGTTTTTCTTTTTTAAAAAAGTTTTTTAAAAATTTTATTTAGTTTTTTTATACAGCAGGCTCTTATTAGTTATCTATTTTATACATATTAGTGTATATACATCAATCCCAATCTCTCAGTTCATCCCACCACCATCCCCCGCCCCCATTTTCCCCCCTTGGTGTTCATACGTTTAAGAGTTTTTAATATATTCTGGATACAAGTCCCTTTGTCTCATATATGTGTTGCAAATATTTCCTCTCAATCAGTCATTTGTATATTTATGTTATTACAAGTAAAAGTCTTTATTTTGATGAAGTCCAATGTATAATTTTTAAAAATTTTATATCTCACATTATGCAAGATAAATAATGTGGGGATCTACCATAAAGTGTCTACAGCTAACAATGCTGTATGATATACTTAAAATTTGCTAAGAGGGTAGGTCTTATGTTAAGTGTTCTTACGACACTTAAGTAATAATAATAATAATAATAATGGAGGTGGAGGGAAACCTTATGAGGTAATGGATGTGTCTTTGGCTTTGATGGTGGTAGTGGTTTCACAGGTGTATATGTATCCTCAAACTCATTGAGTTGTATCCATTAAATATGTACAGCTTTTTACATGTCAATCTCGCCTCAATAAAGTGGTTTAAAAAACAAACATAATTTACTCTACAGCAGAATAAAGGAGAAAAACCGTATGAGCATTTCAGTAGTTAGATGTAGAAAAAGCTTTTGACAAAATTTAACATTGATCTTCAACAAAAGTACTAACGTTACAACTAAAAGTACTAAAAGTACAACTCAATGGGGAAAGGAAAATCCTTTCAACAGATTGTACTGAAAAACCAAATATCTCTATAGAAAAAAACAAACATCAATTTCTACCTTGCCACATACCCAGAAATTATTCAAAGTGGATTATGGACCTAAATAAAAGAACCCAAAGTATAAATTACCTAGAATAAAAAATAAGAATACGGGCTTCCCTGGCGGCGCAGTGGTTGAGAGTCTGCCTGCTGATGCAGGGGACACAGGTTCGTGCCCCGGTCCGGGAAGATCCCACATGCCGCGGAGCAGCTGGGCCCGTGAGCCATGGCCGCTGAGCCTGCGCGTCCGGAGCCTGTGCTCCGCAACGGGAGAGGCCACAGCAGTGAGAGGAACACGTA
Source organism: Phocoena phocoena (assembly GCF_963924675.1). NCBI lineage: Eukaryota > Metazoa > Chordata > Mammalia > Artiodactyla > Phocoenidae > Phocoena > Phocoena phocoena. The sequence continues at coordinate 68,575,128 of NC_089222.1, forward strand.
CTGCAAAAAAATAAATAAATAAAAATTTAAAAATAAGAATATGTCTTTGTGAAATTGAGGCAAAGATTGATTACAAACACATAAAACATCTGTGTGTGCCATCTGTCGGGGCTCATGTATTTTGTCTGTGGGGTGTGTGCAGCACCAGCCAGAAGGGAGAAGCCAAAAGCAGACTGTTGGGAGCACGTGTCAGCTAGCTGTGTGGGTCTGCAGATGGGCTGTTCCTCAGGGTTGGTGGTCTGGGCTCTTGGTGGAGTCCACGAGCAGTCGATAGGATCTGTGGCCAGTTGTTGAGATCAGCATGCTATTTGCTGTGAGTCCCTGCCCCTTTTTTTTCTGCTCTTACCTATCCCCAGACTACAGCCATGGCAGTCCTCTCAGCGTTCAGGTGGGGTGAGCCAGACGTGGGCCTCCTGGGCAGTGTCCTGCAAAGCTGGGGAAGCATAGTGTAATAGCTTCTTTAAAGTACTATCTGATCATTTAAACAGCATATATCATCTTGGTTTGGCATCTTCTGACTGTCTTTACTCTTAGAATGGATTACCTTTCCTGATTCCTTGTATGTCAATTAATTTTGGATTATGTCAGTGAAATTGTGAATTCTTTTTTTGTTTATACTATGTATATATTATTCTGCTATAATTCTATGGAAAACATTCTTATTTTTCTTTCAGCAGTCAATCAATTTGGTTCTATTTAGAGTGTAATTTCCAGCTCACTTTCTGAGGATGGTGTCTCAAGTCTCAGTTTCGTTTCTTAAAACTTCACGCCATTGTTTGAGTCAGTCCTGTCCATGCAGTTAGGCTAAGACTTGTGTGAGATTCATTCCCAGAATTAAGGCTTCTTTCCCTAGCTCTTTTCCATCTTCCTACACCTCCCAGTCCACTTATGATCCTTTCCTTGTTTCCTATGGCCAGAAAAAATGTTGAGATGTTGGTATTTCTGTTGCCCACACTGCATCACTCTGCAGCTGAGGTTCACTTTCAAATATGGCCAAAGGTGGGAAAAGTTCTGAAAATCCACTCCCATACTTTTCCATATTTTGACTCCTCTTCATAGATACTTACATTTGTTAACTCTCCTTAGCAAACAAAATGTAGTTGCCTTTTTTGTATTTTGTAGAGTTTGTAGCTCTTGTCAGGAGGAGGGTTGGGTTATTGGGGCTTCACACAACCAAACAAGAACTGGAACTCACACTGTTTCCTTTGTAAAGTGTTCTCTTCCATTATTTTATCATATATTCCAGAGGGAATTATACTTTAGATTATAGGGGAGGAGAAGGGGTTTGACAAAAGGAGTCGTATTCAATTACTTATCCTACACCTTCAGTGTATGATGTAGCTCATGCTAGAGAGGAAAGAAAACCTGTGTTTTTTCCTATTTGAAATTAATTGGCTGTTCCTGCTTGAGAAAGTAGCTTTGCTTCTTAGAGCCTCAGTTTACTTAGGAACATATTACCAGACCTTGGTGTAGAAATTCTTTAAAAACTCCATATTTCTACAGAAAATAGGAGTTGTTATAATCAAAATTCTGACACAGCTATTTTAGTAGATAACTTTGTTTATTATTTTTGGTTATTAAGAAGCATTTTAGCATTAATGCACCTATTTTGTCAAAGTAAAAGAGAAATCTAAGAAGCCTGCAGAGATTGGGTTTTGATCTGTGACTTAATCTACATTATTGCTGCCCTTGTTAGTTGAGGCTGAAATAATCATAATCTGCTGATCCTAAGCATATTTTTCTTTGCCTAGTTTTCAGGCAGTCTTGGAATTAAGGACCTAAATTAGAAATTATCCTATCTGCTTACTAACACATATTGGTTTCATTTTTTAGAGAAAGCAATTAAGAATATAATGAGGGGGCTTCCCTGGTGGCGCAGTGGTTGAGAGTCCGCCTGCTGATGCAGGGGACATGGGTTCGTGCCCCGGTCCGGGAAGATCCCACATGCTGCGAAGCGGCTAGGCCCGTGAGCCATGGGCGCTGAGCCTGTGCGTCCGGAGCCTGTACTCCGCAACGGGAGAGGCCACAACAGTGAGAATCTCGCGTACCACAAAAAAAAAAAAAAAAAAAAAAAAAAAAAAAAAAAAAAAAAAGAATATAATGAGGGCTTCCCTGGTGGCGCAGTGGTTGAGTCCGCCTGCCGATGCAGGGGACGCGGGTTCGTGCCCTGGTCCGGGAAGATCCCACATGCCACGGAGTGGCTGGGCCCGTGAGCCAGGGCCACTGAGCCTGCGCGTCCGGAGCCTGAGCTCCGCAACGGGAGAGGCCACAACAGTGAGAGGCCCGCGTACTGCAAAAAAAATAAAAAATAAAAGAATATGATGAGCCCACAGTAAGAGAGGCTATCTGAAAGCTCTTTACAGTCCTCATCACTTAGAAGAATAGCTATGCAATAAAATACATCTGAAATTTATGGATTTAAGACTTAAACCACTGTGACTATAATTTTTTATTTTAATAAGCTTTTTACTCTTCAGGAAATGAATGAGGAGTAATTTTTAAATTACATTTGGTCCTTCATGCAGTTACTTTTATTTCTGCCTCCTCACAACATACCCATTTGTTCATTAGAATTTGTATCCAGATATTACTTATAACTGGCATATAGGTAAAAAGCTATGACAAAAATAATTTCTTTGTGATTTCAAGTCTTAAATTTTACTTAATCCTGGGAAGGAAAGGACAGAATGGAAATAATGATTTTTTAAAATATAAAAGTTATATTTTTTATTCCACTTTTGAAATACTGACACTATTTGAGGCTGGACTTTGAAATTACATGATAATAGCTGACACTTTTCATGAAGCATTATCAAGTCAATTTCCTTGGCAAAATCATTTAGCCATGAATACTGAAATATATTCTGCTTTAAGGTATTTTATCAGCTAATTCATGCATACCATATTTGAAATTTCATATTTGGGTGGCATATATGAATGCAGCATGAGAAATACCAAAAATAATTGCTGAGAACCTTTGAATTCCAATGGCTGTGAATAATTTATTTTATTATTTATTTCAGATTTTAAAAGAACTTGTTCAAAATTCTCACTTTAATATAATTCCACCACTTTATTTTTCACTCATAATTCTTGTCCTAGTAACATCTCTAGATCTACAATGCATGATTTTTGTATTATTATGACCTCGATAATCATTTCTGCTCTTTGAAATTGTGTGACATATAAGAAGATCCTATAAGTGAAATCAGAAGAAGTTTCTGGGTGGTTCTGAATTTTGCTAAATGATTTTTGATAAACCAAGTAAGCTTCTGGCTTCCTACCACTTGTAAATGGAGAAATCCTGTTACCATCACCACAGAGGTTTGAATTAAAAGCTCTTTGTAAAGTGTTGTTTTATTCTCCTAAGATGTCCTGTGCCTGGGAAACTTTCAATACATAAAGTATTGAAATTGACAGTGCTAACCCATCTGATTCTGGTAAAATGGTATATTAAAATGGTATAAAATTCCTCCCATTATGAACAACTTGAGATGCTAGATATAATCAAACAATATATAAAATGTGTAGTTGAATTAACAAAATGAAATGAGAATACCCAGGTGATAGAAATTAAAACTGAAAAGTTCATGTGATAAAAACCATAGGTTACAGTAGATAGAAATATTGAGTATAAGACTTAGTATGTCTAGTGCTTGGATTTTTTTTTTCTTCCATTTTTAAAGTCTTTATTGAATTTGTTACAATATTGCTTCTGTTTCATGTTTTGCTTTTTTGGCCACGAGGCATGTGGTATCTTAGCTCCCCAACCAGGGATTGAACCGGCACCCCCTGCATTTGTCTTAACCACTGGACCACCAGGCAAGTCTCCTAGTGCTTGGATTTTAATAATCTTACTTTGGTAAGAAGTTGGAAAGAGACTGATGCATGTTGCTGGGGCCCTAAAAGAATTGAAACCTCAGTCAAAGGATAAACTAGAATAAAATCTATTTGCTGGCATAGGAAGCAGAGAGACAACAATGAATCTTCTCATCTTCTCTCTGCCTGGCGTTTGAATGGAAAAAAAAAAAAAGGCAGGGGGGAACTTGTAAACTTGGACCCAAGTCTTTGAAAATTGGAATCTAAATTACCAATGACTGCAAGATGTAGGAGCCTCCATTTCAATAATTAAGATAAATGTTAGTCTCAAACCAGTGTGTTCCTAACAAAGGCAAATATAAAACCAACCTAAAGAGATATTCCACAGTCCCAGTCACAAGAAAATCTCACAGAGGAAGGCCTCTTGAAATGATATCACAATAAAAGTAGTTTACAGGAAGTTATAAGAACTGAAAAGTGAATTAGAGAGTTGAAAGATAAATTGGAGAATATTGTTTGTAATGCAGCACAAAGACAATGAGATAGAAACATGGAAGACACGTTTAGAGACAAGGAAAATAGAATGTCCAATTATGTTTGATAGGTGTTCCAGAAAAAGAAAATACAGAAAAGAAGGACATCTATATTTGAAGAAAGCACGGTTGAAGAGTTTTTGAATTAAAATTCTTCATTTTCAAGAAGCATAAGTTCTATAAAAAACAAATAATTCCACAGTTAGACATATTTTAGTGAAACTTCAGAACATGAAATCAAAGAGAATATGTAAAATCCAACTAAATAGAAAAGACAAATTACACACAAAAGAACTATAATTAGAATGACTATAGATAGCTCAACAAAAACAATAGCAATCACGATTATGGTGTAACATCTTCATAACATGGAACAAAAATAACTGTCAACCTATAATACGCTGCCCAGATAATCTATCAAGAATGAGTGTTATATGAATCAAATTTCAAATAAACAAAGACTGAGAGTCCCTGACAGACTCCTCCTTCAGGAAGAAGAATTTTAAATCCTGGAAGAATTGGGATACAAGAGCAATGGTGAGCAAAATATTGGGAAATATGTTAAAGTATTCTTATAGACTTTGCATTGTTTGTGTGGAAGGTAAAGATTTTAATTAAACTTTAAGTCAAATCTGAAGTTAAAAGTAACCACAAAAAGAATACAAATGAAAATGTAAAACCTTGAAGCTAGTAGTGACCAAAAAAAAGGAAATAAATTATATAACACTAAGATTAATCCAGTAGAAGAATAGAAAAGAGAAAAAGAGCAAAGAAGAAAGCGTGATATGGAAAGCCTAAATTGTATGCACAAATAAAATTTTGAGTGCATATGGTAAAATTAGGTAGCATTATAAGTGTGTCAGATGTGTTTTCTCATTTAATCCTTACACTGATGTCAGGCAATAAGTGTATGAAGCATGTCATTTTAAAGATTATGAAGTTGGCATGCACATGATTTAAATAGTTTTTTCAAACTTGCATAGCTAATAAATAGTAGAACTTAGAGAGTTGGGCTCTGGAGTCCATTCTCTCACCACTATAATTATTTTATATACAAAAATTAAGATGGTGAAATAATTCTAAATTTATCAATAATGATAGTAAATGTAAAAGATCTATACTTTCCAGTTAAATATAAATGGTATAATATTGCCTATTAAAAGACTCTCAGAATGGATTAAAAGAACAGTGACAACAAAGAGCTTGACATAATAAATAATAAAATGATTAATAATGAAAGTATCAGAGTGAGAAAAATACCAAAAAATGTCTAATGAAAGGAATATTTAGATTATCTATATTAATGACAGAAAAAATAGACACGAATGCAAAAATGTCTCATTAGGAATTAAGAGGCTCATTATATGAGTAAACAGGAATAATTCATCAAGAAAATAGATAATACTATTAAATTGCATTTTCAAGATGAAAGCAAAAAAATGTGCAATTCTAAAGATTTTTTGGAAAATATACAAAAAATCAGCTAAAGAATAGTAATCTCTCCTTGATATTTACATATTAGAAAATATTCACAGTATAATTTTTCTCTAGTTTCACAAATGCCCTTTACTGACACTCAACAAATCAAACTTGTTGAGAGCTCAAGAGATGAATATTTTAGCCAAAATTTCAAACATGTTTTGGACATAGTGTTAATAATTGCTCATCTTAACTTTTCCATGAAAACTTTCCTGATTTTCCCCACTAGGTATTTCTCTCCCTATTTTGAATCTCCAAAGGACTGTGTTTATATTGCTTTATGGTACCTGTCTTAATTTAACTCGGTGGTCCTCACCAGGGGCAACTTTGCCCACCGAGGACATTTGACAGTGTCTGGAGACATTTTTGGTTGTCACAACTCAGAGAGTATTATTGTGGGTAAAGGCCAGAAATGAGGCTAAACATCCTACAGTGCACAGAACAGTTCCCCACGATAGGAATTATTTGGCCCAAACTATCAACAGTGCTGAGGTTGACAATAAGAAACCTGGTTTTAATTTGTAGTATATTCATTTGATTTTCCACCTTCTCTGCTTTCAGTTACATTATAAGCATGATGGGTGGTGTATTACTCACTTGGATTCCATATAACATGTAGTTTTTGTGTCTGTTACATGGTAAGTGGACATTTGTTAAATGGAATTTTCATTCAACAACAATCCCTAGTGTCCCTTATGTCTCAGGCTCTCCTCAGAGTTTGTTTAAAAGAGTCTTAAGTAGGTAGTCTTTATCATCTAGGAATTCTGAACTTAATACTGAAAGAGAAATAGAAATCGATAATTTATAATACAATACAGTATGTACTTCAACAAAAAATATGAGGGAAAATATGCAGTGGGAAACGATAATAAGCTGAGGCTAACTCTGCTTAGAGGAGAAAACTTTAGCTATAAAACCGCAGCGAGTTGGAGTTTGATTAAGGGAAAGAATTTGAAAAAAAATAGAGAAGTGAATGAGACAACTTGTGATGGGTAGATGAGCAAATGATTCTATTCTAGCACTTCTATAACCAATCTACTGAGAAAAACAATGGATGATTGGGAGATTGGGATCTACATATACACACTACTATACATAAAATAGATAACTAATAAGGACCTACTCTAAAGCACTGGGAACTCTACTCAGTACTCTGTAATGACCTATATGGGGAAAGAAGCTAAAAAAAGAGTTGACATATGTATATCTATAATTGACTCATTTTTCTGTACAGCAGAAACTAATACAACATTCTAAATCAAGTATACACCAATAAAAATTAAAATAAAAAAAACAATGGATGGAGTAATTGTTTAAAAAAGTCATAGAATTGCAAAGCTGGAAATGATCGTAGAGTTCATCTACTCAACCCCCCAATTTTATAGATATTGGAAACTGAATTCTAGATAGGTGAAGTGATTAATAGTGTCTCAGAGAGTTTCTAGCAGAGACTGACCCAGGCCTCAGGTCTCCTGATTTCTATCTGTTCATTCTTTCTATTATAACCCATTGCTATCCTTCACCTAATGTCCAAGGAGCAGCATATTTTCACCAAATTATGGAGATGTGAGATGGCTATTTTGCCATGGTAATTTAGCCAGTGTATTAGTCAGGGTTCTACACAGAAACAGAAACAGAGCAAATAAGGTTCTGTTACACACACACACACACACACACACACACACAGTAAAGTATTTGACTCACACAATCATGGAGGTTAGACAAGGTCTGAGCTCTGCAGTTGGCAGGCTGGAGATCCAGAAAGAGCAGATGTGTTATTTCTGAGTCTGAAGGAAGGAAAAGAACCAAAAAACTGATGCCCCAGCTAAGCAGTCAGGTAGAGGAAGTCCTTCTTATTCAGAATTTTGTTCTATTCAGGTTCAATTGACTGGAGGGCCATTTTCATTAAGGAGGGCAATTTGCTTTACTCAGTCTCTGAATTCAAATGTTAATTTCATCTAGAAACATCCACACAGAGACACCCAGAATAATGTTTAATCCAATGTCTGGATACCATGTGGCCCAGTCAGGTTATCATATAAAATTAAATATCACAGTGAGTAACAAAACCAAATAACTGATACTCTCTGTTTACATACTGCACAGTGCTTTAGAGGACTATTTTTATTTGGCTTGGAAGAACTAAGGAGATTTCATACAGTAAATCAAAACAAACTAGAGCCTATTTGGTCTATAACAATACTGGACAGTTGTGTGGACTATTTTGGTTAGGTAAACTAGAATTAGAAAACAAAAGGCAAGATTTAAAAACGTAACATTGGGGCTTCCCTGGTGGCGCAGTGGTTGGGAGTCCGCCTGCCGAGGCAGCGGACGCGGGTTCGTGCCCCGGTCCGGGAGGATCCCACATGCCGTGGATAGGCTGGGCCCGTGGGCCCGTGGGCTGTGGCCGCTGAACCTGCGTGTCCGGAGCCTGTGCTCCGCGGCGGCAGAGGCCATAGCAGTGAGAGGCCCGCGTACCGAAAAAAAAAAAAAAAAAGTAACATTAACAAGATTATTTTCTACCAAAATAGAGAATTTTATTAGGTTTGCATAAAAGTGAGAGATTTCCTTGAACTCATCTTTCAGCATTTCTCTTGAATTGTTTACCTGAGTAATTATTCTAAATTCCAAGAACTGTTCCTTGTATTCACTTTTACCTTTTCCATGGCAATCTATTTTTGCTTTATTTATGAAATATTTTCTATAATCTCTCTGAAGCCTGATTGGAGTGTTGTTTTTGTTGGAAGATGGAGGGAATGAAAGTTGCCCACCAAACAGAGAAGACATCTTTTTTTTAAAAAAAATAAACATTTATTTTGGCTGCGTTGGGTCTTTGTTGCTGTGCGCGGGCTTTTCTCTAGTTGTGGAGAGTGGGGGCTACTCTTTGTTGCGGCGCGAGGGCTTCTCATTCAGGTGGCTTCCCTTGTTGCGGAGCACGGGCTCTAGGAGCGCGGGCTTCAGTGGTTGCAGCACGTGGGCTCAGTAGTTGTGGCTCACCGGCTCTAGAGCACAGGTTCGGTAGTTGTGGCACACGGGCTTAGTTGCTCCACGGCATGTGGGATCTTCCTGGACCAGGACCCGAACCCGTGTCCCCTGTGTTGGCAGGCGGATTCTTAACCACTGTGCCACCAGGAAGCCCCAGAAAAGACATCTTGAGACTGAAAAACGAGGTGGACAGCTCCATATAATCAATGGATCAGTTTATAATTAATGGATCAGTTTATTACTGGGTAACTTACTCAAAGGGTGAGATCATGATTGGGCAGACAACAATCTGGAAGCATTTGCAGCCACACTTCTCACCACCAAGGGGTCACTGGGACAATTTTACAGTTAACCTAGGGTCTGAGGGTAGAGGCTTGGAAATGGAACCTGCATTCCTAAGTCAAAATTCATGAATGGGTAACTGGCCTCCTGGGCACCTGGAATAAGTCAGGGAAGGTTTTCATCATTGTTTGGGGACTAACGGAGCATAGACTCCACCTGATCCTAACAATTATTAAACAATATCCATTAACTACAAAGCCCTTGATGACAAAGAAGTGATTCGCTGCATAGTACAGTCGTGGGTAGGGTCAGCAAAAGGACAGGAGAACCTGTAAATGTCCAAAATGGAGTCAGTTATGCTAACAGTTATACATTTTTATATGGAGCTTAGTTTTTTTGAATTCTCTGTATTAGCCTCAGTGGTATATTTTCTCTGCTTATTTATTTTGTTCTATTCTTTCATTTTGAAAGATTTATTTTATGTCTGATCACTATTTGTGTATTTATATTTAAGGTTGTGACACTAGAATTCAGTAAGTTTCCTTTGTACAAAATTATATATAAAAATAAATATTTCCTATATTCAAACAAGTTCCATGTGAATACAAGTTTAAAACTATCCAACAACTCAAATAAGACTTGAAAGAGTGACAAAAAATGTCAGTTTTTCAAGGGAACTATTATAAAAAAATTATATCTATATAAATTACAATAATATAGAAATTAATAATATGAATGGAATTTTGGTTTTATAATTACATTAACTGTTTCTAATATTCACATGGAAAACTAGACAAGCAAAATACCCAGGATATTTTTGAAAGAGTAGAGAAATGAGAGGTAACACTACCATACATGAAGTGTATTATGACAATATAATCATTCAAAATGTATATTAAAATGTAAAAATAAAGGTGACATCTTACCTCACCTTCTATACTAAAATAAATGACATAAATGTAATTCATGGAGTAAAATGTGAAAATTAAGCCATAAAAGAACCAAGAAGAGATTCTGAGAGTTAAACACACATGTAAAAAAACACACCCATAAATGGCATGAAGCTGTCCTTTCTTAGTATGAAAGAAAATTCAAAAACCATGAAAAAAAAAAAAGATTATTGAATTAATTTTAAAATAGGTTTTAATCTGCATGGCAAAGTAGTATAAACATAGTGAAAAGAAGAGGAAAGCTATTTGGAACATATATGACGGATAATTGATCCAATTTCCTTAATACAGGGCTCCCATAAATCAGTAAGCAAAAATCGAACAGTGCAACTGAAAAGGGGCAACAATTATAAACAGAAGTGCAAGTACATATGCATTAGTCAAAGTTCTCCAGAGAAACAGAATCAGTTGGAGATAGATAGATGGTAGGTAGATGATAGATAGATGATAGATAGATAGATAGATAGGTAGATAGATAGGTGATAGAGATTAGAGGAGACTTATAGGAAATGGCTCACATAGTTTTAGGGGCCAAAAAGGCCCACGGTTGGCTGTCTGCAAACCGGGGACCAAGAAAGCTGATGGTGTAATTCAGTCTGAGTGTGAAGTCCTGAGAATCATTGGGCCAGTGGTGTAAGTTCTGGCCTGAATTTCAAAGCCTGAGAATCAGGAACACTGCTATCTGAGGGCAGAAGATGAATGTGTCAGCTTAAGCAGAGAGCGAATTCACCCTTCCTCCTCCTTTTGTCCTATTCAGGCCCTCTGTGGATTAGATGGTGATCTCTGCTGACTCAAATGGTAATCACTTCAAGAGATACTCTCACAGACACACCCAAGAATAATGTTTTACCAACTATCTGGGCATCCCTCAGCCCAGTCAATTCGACACATAAAGTTAACTATCACTACGTACGACTCAAACACCTGAAAATATTCTTAACTACCATCAGAAGAGGAGCAATAGAAATACGTTGAAATACAATTTTTCACCTGTCAGAATGGCAATTATTTCCTTGAAAAAGATTGATAGTATTCAGCATGGGTAAGAATATAGCGGAATAGATAATCTGATGCATTTTCGGTTAGAGAATATTGGTTCAACTGTATAGATAGGTATTTGGCAATATCTGTCAACATAACAATTCACATACATTTTACTTGCAATTATAATTCTAGGAATTTATCCTTTAGTAATCTTCCACATCTCTCAAAGAGAGATGTTATATGCAATGATTAAGAGCACAGATGCTGGAGCCACACTGTTTGGGTTTGAATCCTGATTTTGCATTTACTAATTGTGTGGCCTTGGGCAAATTATTTAATACCTCTTATGTCAGAGTTCTCTGATTTGTAGAATGGGGATAATAATAGCAGGTACCTCATAGGGTTTCCATGATTGTTAAACATGGTAATATATGTAAAATGCTCAGCACATAACAGGTGCAATATAAGTGGAGTGATCATGCATCTCAGTTTGCCTGGCATATAGTCCTGGTTTACACCTGTCCTGTCCTAGTATAAACAGAAATACCCCTGCCCTTTTAGTCTCAAAGATGCCCTGATTTGGATGTTATATAGGCACCTTATAGTTACGTGTGAAAGTAATTATACATAAGGATATTAACTGTGGGTCTGTTTATAATAACAAAGATTGGAAATAATGTCCATCAATTGATTACTTGTTAAATATGTATGTATACATAATATTATATATTAAATATCTAGTCCATCTTTTCAGAGGAATACTCTGCATCTACAAAAAAGAAAATTAAACCCAGCAATTATTAAGAACAGTGGTTTTCAGACTTTTTGGTCTCAGGGTTCTGTAAACAATTAAGATTCATTGAAGATCTCAACCTTTATTTTTTATTTTTCTGGGTTATATCTAGTGATATTTACCATATTAGAATTTAGAATGGGAAAAATTTTAAATATGCATTTAAGGCTCATTTAAAAATGATAAACATATTCCATGTTATTCCATTTTTTATAAAAAAAACTACACTAAAATTAACATGAAAGTACATTGCTTTACGTTTTAGCTAATGTAAAACACTCCTATTTGCTTCAGCATCCAATGTGCTGTATTATCACATTACGGCTTCGGGAAACATCATTGCACACTCGAAAGAATACGAGAGAAAAAGAACAAGTAAACTTTTAGTTTTATTATGAAAATAGTTTTGACCTCATGGCCTCCCTGAAAGGATCTCTAGTATTCCCAGAGGTTTATACTTTGAGAACCACTGGTTTAGAACTTGGACCAAAAAAGAATTTTTTCAAGGAGGATTATTTTATTATTGACATTTCTTAGAAGTGCCTGCATATGCTGATAATAAAAATAAGACTGACTTTTTGTCAGTTTTATTATGGTTTATAAATTCTCTATCAACAATGCACCCTCTTATTGCCTATGCCTGGGGTAGACCCCTCTCATCACCCCATCATTTGTATACCACCGTGTGACTGAGACCAAATTAGACCCAAATCCATCTGATGGACAAAAGCTGACATGTCACAGCATGTTAAAGAATTATGTTGGTACTAAGGTCTAAAACTTGGTATACTCACTCATGGTTATTTAAATTGGAGAAAAACCAAAAAACAAAAAACTGGTTACACAAAGGAAATCCCCATCATAGACTATGAGACCAAGTGGGGAATGAGGTCAAAAATCCTAGGAAAAAAAGTAAACAACGGTTTTCCATCATTCTATGGAATCTAAACAGAAGATCCAAACACACTCATACTAAAACAGACACAGTTACAGCAAAGTAGAAGGCATTTACATCTCCAAAAACTTGAAGATAGTTAATTATCATTCTGAGACAACTACTGCTGTAAATTCAGTCATTCAGCCTCTGTTTTTACAACCTGGCATTTTCCACCAAGAATAATCTGCCCTCCTCAAGAATTTTATTTTCTGGATCTTTCAAGGGTTCTGCCTGCTCAGCCCTGACTCACCAGCTGAGGCTCCCTAAGGAGGGGCAGGAGGGGAGAGAATTCCCAGTGCATGTGCTCCAACAAACTTCCTGGAAGTCCCTGCACATTTTGTTGTGACAGTTAGTCTGTGTACCCGCACAAAATAGTCTCATTATCTTAATTAAGTTAGTCTGAAGGAAACTAAACTAAAAAGGATCTGAGGTATGGAGCATTTCTTCCAATGTAGCTTGAAATGAGAGAGAAGAGGGTCCATGTGAAAGACTCGTTATAAACCTAAGGAAGGTGGAGAGCAAGTAGCATTTGACTAATGAAAATGCAATGAATTTGGAAGCATAAATTATATCTTTAGTGATGAGGAAGAAGAAATGGTGCAAAAAAAAAATAAACCCACAATTCAATGGCTGAAGAAATAAAAGGAATGATGGGGAATGTGAGTGGTATTGGTAATGACACATGAAGTGCCTTAGATTATCGGATGTCAGAACTAGATTACTGGATGTCAGAACTGGAAGGTATTTTACAGACTATCCAGACCACTCAAACCAATGACTTTATTTTTTATATGGAGGAAATAATGCCCAGAGTAGATAAAATAAAAGGACTTGATGTTTATAATGTTATTAATTTATTTATCATCAAACTACAAGATACATAATACCTCTCAGAATCTCCACTTTTTTTAAAGGAGGACATATTATAGTTATTGTTTTGTTATACTTTCTTTTTCACATAACAGTGTTTAAATATTTTAACATTTTATAAACTGATAGAACAATAGTAAGTGAATGCAACACCACCCTAAGTCAAAATCAAAGCCTAACATAATGATTCGAACTTATAATTTTGCATTAGCCACATAATTAAATAAAATTCAAAAACACTGTTTTGACGTTTAATGCTTACAGGTACTATTCTTCACTCTGCAGAGAAACCATAAATTAATTCAACAAGGTTCCTGACCTCCAGTGGTTTACAGTTATCCAAATGAGATTAATTATAGGCAAAAAATACAAAATTTATAGGCCAAAAAATTTTTTTAAAGGAGTTTTGAGAGAATAGGTCATGGAGAGTTTAATTCTATTTAGAATTTGGGAAGCCTTTGTGAAATTAAATTGAGAACAAACCTTGAAGGAATAATAAGACTTCAATGAACATAGATTGAGAAAGAAGGTCATTTCAGATCAAAAGGAATATACCCACAAAGGCAGAGAGGTAAGAATGTCTAGTGTGCTTTTTAGCAAAGACAAGTATACTGGCTGTGTGTATTTAGGGTAGGGGAAAGAGAGTACTGTTGGCTTACTGACTGCAATGCTTGCCCATACACAGCCTGTTCTTTGAGGCCACCCGTGTATCCAAACATCACTCAGGACTTTCTCTTAGGTGGCCATGAACTTTACCATGTGACCTTGTCTCCAAATGCCCCTCATTGGATTAGAGGTAAGATACTCCATCCACAGGCTCATCAAAAATATATATGTTGACCTGACCAAAAAGATGAATGAGGCCAATCACGTGCCATATTTGATTATTTGAATTTAAAAACACAAAGTTTCAATGGAAGATAAAGATAGAGAAGATATTCTGGATATCTTCTGGAAGAAAAGATACAGAAAGAAAAACTGTAAGATAAAATCAGGGCTATGACGAATTGTAATTGTGAGGGTTTAGAAGCTCCGTGAAGAGAACCCATGGGGTTCTTGAGAGTCAGAAAGCAGTTTGTCCCCAGAGTTCCCTCTTTTTGATAAGTCCTTCTTATAAACCGAAACTGGAAGGAGTCTGTTTCTCAAACCAAAAGAACCTGGCTAATCCAGAGACACAGAACACCAGTGAGGAATTGGGCCACATTTTAGAGTACTTCTTGTGGCAAGCTGAGTATTTTAGACTGTACTTTGTATATTAATAGCTGCTGGTTTAAGAATTACCAAAAAGTTTCATTAGAAAAGTACACAAGTTCTGACTCACTAGATTGAGGATGATACTAGGAATCTACCTTTTTCCCTAAATTCCCCTGGGGATTCTGAATCAGTGTTTATGGACCATACCTTGAAAAACTCTGATGTAGATTTTTTTTTAAAGTAGGGAACTCCCATAATAATTTATATTTTATTTTGTGGGACACAGGCCAAGGAGTGAGACCAGGAAGTAAGCTACTGAATATTCTAGATGGGAGATAAGCAGTTGTGGGGAAAAGTGGCTGTTGATACAATAAATAATCTTTCATAAGTTTTCTCTATACTATCTCAGTCTCTCATATGCTCCTTTTATCTCACTCCATTATTTTCTATCTGTGACTTATCTATTCCAGGGGTATTGAGCATAATTCTATAGACGGATGTGAGGATTAGTACATCTGATTCCCAGGATCTAGTGATCTAACCAAAACTAGCTCAGCCTCATAGTATAAAAGGCTAAATCTTAATGCTGAGAAAACATTTATACAATTAAGGGATTCAAGTCTTTTAAGGTAGGGAATGGAAAAAAAGAGGTGAAAATTTATGTGGTTAAAAAAATATTTTTTAAAGTAGGAAACATAAAATCTAGGCACAGGTAATTGCATAGTACAGATTTACTTAGAGTAGAGAGAGATCCTTTCAGTTTTATGTAACAGTAAACTAAAGCATGATTTTGGTGATTGACCGATAAGAGGGAGTTGAAAATGGTCATCCACGAAATGCAAAGCTCAGACTCCAGTATTTATGCTATATCCCTACTTATTAAATGGACTTTCAAATTGGGGTCTTTAATACAAGAAATTGATTTTACTGATGAGTCACTGACAGAAAGTGATCTTTGAATTATCATTATGATTTACTTTGGGGATTCAATTTTTAAGAACTAGAGTAGTTCTTCTGTATCTCTGAATGTGCCCAAAGTCACATAAACTACCAGGTTGTGAATCATTTCTAATCCAAAAGGGCAGAAAGGGAACTAGAGAAGTAGGAAGACCTGATAAATTTGAAAAGACTTTTAGTTCTGCAATTAGGAGTTTAATGATAAAATAGAAGACAATGATAAAATAGAAGACACATAGGAATCCCCCAAAGCATTTTTGGCTCAAATTAGCAACATAATTTCCTGAGTTCCTCACTCTTCTTTACATCCTTCTACATTATCTGTGTTGCATATAAGAAGCTGAGTAACTAGGCTCAGATGTGCTTTTGAAGGTTCCATGTAATAGCCAATCTACACAGACTTCTAATTGCCTTAACTTAAAAAGGAAGTATACTTTTTTTTAAACATCTTTATTGGAGTGTAATTGCTTTACAATGGTGTGTGAGTTTCTGCTGTATAACAAAGTGAATCAGCTCTACGTATACATATATCTCCATATCTCCTCCCTCTTGTGTCTCCCTCCCACCCTCCCTATCTCACCCCTCTAGGTGGACACAAAACACTGAGCCGATCTCCCCGTGCTATGCGGCTGCTTCCCACTAGCTAGCTATTTTATATTTGGTAGTGTATATATGTCCATGCCACTCTTTCATTTTGTCCCAGTTTACCCTTTCCCCTCCCATGTCCTCAAGTCCATTCTCTACGTCTGCATCTTTATTCCTGTCTTGCCCCTAGGTTCATCAGAACTATTTTTTTTTTTTTTTAGATTTCATATATATGTGTTAGCATATGGTATTTATTTTTCTCTTTTAAAAAGACAGTATACTTTTTTAAAGAACATAACTCCCTGCAAAACCAAATTGACAGCAATGCAGAATAATTACAGCTTCTTCTGGTTGCTATAACACCTCTTATACCTACGTCATCCTTTATCACAAGTGTTTTTGAGTGTTAGTAGAAGAGAGGATAGTGACATAAGATGAAAGGAATAAGAGAAAAAAGATCTACTCACTAAAGAAGTAATTTAATGTCAGTATTCTATCTAATGGAAACCTAATTATCTTCATAGCAAATAATAGCACATATGTCTTATGATGCGATGACTTTAAGAGCTGGTACTTGAGGAACTGATCATGAAAGAGTTTAAAAGTTTCTCACAAATGTAAAAAGTAAAATACAATAAATCTATCTATAATAAAACTGGGGAATGTTTGAGCTTTTCTTTATCCCCTAAGTGGTCTGGAACAACTTAATGATCATATAAAACAGCCGTGCTTTAGGAGAAAGACTCAATAGCAGAGTTCTTAGCGATGAAGATTTTTTATCCTCTGGCAACCACCTTTGTGTGGTTGTGTGGCTTCACCCATTTGGTGGGAAAAGGTAGGATGACTCTTGCGTAGGGAAAGAGAAAGGAAGAGATCCGGAAGAGGAAGGCAGTAGACTGAATGAATGGTAATGAGTTCAGAGGAGCCCCTTAATCGTTTTTCTACCATGGGCTTCTATCTGGATAGGATCAAAAGGGCTTCATTTAATGAGAAGATTTATCTTTGGTGTCTATGAAGCAAGAGTTGATCTGACATTGTTTAAACAGACAACATCAGAATGGAAGGGTTTAAAGCTAGTGTATTACTAAAATGTTCAAATAATCTCATAACAAATACATTCAAAATACACAATCTAAATCCTTTTCAAAGGGCAACTCACATTAATCCCTCAGCTGGGGTTCCTCATTTTTATAGCATCATTTATCACTTTAATGTAACATTAGTTTAGTGACTAAAAGCCATGGCAGAAAACCTGCACTGAATGTTGGAACATTAATGACTTAAGCAAAAAGGAAACACTTGAAAGACCAGCCAGTGCTCTAGTTCTTTCCCCTAAGGTTATAATCACAGATGCAGGAAGCAATTGCTGCTATATAAATAATACTGCAGTGTGGTTCATGTTGGCAAGACCAGACTTATTTGTGACGCTAAAGGGTAAATAACAAAAGGCTTGACAAACTGACTCAAGGGAGAAATGTGTGTTTATGTGTGTAGGGGAGGAGTGGTAAGGGGGAGAGGAATGAGCTCAAACAGTTCTTTGCTTCTGGTACAGATTTTCCTAAAGAAGAAATACAGGGTGGAGATGAGACATAGGGGTGGAGCGTGGAAATACCAGGGCATCCTAGCAGCGCAGATGGCATGGGGAGTCACTGCCTCCTGCTACTCCTGAGGCTACAGATGCTGCAGAAAAGCGGGTATGGGTGTGGCTGGGGAGAGGGTTGGGAAGGCATTGCAAACTCCATTTAGGAGGGAAAATCCCACTCTTTGTGAAATTAAATTCCCCTCATTGCTTCAGCAACTTCCTTTCTTGCTTTCCCAAAACATGTATCTGACATATATCAGATTCTTTCCCTAACTTTTCCTAACATGATCTTAAGAAAGACAGTTACCTTTTCTTGAATTATTTTGTGCACATTTATGAAATGGATCTGAGATGGGGATGGTAAAGATGGGGCTGTCTAGATGAACTCTTTAAGCCCTTCTTGAACTTATCTTTTATAGAGTTCCTTTGTTATTCAACACTATTAATATAGCTGGTAATTTTTTAAATGATTGCCTTAGTGCTGTGATTGCATCATATCAAAAGCCTGAATCCATGGGCACAGTTTTCAGCCTCCAGAATTTCCTAAAGGTGAAGCAACCTGGGAAATTCCAAGCACGTTCAATGTCACACTTCATCACTGAGTGACAAAGACTTTCTTCTCTGTGCTTCTTCTGGACTAGACCTTACCCTTGGCCTATAAAGACCTGAACAGAACACTAACTTTATTTCTAACAGCTTAAGGCTGCATCCCTAGGATGACTCTGAAAACACATGCCTGAGAAAACTCAGGGCCGCCAAAAGAATTTTTTGTTTGTTCCAGTCCACACCTAAGGATAGGGCCCCTGTCTCCCAGCCTCTGTGGGAGACCAGGAGCCTGACTTTGATAAGTGCTAGTTAACAAACACAGATGGGACCCCCCTTTCCTGCTTTTTGTAATTTTTCACTTCCCTGACTCTACTGAGCCCTCGTTCTCTCCCTTCCTTATTTCCCCATTCTCCCTTTAAATGCCCAGTCACCTCTGTACAAATCTAAGCTGAATTCAGTTCATGCTGGACTCTTTTCCCTATTGCGATAATATACTACTGATTAAAATCTGTCCTGACCACTTTAACTAGTGTCCAGTTTTATCTTTGACATTAGACAGCTGCCCTCCATACTTCCCTAACATCCTTTAGGTTCAAAAGAGTAAAATACAAGCAAGTTTCTCATCCTGTGTTTTATATAGCCCGTGGTGGGCATTTTCCAACTGCCCCACCTCTTCCGCTGTCTTTGGGGCCCATCTGGCTTTTGTTTTAATCTCAAACACAGCAGATGACATTCTCTGCCAATGAGTCCTATTTTCAGCTCCCTTGAGCAAGCTACGGAAGCTGAGCCATGCTCCCAATTTACTGCCAGTTTTAAAACAATAAAAATCTAGTACTGGGCTTCCCTGGTGGCTCAGTGGTTGAGAGTCCGCCTGCCGATGCAGGGGACGCGGGTTCGTGCCCCGGTCCGGGAAGATCCCACATGCCGCAGAGCGGCTGGACCCGTGAGCCATGGCCGCTGAGCCTGCGCGTCCGGAGCCTGTGTTCCGCAACGGGAGAGGCCACAACAGTGAGAGGCCCGTGTACCACAAACAAACAAACAAAACAAACAAACAAACAAAATCTAGTACTTATTATTTCCCACTGACTGAAGGCAGGGTCTAAAAGCACTGACTCTGATTCTTCTGCAAAGATTTGAAAGCCCATTTTTTAAAAGTATTTATATATCATTTGATTGCTTCACATGGCCCTCTATGGCTTGTGGGTCTTGGAGGATTTCTTACTTGCTGAATTGAGAGTCTTCTCCATCCCACCTGTCATCAACCAGTGCCTGGAGAAGTAGGTCAAGCTTAGCTTGTATTGAGCTCTTTCACCCTCTCATTCTACACTGTAAATGTTGAGTGATCCCCACCTGCTAGTTCAGACTTGTTGTCTTCAGGATGGCTCCTTACCTAAGGTAGCTCTGTGGCCCCTGGCAGCTAATTTGTCCTGACTCATTGCTTTGCTGTAGAGCTTTGCTCCTCAGGAGAGGACCACCAGCATCCACACACCTGAGAGCTTGTTAGAGATGTAGAATCTAAGGTCCTACCCCAGACCTACTCAATCAGAATCTGCATTTTTGAGAAGACCCCCAGGTGATTCAAATGCACCTGAAAGCTTGAGAAGCATTGCCATTTATAATGCTCTGACTCTGGCTTTCTCCTGGAAGCCTCATTATAATTCCAGAATCCTGTCTTCCTAACAGGCCTAGGAGGCTGTGGATGTAGACTTTTCCTTATCCTTTGCACACTCTTCCTACATAGACTGTAGTTCCACTCCTTAACCTGGAACCCACCACAGAGTTACCTCTCTGCCTGCCTGCCGGCACTCAAGCATCTCATGCATGTTCCATTTTCCCCTCCTAAAATACAGGGTTTACACCTGCAGGCTGGTCACTCTTTAGCTTCGCTACCCTGCTCACCACCTGCTTCATCTTGGTTAACATACCTGGCTCTAGGTCAGCCTGTCCTCATCAGCCCCATACTGTAAAGTATACCCTTTTGTGCCCATAGGGTCCAGAGCACCAAGACCAAGTGAACTGTAGTGATAGTTGGGGGATATTGTACATAGCAGGGACCTGAGGACACAAAACATGGGATTTAGCTTCATGTAGTAGAAAATATAATTTCATCTGTCTCAGAGATTGTTGTAAGGTTTGAATAATGATATGTACAGAAGCACTTGGTAAAGTCAAGCACTAAAATGCTATTTGACTGAGCAGTAATTATGGAACCAAATTACTTATCTATGCTGAATCCCTCTTACAGATATATTTTAGAAAATATTCAGGGACTACGATAAATGATGGATAAGAATTTCAGGAGAAAATGGGGGAAAAAGAAGCCATTCTCATTGAATGGCATTATGATTGAATATTTTCTCTCCAAAAAGAGAATAAGGAGGGGAAAAGAGCTTAATGGATACCCCTTAGTATGACATTCATTCAAGAACTTCTATGATGGGACACAACATACCCACCTTTCCACATCTCTCACTTTATTCCTCCCTTCACCATCACCTTAACCCACCCCACATAATTATTCCTTCTCCTATTTATTTCCCCTGAACACACTTGAGTTGCCTTTTCTGTCAACTTAGATGCTCCCTTCTAATTACACCTATCCTTGTGAAAAGATAAATTTTTGTTCATATGCCAAAAACCTCCCATATATTTATTTTCCTAATCAAATATATCTGGATTTGCCTCTACGCAGAAGGACTGGCAGGAAATTTATCACAGTCATTATTTTTTGAAGGGTGGAAGGGTTTCTTCCCTCCCTCAGAATCATGTACGAATCCGGAAGACTTATGGAGTCCAGAAAACGTGGAAAATAGTTTTTGGACCTTAGGCATTCATGGCTGTTTCTACCAGGGATAAATATACAGAAAATCCCATTTTTATGTGAATTTTCTTGATTTTTAAAAGTTGACAGATAATTTTACATGTCTAAAAATCCCTCACGGACCAGTCAAAAGTTATCTCCGGCCAAATTCAGCCCGCAGGCTACAAGTTGGTGACCTTTGTCTTAGACTGTAGAATACAAATTCTTAGCCATCTACTTAGAACAGTGAAAACAGAGGAATTTTAAATTGGGTTTTCATCTTTATACATTTCTTACAACTCTGAGCATAACACAGAATTTGAAGTTGAATAGATTACTTTGTTACACATACTGAAACCCCATGAAGTCTTCTAAACTTAGGTCAGATACCTTCCATGACTTTCCTGAAGACAGCACAGACTACTTTATGCAATGAAATTGATTGGTATCTCCTCTATACCCTAGAGTTTTGCATCCTCCATCCCTCCCATCTCCTCCCTTCCCTGCCTTCTCCTTTCTTCCTTCCTGCTTTCCTCTGACTAGTTTGATATCTATGATTCAAACTCAGAGGGCAGTATAATCCAATGACTGAGCTTTTAAACACTATGCCATGGAACTTACAATACAGTGAAGACACTAGTAAATTATGCAAGCCAATACTCTTCAAAAAAAAAAAACTGCTATGAACTTAAACAGGGCTGCTTTTTATTAGATTAGTTTATAGACACATACTTTACTATAATTCTTTTGAATGGAAGATTTATATCTGATTGATTTATTGCTCTCCTATAGCACCTGGCACACTGACTGTCCCATAGTAAGCATCAAAAAATATGTATTGAACTGACTATCCATATCTGAACATTACCACTCCATACAGTCTGATTTAAATGCATTCAACTATTGCCTCACCTTCTCCCCACCCCGCCTTCACCATACTCTACCCTCTTTACAAAGACACTCAGAAACACACTCTACATCACCAGAGAGAATCTAATATCCTTTACAAACTTTGTGTGATGGAAAACATAACAGAAAAGGAAGCAGGAGGCAAAGGTTTGAGGTCTGATTCTGTGAGTCCATACTATGTACATTTCTCAGGCCTCTTTCTCTTACAAAACAGTGTGCGCTAAATGATCTCCAGGCTCCTTTCATCTCTGGCAGTGCAAAAAACTGGCTTTGGAGTCATCACAGCAGGATTCAAATCTGACATCTCTAATTTTCCAGCATGAATTTATCAAGTTACTTACTATCTAAGACAAATAAAGTGCTTACCGCGGTACCCGGAAAATAGGATGCTCTCAATAATTATTAGATATTTTTATTATTATAGTATTGTTGATTATTATAAATCCTTTAGGATGACTTTATCTAAGGCATAATATATGGCAGCTCATTTTTGGTTATGGGCTAATTTTGTCTGCTTATAGCTACCATAAATCCACTTCACATTATCAGTGGTTACGTATACTGCATAAGATCCTCATAGGGACGTGGAAACTGAAAAACTGAGTCATGTAAGGAGCTGTTTTGCAGCTGACATCTCCTTGATTTATTTCTCACTCATTTGCCTCTCTTTTCTTTTCAACCTGAAATGACCAGATTTATGGTTTTGTGTAGGCATAGCCCGTGTCTGATCCTTAGCCACTGTTAAGAAAAAACAAGATCAAATAAGTGACTTCTTTATATTTATGAATCTTTCTGAAAATTCATCAGGGCTTCCACTTTTACCAAGAGAAATCAGCAGAGACAGGAAATGCACATAATTTCTGATTGAGGAAATAGTAAACTTTCTCTCCTTTGGGGAGAGCTGTAAAATTTTAGGAACTGCCTTAAAATATAAATCTACTGAAGACTCAGCTTTGTTAAATTATAGAGTGTTTAGCCTCAACTCTCTATGGATCTTTGTGGTTCTTTATCCTATACCTATATACTTGTTATTCCTCCTAGCATCTGTTATTTGAAAGTTTAATGAATCTCCCTACTTTGTTTTTATCCAGTAGCAGAAGCATTGAACCAAATTAGACACAAGATGGATTCCTGTGTCACTCCATTAGAATGTTTCCTCCAAGTTGAGACGGATACCCTACAAGCTCCTAAAGGATACAACTGTCCAGACAAAAACCTCCTAGGTATTGTGAGAGGTCAATTTCACTCCCAATTATATTGCTGTTTCCTGCTGTTCAAAATGGTTTCACAATATTAAGAATAGAGGAGGAAAGGATAGATATTTGGAACCAAAATTGAATATGCAGTTTTTTCAATGACCCAAATTTCTCCTCAGTCCTCCCTTAGGTTTGGTTGCTAGACCTCTCTTTGACAATCCTTCCTCCCTCCTTGCTCCATTAAGTCAATCAGGATGAACCTGAGATCAATGTCTATTGAAAGTTATTTCTCCAAAATACAATATCCTCTAAAATGTTATTCTTTTTAATGATTGAGAGCTTCACCTTCCCTCTAATAAATATAATACTCTGTTGAAATATGTCACAAATTTAATTCTATTGATGTATCAGTCTGGGCCCAGTTAAAAGATAAATAGAAAACACTTAGATAAACTGGGGAAGTTAAATATAAAGAACTATTAGCCATGATGAAAGAATAACTGTAAGATATAAGGAAACTCTATATGGTACCCTAGAGCTGATGGAGTGCCCAAGAAAGCACAAACTTGGAAGTGGTTCAGACTTCACTGGAGAAGGTGTGGTTCAGCCACACTATAGCAGAGATGGCTGGAGTTGGTCTGGAGTTGCAGGACAAACAGTAGGTAGCCCTCTGATTGCAGATGAGCTGCAGGGGGTCAGCAAACTGTGGTGTAGGAGTGCAGTGAGAGACCTGGCATTGACAGGGCAGAAGGGTTTCTGCCCTTCTGGGGGTTGGGGGTGGAAGATGGGTGTTGGAGAGGCTTGCATATGAAGCCAACTGCAGATGTATGACCCTTTGAGCCACAGGGGGTTTGGGCTCACCCAAAATGTCTAGGTGACTGCAGGAAGATATCACCTGACAAGAGGCTGAAAGATCCTAGAGAGACTGCGTTCTGAGCCCATGGCTGAGGCAGGCTCCACCAGATGTTCTCACACCTACATTGTTGACACCTAGTCTGCAGAGGAAACCTCTTCCTTCTGCAATGTCCCTCTAGTGCCCTCTCATGAGAAAGCTTGGTGCTTACTTTTAAGGAAAAATGATTGTAGGAATTCCATTGTTGATCACCGAGTATGTATTGAAGGATGCATTTGGAGCAGAAAGACAATATGTTGTTAATTTACTTGTGTAATTTTACCATAGCTTGGCTCTGATATATTGGGAAATTCTCTATACTTAAGAATCAGACAATCAGGATTAAAATATTAATGTTACTTACTAATATCACTTAGTTGCCTGTATGTGATTTGGGGCTATATATTTTGCTTTCCTGAGCTTTAGTTTTCTTGTCCGTAAAATATTCATATGACCTTCCTCAGAAGATTTTGGGGAGAATTAAATGAGATATATAAATGAGAATTCTTGGTACTGAAAATCTAAGTGTATTTTATTTAGTCTCTGTCTCTTGAAATCATTACATTGTTTATAAATTGCATGCTAACAGTTGCATCTGGAAGCTAGATTGTTGACAAAAATAAGACAATCCCATCACTTACTTTTAGGTCTAAAAGAGGCTTTGGAGTTCACTGAATCACCTTCTTTGACAGTTGAGAAAATTGAGACTTGTATATACTAGCTGACAACTTGGAGTTAAAAATCAAAACCAAAACTCCAAACTAACAAACAAAACCCAGTTTCTAATTTGGTTTTCACTTCATTTCCATGGTCAGTGAGTGTGGTAATAGAGCAATGAATCCAGCTAAACAGGAGGGGTAGGGAAGATTTGTGTAGTCTATTGTGTGAGTTTATTCTGGTGTATGTGAAGAACCTTCTGTAATCTGACCAGAGTGTTCTCCCTAATTTAGGAGATGTGAAGGTTTCCTATGAAAACGGGTCCTTTCATCATTAGCATGTCACATTCATGTTCTTTCTGGAGCAATTGTTTGGAGCCTTTTCTCAAAAACATTTCTCACTGATTATTTAATATACTTACCAGTTCCTAATCCCCTCACTGTTTTAGCCCTAGCATCACTCTGCCTTCCTTGGAGGAGAGAGCTCAATACAAATCGCTGGTTGCTAAGCAGTGCCTATTTTTACTCCACTTGAACAGAATAGAGGCCCACTCAATGAGATTCTATCACTGAGGCTAGCTACCAAGCTGCTTTTGTAGGTTAAGCATTTTTGCTGTTTTTCTATGAAACTATGAACTCCATAATTTGGCATCCAGGATGAGAGTGTAAAACTGAGGCCAAGGACCTGCTCCAGGATTGTATTAATAAAATAATTGGAAAACCCTCAAAATATCTCAATACTTCAAGAATTTATTGAGCTCCTAATACAGTTTATGGTTCTGTATTAGGCACTGGGGAAAAATTATGGAATTAAATAGATTTGGCCCCTGATTAGAGTTTATAGATTAAATGGAAAGAGAGGTAGACAAACAAAAGCACCAAATGACAAATTGTGATAAGAAATAAACATGCTGCTGAGACAGAATAACAAGGAGAAGGGGAGTTTGTTTAAACAGAGAACAAAGAAGAGGGCTTTCTGAGGCTGTGATGCAAAGACTAAGAAGGCACCATTCATGTGAAATGTATTCCAGGCAGAAGGAACAGCTTGTGCAAATGTCCTGGGAGAGGCAGTGTCAGGGTGGGAGGTGGGATGAGAAGTGGAGAGTGGGGTAGGCAAGGAAAGAGCTAGCCATGAGGAACTGAGAAAAGACCAGGGCAACTAGACGTTAGTAAGGAGATGAGGTTGATATTACAGACAGGGATTTGGATTTTAGCTTCACCAAGTGAATGGAAATCATTGGGAGGACTTTATGCAGTGAATGCTTTGATCCATTTACATTTTTACAGGATTATATTTATTTTCTGGAGAGGAACTGGTAGTAGGAGGAAGGGAATGAAACAGTCCATTTAGGAGACTATGGCAGAGGTCCAGGAGAAAGAATGATAGATGATTGGTGAGAGGCAGTAGAGATAGCAAAAAGCCAAATCTGAAATACATTTGGGAAGTAGAAGAAAAGAAACTTAGTGATAAGCTTCTGGACTTCTACCATAAACCTGCTCCATTTACAATCTTCCCAAATTTAGTTGATGGCCACTCCATCCTTTTTGCTGCTCTTTGAAATTTATTCCTCATATCCTTCATGCAAATACTAAGCAATCTTTTGGCTCTACATTAAAAATGTATCCAGAATCAACCACCCGCACCAATTCTACCTCTAAATGTCTATCCAAAGCGACCATGATCTCTCACTTAGATTATTGCAATAACCTTGCCTGCTTTTTTGCCTTTCCTCCTGCAGTCTATGGTCCTACAACATTCAGAAATTCCATTAAAAATTAGATCAGATCATGTTAATCCTCTGCTCAAAATCTACCACAGCTTCACATCTCACTTTGAATAAGAGATAAATACATTGCAATGGGCTTCCCTGGTGGCGCAGTGGTTGAGAGTCCGCCTGCCGATGCAGGGGACACGGGTTCGTGCCCCGGTCTGGGAGGATCCCACATGCCGCGGAGCGGCTGGGCCCGTGAGCCATGGCCGCTGAGCCTGCGCGTCCGGAGCCTGTGCTCTGCAACGGGAGAGGCCGCAGCAGTGAGAGGCCCGCGTACCGCAAAAAAAAAAAAAAAAAAAAAAAAAAAAATACCTTGCAATGGTTAAAAGGCCCTACATGATCTGGCCAAACATTATATCTCTTACTTTACCTTTCACTCCATTACAGCCACACTGGTATCTTTGCTATTCCTCAAACATGTCAAGTTTGCTCCCACCTCAGGGCCTTTGCACTTGCTATTCCATCTTCTTGGAATCTCTTTCTCCAGTTAGCCATGTGATTCACTATCTTACCTTTTAAGTCTTTGTTCAAATGCCACCTTCTCAAGTAAACCTTCTCTAACCACTCCAGGTAAAATTATATTATAAACAACATTCTCTTTTTTTGTTTTATTGTTTTTCATAGGATTTATTTCATCTGACATACTATGCATTTTATAATTTATTTTACATAAATGATTAAGCTCCATTAAGTGGTGAAATTTTTTAAATAGACTTTAATTTTTAGAACAGCTTTATATTTTCAGAAAAAATTAAGAAGATAGTACAGAGAGTTCCTGTATACCTGGTACCCAGTTTCTCTTGTTATCAACATCTTACTTTAGTATGGTACATTTGTCACAATTAATGAACTGATATTGAAACATTATTAAATAAAGTCCATAGTTTATTCAGATTTTCTTAGTTTTTCTTTAATGTCCTTTTTCTAATCCAGAATCCCATCCTCTTTACTGTATTACAGTATTAAGTTGTCAAGTCTCCTTAGCCTCTTCTTGGCTAGGACAGTTATTCAGACTTTCCTTGTTTTTGATGTTTTTGACAGTTTTGAAGAGTAATGGTCTGATATACTGTAGGATGCCCCTATATTGGAAAATTTCTGATGTTTTTCTCATGATTAGACTGAGGTTATGGTTTTGGAAAGGAAGATCATAGAGGTAAACTGCCATTTTCATCACATCATATCAAGAGTGCATAATATCAACATGACTTATGACTGATGGCGTTGACCTTGATCACCTGGCTGACGTAGAGTTTGTCAGGTTTCTCTATCATACTGTGACTCTCCTTCACCCAATTTCCATATTGTAATCTTTGGAAGGAAGTCACTGTGCACAGTCCACACTTAGCGAGTCCACACAGTCCAACTCCTTGAGGGCAGAGCATCTATGTAAATTATTGGAATTTTTCTGCGTGGGAGATTTGTCTCTTCTCACCCACTTATTTATTTATTTATATTTATTTTTCTTGCAGTAAGCAGGCTTCTCACTGTTGTGGCCTCTCCCGTTGCGGAGCACAGGCTCCGGACGCGCAGGCTCAGCAGCCATGGCTCACGGGTCCAGCCGCTCCGCAGCATGTGGAATCTTCCCGGACCGGGGCACGAACCCATGTCCCCTGCATCGGCAGGCGGACTCTCAACCACTGCACCACCAGGGAAGCCCCCACCCATTTATTAATTTATTCCATCATTTAGCTTTATTGGTATAAACGTACACTGATTTTATTTTATGTTTTGCGTTACAGTCCAATACTACTTTATTTTGTCGCTCAAGTTGTTATATCTCTGTCCATTCGGAGTGCTTTCTGTTGCTCCTGTACCCATTTGACATATTGCCATCAATCGTTTTTAGCACTTTCTTCATTTCTGGTATTACAAGATGGTCCAGGATTACCCCGTGTATTTTCTGTTCCTGTCTTAGAATTAGCCATTCTTCCAAGGAACCAAGGTGAATCTTTGTCAGTTCAGTTATTTCTATATCCCCAGCACCCAGAACAGTACCTAGCACAGAGGAGTTGCTCCATATTTGTTGAGTGAATGAATGAATGAATTGAAAGCAGCATTAAAGGATAGGGCAGTTATGATCAGAATCCCCTCCTCACATCAGACTCTTATCTCATCAAGGCCAGTGGGATCCAGCACTTTGGCATGAAACCTTCTATTGGCAGAATTGCAGAATCTAGATTTGCTCTCTTCTCAAACGTTATTATTTTTTAAGGAAATGGTCATCCTACGAAAAGTGTCTAGAAATGTACAATTCATTTACTTTAAATTACTAAGCATTTCTTCCTTCAGTCAGAATTAAGTACTCTCCCCTCAGTACTCCCCACCTTCTCATGCCCTGATTAGAGAACTGATTTTATTCTCCCTCAGTTGTCTTGTCTCTCTTGCAGTCCCTCACTAGGTTGTGAACAGCTCGATGAAGGGGACTGTGTCTTATTCTGTGCAGTGTACATAGAACCAAGGCAGCTGACACGCAGGAAACTCTCAGCAAGTGGTTAGAATGGATGGGCTACACAAAGAGAGAATATGAGAATAAGATTAACTGTCATTGCTGGCGTCAATAATAATTCAAATTACAAAACAAGCATAATCAAAGATCTAAGATTTTAGCTGTGGGACAATTGTCTGAAAAAGGGTGCACTTCAGTTTTGAACACTTACGGGACAGAGGAAGTTCAAAAAAATGTAGCCATTCTTCTGTAGGCTAAATAACTGTCTTTTTCCCCTTCTATCTGTCATTTCCCATAAATTCCAATAAACAAGAGTCTTTTTGTGCATGCAGAATCACAAAATTCTTAGTATAATCCTCAGATATGGTATAACTTCCTCATTTTCAAGCTGGAGAAACTAAGGCCCAGAGAACGGAGAAATGATTTTTCCATGGTCACATAGGCTTGACGTATGGATCTCGGTCTCCAAAATGCCATGCCAGCCTTATGACTGCTCTACCAGGAGGTCTCCACCAAAACTGACATCATTGCAATATAAGCGTATATTTTAGATACTTATTACACTGGAAAACACACATCTGCTGAATAAAACAACAGATAGTGTAACTGAACTAATTTAAAGGTCTAATATTTTTAAGCATTTAATAATCTTGAAAGAGGGAGAGAGAGTACACATTTAAAATCCACAAAAGACAAAGTTATTATTTCCAAATATTAAACAGCTAAAATTTGGTCAGAATAGAAAAGGGGAAAGAAAGCAACATATACTGAGTACTTACCATGTACTAGTTGCATGTACAGATTATGTGGCTTGATGTTTCAAACAACAAGGTAAGTACTATTATGAGATGTTAAACAAATCACCCCCAGTCACACAGCTATTAATGACAGAGCTGAAATTCACACCTGGGTTCTGTGACTTCTACATCTGGATATGCCCTT
Source organism: Phocoena phocoena (assembly GCF_963924675.1). NCBI lineage: Eukaryota > Metazoa > Chordata > Mammalia > Artiodactyla > Phocoenidae > Phocoena > Phocoena phocoena. The sequence continues at coordinate 68,605,237 of NC_089222.1, forward strand.
TGTCTATATCATAGTACTTAAAACGCCAGGACTTGAACTATTCTGATTATAGATTTAAACCAAGTCTCATTATGCCTATGTTATACATCATATCAAAGTTGTATTGATTTAGTTGATTATTTGTAGTATTCACCATTCAACCCAACTTAGTTCAAACAATATTTACTAAGTGCCTCCTGTGTTTTGGGCACTCTATACCACGTTCAGGGCAAATAAAAAGGACGGATTCACCTGATCCTAAATAGGAAACACATGCTCACACTTAACTGGAATTGAAGGGAATATATGGAAACTTCTTAAACAGATGGACAAAGTGCTAAATAAAGTGTTGCACATGTGTGTTTTTGTGTACACGTACATATATAGCAAGGGTACTTCCTGCTGTGTGTGGGATGTGTGTGTGTGTGCACTCGTGTATATATGCATATGAAAAATCAATTCCGTAAATTTATACTTGCCCTATATACATATTGTATATGTGTAAGTAGATGCATATGAACGCTGCTGTTTTGTTTCAGTAGGTTCTTTATTTTACGCCCCGGGGCTTAAAGCTTAAAGTACAGCTTAAGGTGCTTATTTGCTAGTTTATACATAACACAGAAAAAAAATTACACCTGCATTTTATGTGTTTTTTGCATGGTGATGATCTGATCGTGGCTCAAGATTTTGGAAACACGATAAAAACAGGAATAATAACATAAAAGAAAAAAAATAGAAAAAAGCCTGACTGGCACAAAGTGTTAAGAAAAGGAACTTCTTCACAAGGACTTGGGATTTTCTAATAAGTTCATTTTTTTTATTTCAGACTTGGCACATTGTATAAGCATGCCTTATTTGTCAAATTCCAAATTTATAACTCACTGTCCTTTTCTATTCTCCAGTCTCAAATTAATTTTCTGTCATAACGCAAAGAAATTCAGAAAAAAAATGTTCTTGTGATGCTCCATTTGTCCTGACATACATAAATGGTGAGTTTATAATAGTCATTTTATCCAGCTAATCTCTTCAGAACATTTTTTCTTTAGTCATTGTGAATTTCACATATAAGAGCAGGTCACTTGCAGTCTGACCTTTAAAACTCTCAGTAATGGGCTGCACGTTTTGCTTGTCAGATGTTGTCTCTTCTCCATTGTCATTTGCAAGAGATGGTCCTAAGTAAGAAGTCATGAGCTGGAATCCAGACAATTGGGCAAATCCCTTTTTCCGGCTCCTTTGAAATTTTAACTCTATCAATGCCAAGACTTCCGTCAGCAGAAAGTAAAACATAATATTTAAAACCAATTAATGAGAAGAACCAACCTTAAAGCCAGGAGTGGGAATAGGATAGGCAAAAAGAGATCTTTAAATTTTTAATGGTGGTTAATTCATGAAGAACCAACATAGGATATAAAGTAAGAGTGTGAGATGTTAGGTCGTAACAGAATTGTTTAAAACAAAGGAATATACACAAAGGAGACAATTTGCCAGATGGAAACAATTGGAGGGATTTATCTTTAATTTCTCTGAACTCCTTTGTACTTTATAACTGTCTATAGCTCTCATCTCAGCTTCCTGGTGTGATATCTATTTGTGTATTCTTACCTCCTCTGAGATGCCAAGGTTTTGTTGAGTGGAGAGAATGGATGTGATTCAGAACATCCTTCTCCAAAATGCCTTGCACAGTACTTTGTACATAGTAGGTGCACGGTAAACAATGATTGATCGGCTGCAGGCGTGAGAAGGAATGCAAGGATGATATTAAGGGCATGTGGATTACAGTGTGTGGTTTCTGTATCCCTGCATTGTGTCATCAATCAGTTCTACAGAATCATTTTTGCTCCCTATACCTTAGAGTAAAAGATGTCAATGGGATGAGAAAGACAGCCACGTGATTTAACATTGGCTAATACATCAGGGCTTCTTAGATGGCAAGGCATTGTCTTGTTATATCAGCCAGGCTGACTTGATGAAGCCAGACCACATGGCATTTGTGTTCATGTCAGGCAGCTGCCGTCAAACGCCTGGGAAAGAGGCTGGCGATCTCCCTCTTGAGATGCCGATTTCATTTAAATAGTTTGCAGACTATGTAATTTCACCCTGTCGTTTTACACTGAGGTTCTTTTCAAAACCTCAGCTCTGAGTTATGGGTTTTTAAAGGTAAAGAACTCCAAAGAGTGATGATTATTGTATGTGAATGGAGTATGAAAAGCATTGAGTAGTCCATATGAAATAATAATGATGGTTACAGTAATTTTAATAAAATTGTCTTCTTGTGTCTTTCTCATGGGGAAGTCAACTGTCTCATGAAACCACAATGCAATACTAGGTGGAGCCTCAGAGTTAACACTGAATCCTAGTGATGAAGAGACTGACTCACCCTGTGTTCCTTGGGCATAGGCAAATAATAAAGCCAGGACTGCAGGCTGAGTGGGGGCTTGTGACTGAACAAGACCACACCAAACAGCACCATAAAGAGGACACGGTGGCAGACCTGGATTCAGGACCCTTTGCTGATATTTACTACGTATTTACAATCACATCAACCAATTTGAGCCTCGTGTTAAAATGGGAGTAACAATTCCTGCTTCTTAGCTTTCTTACATAATTGTTTTGTGGATCAAGTTATAGATGATAATGACTTGTAAGGTACATAAAGTACATAAACGTAAAGAATGATAATTATTACAACAATTCCAGGGAAGGACCTCTCCCTCTTCTTAAATTACGTAGGAGCTGACTCTCCAGCTACTCCCCATTTGGTACCTCTGCTTCTCACAATAAATCAGGAAAGCATTTAAAAACATAAAACATCCTTGCTGCAGTGTCAATCGAGAAAAAGTGTTTATTGAATGCTTCTATTAATCAATAAATGTATATCAAATATCTATCACCCGTAAGGAATTGTGTTAGACTTTGGGGAGAATAAGAATTATTATCATCTATGGTTCCCTTAGGGTACCTGTGGTTTCTAGGTAACAGGAGACAAATTATTAATTCATTTTAAGCCAAGCCCTGGGGCAGGAACTTCCATTTTCTGTACACACATAATGCACTAGCCACTGTGGTAGGCACTTTAAAAGCATTACCCCATTTAATCCTTGTAGTAATTTACCTTTGGAGATAGAGGGGTTTTTAATCCTCATTTTTCATGTATAAACACTGAGGCTTTCTGACTTTATGTCAGACAACTTATTCAAGAATATGCCACCAATCAGTCAGAAAGTTGGAAATTCAACCCAAACTGGGGCCTTGGCAAATAATAGGAAATCCTGGCCAAGTATGGTGGGGCCTGATGGGAGTGTCCTTACCTCTCTTGTTTTCTATCTCTCTCTTTCTCTCCAGGATTCGGCTTCACAATGAACTCTTCATTTAAGTGTTAATTGTTTCATATATGATGGTATCATATGATTTCATTTATCTCCACAAAATGCTTGATTATCACAAAGGAGATGAGGGCTTTACCTCATTTTTACAGGTAGAAATTGTGACATGTTAAATAACATCTGACATGTTTTGTGAATATATGATTTAAATATCAATTATCACAAATTATTTAGTGAAGAAAAACAAATGTACATTTATTGAATGAATAAACACATAAAGCTAGCATTGTTACCTCTAAAAATTATTTATTACAAAGAATATCAAATCATATCAAATATGATATCAAATATCAAATCAAATCATACTTTTCTGTTGATGTCCATTATAAAATTGGAGACATATTCCAATAGAGAACTGTTTTTTGCAGCATTAGGTATGAACAAATACAAAGGAATATTACTAAACTCTTAAAACCATATATCTAAAACAAAAAAACTTTTCAGTAAAACAACAATAAGAATTTTAAAAATGAATCACAAATTAGATATGCTAAAACATAAAATGTTAAATAATATTCTCAGTTTATTTGTATCTTTGGAATTTTCTGTAGTTCATGATTTAAATTTCAGGTTTCTTTCCTTGTTTCTGTTTTTTGGGTTTTTTTGTTTCTTTTTAAATTTTTTTTTTTTTTTAATTTTTGGCTGCGTTGGGTCTTCTTTGCTGGGTGTGGGCTGTTTCTAGTTGTAGCAAGCGGGGGCTACTCTTTGTTGCGGTGCGCAGGCTTCTTACTGCAGTGGCTTCTCTTGTAGTGGAGCATGGGCTCTAGGGACGTGGGCTTCAGTAGTTGCAGCACGTGGGCTCAGTAGTTGTGGCATGCGGGCTCTAGGACACACAGACTTCAGTAGTTGTGGTGCAGGGGCTCAGTAGTTGTGGCGCACGGGCTTAGTTGCTCAGCAACATGTGGTTTCTTCAGGGATCGAACCCATATCCCCTACATTGGCAGGCAGATTCTTAACCACTGCACCACCAAGAAAGTTCCCCCACATTTTTTTTTTTTTGCTTTTATCCCAAACTAAATATTTTGCTTTGATTTTTCTTTCAAAAGGGGTCTCTCTGTGTCCAAATTACTTATTTGTTCACTTCTCCATGGGGAGAAAGAACATTTATTTTTAGTTATTTGCCATAGAGGAAAATATATTGACACCCCCTTTTAGAGGAGTAGTACGAATTTTATTTCTTTCACAAATAACACTGTTGTAGAATAATTTAAATAAACCATCATGAAGTTTAAATACAGTCCTATCATCTTAACACTTCAATTGTTTTAATTTTCATATTAGGCTGCAAGCCTATAAATATGTTTTGAATTCTGTGTTTTAAAATTTAAATATCATAAAAAATTTATACTGTGTATAATTATAATGACAATGGCTATATAATACTCTAACACATGACATTTCAAAATTGACAAAATCATTTTCCAATTTTTTTAACAGAACTAGGTTATCATTTTTTAAATTGTGGTAAAAATACATATAGCATAAAATTTATCATCTTAAGCATTTTTAACTTTACAGTTTGGAAATGTTAATTATATTTGTTTTTTTGTTTGTTTTGGTTTTTTTTTTTGCGATACGCGGGCCTCTCACTGTTGTGGTCTCTCCCGTTGCGGAGCACAGGCTCCGGACGCGCAGGCTCAGCGGCCATGGCTCACAGGCCTAGCTGCTCCGCGGCATGTGGGATCCTCCCGGATCGGGGCACGAACCCGTGTCCCCTGCATCGGCAGGCGGACTCTCAACCACTGTGCCACCAGGGAAGCCCTATATTTGTATTCTTATGCAACCAATATCCAGAACTGTTTTATCTCTTGCAAAACTGAAATCCTGTACCCACTAAACAAAAACTACTCTTTCCCACATGCCACCAGCCCCTGGTAACCACCTTTCTACTTTCTGCCTCTATGAATTTGACTACCCTAAGTATGACACGTAAATGGAATTACAGTATTTAGCTTTTTGTGACTAGCTTATTTCACTTAGCATTCTATCTGGAAGGTTCATCCACATTGTAGCTTGTTCCATAATGTTCTTAACGTTTAAGGCTGGAAACATTCCACTGTATGTCTATACCACATTTTGTTTATCCATTCGTCAGTCAATGAACACTTGGGTTGCTTCTACCTTTTGACTGCTGTGAATAATGCTGCTATGAATATGGTGTACAAATATCTGTTCAAGATCCTGCTTTCAATTCTTTTGGGTATATACCCCAAAGTGGAATTGATGCATCATATGGAATTCTATGTTCAATTTTTTTGAGGAATCATCATACCACTTTCCACGGAGGCTGCACCATTTTACATTCTACCAGCAGTGCACAAGCATTCCAAATTCTCCATATCCTCGCCAACACCTGTTAATTTCTGGGGCTTGAGGGAGCTTTTTGTTTTGTTTGTTTTTAGAGTAGCCGTCCTAATGGATATGGGTGGTATATCGTAGCGGGTTTTGTTTTGTGTTTTAAGATAGGAAACTTATATTTATTGGAATAGAAGTTGGTACAGCTACATTTTTTTAATCTGTTGATCCTCAAACATTTAAATTATACTTTTAGCCCTCCTTTGAAGGATTCTCGATGAACTGTTAGTACTCAGCCCTTTACCCACAGCATCCCAGGACTTGAATATATTTTGAGTCTTATCCAATAAAACCATTCAATTATGCTATTTAAAAGGGAGGGTTAACATCAACTGTTTTGCAAAACACTAGACCTAATAATTGTCAGATTAGCCAGAGCATTTCACATTGTTTTATTTAAAATCTCCTGGTAAAAGCAAAATGTCTGTATTGTATCTGCTCCATCATCTTTTATTTATTTATTTTTTTTAACATCTTTATTGGAGTATAATTGCTTTACAATGGTGTGTTAGTTTCTGCTTTATAACAAAGTGAATCAGTTATACATATACATATGTTCCCATATCTCTTCCCTCTTGCGTCTCCCTCCCCCCACCCTCCCTATCTCACCCCTCTAGGTGGTCACAAAGCACCAGCTGATCTTCCTGTGCCATCCGGCTGCTTCCCTATCCTAGTGGTTTTGATTGGCATTTCTCTGATGATTAGTGATGCTTACCATCTTTTCACGTGCTTATTGGCCATTTGTATACCCTCTTTGGACAAATGACTATTCAAGGTTTTTGCCTGTTTCCTAGTTAGGATATTTGCTTTTGTTCCTGAGTCGTAGGAGTTCTTTATATATTTCTGGATATTAACCTCAGGTTACCATTCAATCTTGCAACGAATACTTATGTGGATATATTTTTCTCTTTGCTTGAATTATTTCTTTAGGTAAATTTTCAGGATTGAAATTTTGTCTTGAAGAATATAACATTTTTAGGTGTTGACTTTAATTGCCAAATTGCTTCTTGTAAGAGTTGTGCTTATTAAGCTTAGAATCACGGAAATTCAGCACCGTACCAGTAATGCCAAAATTTCACTAGCAAAATTAGGTTTAAGTTTTTTTCCAACAGTAAGCATAAAAATGTTCCTCATTTTCTACATCTGCATTTCTTTGATTACTAGTAAAGTTGAATACTGTTCCATATTTTACCATTCCCTTTTTTATTAATAGTTAGATCACGTATTTGCTTATTTGACTATTGTAATTTAGGTGTTTGTCTCATGACTTTTCAAATATTTTGCAATTTTGTCCCTATACATATTTTTTATTTTAGTCATGCTTTAGTTTTCATTGTAAAAAAGTTACGTGTGTGTATGCATAATAGTTAACTAAATCTTTCTGACATTTGAAATGTGATACTAGATTCTACTTCCTGCTATGTTTTTTATTGTATGTTTTCTATGATTCTTTCTTAAAGCAAGGTCAACCTGTACAATTTTTTTCAAGGTACCTCACAGCTGATTTGCCGGAGCTGTGGAATTTACACAATCTGCTGGCTTTCCTGAGTTGTGACCAAAATGTCAGCCTATGCTATTATGTGGACAGCTGAACATATTTGTTGAAGGAAACGCATCTTTTGGAAACATAGCACCAATAAATAAAAGGGCCTTCAGGGCCAAAGAAAGTGTCTTGGTGTCAGTAGCAGCAATCAAAGCCATATTGGAAGCACTGTGGCCAAGAAAAGAAAGTGAAGAGTCCTGGTTTTGGGGGGGAAAGGCTGAGACATGCTGTCCCATGAATTTTACAGGAACAATAAAATTAAGGTCTCTGACCACAGAGGGTCTTTACAAGGATGTAGGATAAGTAGTGGTATTAAATCTTGAGACCTTGGCCGAATTCCAACTTGGATAATTGCATTCGGTCAATTTTAAATTCCCTCCACAGTTTCTAATGTAATACCCCTTCTGTGCTTCCTGATGCCAACACACTGCATGTTGCTGCTCTGCATCAATAAGTAACTGGTAACCTCTACCCTGGAGAAGGCCTTGAAGCCACCAGAGGAACAGTCATTATACATGTCATTGTGGTTTTTCATTTCTGAAGAATCTCACTTCCAAACGTTTAGGCTGTTATAGAAAATTCTGGAGGTCCTGAAGTGTAGTGCATTTGGCATGGTTATTCTCCCATGACCCTACCGACCCCATTTCAGTAGATTGGGGTCCGTCAAAAAGATCTTTAGACTTCATATCTGGTAGTCTGAATTCCAGTCTAACGCCTCTGACTCTTATTACATGTGTGACCTTAGGCAACTCACTCCCTTACTCTTCAACTTTCCCAAGGTTGCAGAAAACAATGCCTTAATGTGGCCAGGCCTGTCATGACTAGTCTCTCTAACTAACCTTTCCCACCTTATTCCTACATCCTCCTAAGGATAGAGATTATAGACAGGAAAACTGGACCATTTCTTTTCTTCTTGCTGTGCACGTTCAGACCACTATGCCTCTGTCCCTGCTGTTATCTAAATTTCTCTTGCCTGAATGCCTCCTGTCTCCCACTCTTTTTGACAAATCCTATCCATCTTTCAAGATGAATCTCAAATACCATCTCCATAAAACCTTGCCTGATTTCTCAGCCAGAAGCCGTCTTGTTATTCCATAGTATGAATGTGAGTGTACATACCTGTCATAGCTTTCATACTAGAAATTTATCTTCTTAAGTTTATTGTGCACTTCCTGTGGAACATAATACTGGATTTTACATTTACTAATTGTTTAAAATCTCTGTTTTAATCTTCATTTTCATGTGATAACTTTCTAAATAACAAAGCAGATCTCAAATAAGCAAATTATATTATAGCTCATTCGAGGTTAATAAGTATACACAACCAAATAATCTCTTCCTTCTTGTGGACTTTATGTGATTTCAATCACTAGCAATGTGTAAATTTTACCAGATGTATTTTAAATGTAATTACCTCATGATCAAAACTGTGCAGTCATACTCTCAGATGAATACAGTTTAAATATATAGTTTTTTAATGCAGTTTCTTTTGGAGTCTGGTTAAGTGACCATTTAGGAACTTTTCCAAATTTATATTGGAACTAATATGTAATCTTAGAAATTTAGCCCTGGAAGGTAACTGAGAAATCAGCAAATCCAGTTGTCTATATCAAATGTCAGTTTTTAGAATCACTTCTGGAGTGAGGTGATTCATCTCACACAAAGCCCATAACCCACAGGTTAGTAAAAGAACTGGGCGTCTCTAATTATTTGCAAAATCATTCAGAAAATAATAAAACAAAATTAAAAAGCCATGGGTGATTTACCTGCTTAGTTATAAGGGCTAATGATGACTATTCCAATATAATATTGCCAAGTCCATAACCATCTTAAAGGAAAGGAACCAGAAGCTCAGAAAACAGAAGTTACTGTGTCCAGATCACACAGAAAATGAGAAGCCAAACCTAGACTGGAGCTCAGGTCACCTGGTATCTGTCAAGTGCATTATTTTGCCTCTTTACTCTCCAACATCTTCACTCTTCCTTATCTTTTGCAAGATTTTTCTGTATCCAGGATAACTCTCTGACAATGTTAAATTTTACAGGTTACAACTGTAGAAATACAACATAGCAGCATGTTAATCATTGATCATTTTCAAAACTAGATGCAGAAGTCTCACCGTCTCCTCTCTTTCTGCTGCTTGGGATTCAGAGCCATCCAGGTCTATCCAGGTGCGATAATGGCTCTGGTGCTATTGTTTAATGGAGATAACCTCTGATGTAATGGAACAAACATGCTCCCTAAAGGGAGCTATCATGTGCCAACTAATTCATTCTTCAGGTAGGTTATAACTCTGTAGTGCTTCAGTTCTCATGAAGAGTGTGTGTGTGAATAAAACTACAAAGGGAGTATTTTACCCCAACAGAAATGAAGATATTGACACCATAGTAAGTCAAACTCTGTCACCTGTGATAATGTGTTTTCCTTGGTTGTGTTTACTTTGTGAAAATTGATCATGCTCTACACATATGATTAGTGCAATTTTATGCATTGATGTTATGCTTCCATAAAATGTTTATTGTAAATAATAAAAACAATACTAACAAAACAACACTGCCCTAGCCTTGCATTTAGAGCAAGGCAAAGAATGAGAAAAAACTACAAGTTCTAGAGTAAAACTTTAAAACGTAGCTTTATATCTTCCTAGCTCTGTGATGTTGGGCAACTCTTTACCTCCCTGAGCCTTGGAATTTTTCATATCTCTTAAATAAGAAAAATAAATATGTACTGACAATCCTGCAGCCTGTGGAATGAAAACCACATTCACAGAAAGATAGACAAAATGAAAAGACAGAGGACTATGTACCAGATGAAGCAACAAGATAAAACCCCAGAAAAACAACTAAATGAGTGGAGATAGGCAACCTTCCAGAAAAAAAATTCAGAATAATGATAGTGAAGATGATCCAGAGCCTCAGAAAAAGAATGGAGGCAAAAATCAAGAAGATCTAAGAAATGTTTAACAAAGACCTAGGAGAATTAAAGAACAAACAAACAGAGATGAACAATACAATAACTGAAATGAAAACTACACTAGAAGGAATCAATAGCAGAATAACTGAGGCAGAAGAACGGATAAGTGACCTGGAAGACAGAATGGTGGAATTCACTGCTGCATAACAGAATGAAGAAAAAAGAATGAAAAGAAACGAAGACAGCATAAGAGACCTCTGGGACAACATGAAACACAACAACATTTGCATTATAGGGGTCCCAGAAGGAGAAGAGAGAACCCAAGGAAATATTTGAAGAGATTATAGTTGAAAACTTCCCTAACACGGGAAAGGAAATGGCCACCCAAGGCCAGGAAGCACAGAGAGTTCCATACAGGATAAACCCAAGGAGAAACACGTCAAGACACATAGTAATCAAGTTGGCAAAACTTAAAGACAAAGAAAAATTATTGAAAGCAGCAAGGGAAAAACGACAAATAACATACAAGGAAACTCCCATAAGGTTAACAGCTGATTTCTCAGCAGAAACTCTACAAGCCAGAAGGGAGTGGCATGACATATTTAAAGTGATGAAAGGGAAGAACCTACAACCAAGATTTCTCTACCTGGCAAGGATCACATTCACATTCAATGGAGAAATCAAAAGCTTTACAGACAAGCAAAAGCTAAGAGAATTCAGCACCACCAGACCAGCTCCACAAATGCTAAAGGAGCGTCTCTAAGTGAGAGACACAAAAGAAGAAAAGAACCTACAAAAACAAACCAAAAACAGTTAAGAAAGTGGCAAAAGGACATGCATATCGATAATTACCTAAAACGTGAATGGATTAAATGCTCCAACAAAAAGATACAGGCCCGCTGAATGGATACAAAAACAAGACCCATATATATGCTGTCTACAAGAGACCCACTTCAGACCTAGGGATGCATACAGACTGAAAGTGAGGGCATGGAAAAAGATATTCCATGCTAATGGAAATCAAAAGAAAGCTGGAGTAACAATACTCATATCAGATAAAATGACTTTAAAATAAAGAATGTTACAAGAGACAATGAAGGACACTACATAATGATCAAGGGATCAATCCAAGAAGAAGATATAACAATTATAAACATATATGCACCCAACATAGGAGTACTTCAATACATAAGGCAAATGCTAATAGCTATAAAAGAGGAAATCAACAGTAACATAATAATAGTGGGGGACTTTAACACCTCACTTACACCAATGGATAGATCATCCAGACAGAAAATTAATAAGGAAACACAAGCTTTAAATGACACAATAGACCAGATCAATTTAGTTGATATTTATAGGACATTCCATCCAAAAACAGCAGATTACACTTTCTTCTCAAGTGCACATGGAACATTCTCTAGGATAGATCACATCTTGGGTCACAAATCACAAATCAAGCTTTGGTAAATTTAAGAAAACTGTAATCATATCAAGCATCTTTTCCGACCACAATGTTATTAGATTAGAAATCAATTACAGGGGAAAAATGTAAAAAACACAAACACATGGAGGCTAAACAATACACTACTAAAGAACCAAGAGATCACTGAAGAAATCAAAAAGGAAATAAAAAAATACCTAGAGACAAATTACAATGAAAACATGATGATCCAAAACCTATGGAATGCAGTAAAAGCAGGGTTTTTTGTGGTTTTTTTTGTAATTTATTTTTCTGTTTACCCATTTTTATTTTTTTCACACCCACACACTGTATTTTATTTTTACAAGAGATAAATAAACTGTCACCAAGCATTGTAAATGGATGACCACAAGAAAAGTAACAATGATTGCAATTACCAAACATGAAACACACTCATACAATGTCATAATATTGACATTCAGTCCAGTTATCCTCCACTGTAACAACTCCTTTACTTTGCAGTGAAAATTATTTTGTATATTTTTGCATCTGAGTCTTTGTGGACAGTCTTACTTCTTCTTTTCCAATTTGTATTCCTTTTATTTCTTTTTCTTCTCTGATTGCCGTGGCTAGGACTTCCAAAACTATGTTGAAAATAGTGGTGAGAGTGGACATCCTTGTCTCGTTCCTGATCTTAGAGGAAATGATTTCAGTTTTTCACCATTGAGAATGATGTTTGCCATGGGTTTGTCGTATATGGTCTTTATTATGTTGAGGTAGTTTCCCTCTATACCCACTTTCTGGAGAGTTTTTATCATAAATGGGTGTTGAATTTTGTCAAAAGCTTTTCCCCCATATATTGAGATGATCATATGGTTTTTATTCTTCAATTTGTTAATATGATGTATCATATTGATTGATTTGCTCATATTGAAGAATCCTTGCATCCCTGAGATAAATCCCACTTGATCATGGTATATGATCATTTTAATGTGTTGTTGGATTCTGTTTGCTAGTATTTTGTTGAGGGTTTTTGCATCTATATTCATCAGTGATATTTGTCTGTAATTTTCTTTTTTTGTAGTATCTTTGTCTGGTTTTGGTATCAGGGTGATGGTGGCCTCATAGAATGAGCTTTGGAGTGTTCCTTCCTCTGCAATTTTTTGGAAGAGTTTGAGAAGGATGGGTGTTATCTCTTCTCTAAATGTTTGATATAATTCACCTGTGAAGCCATCTGGTCCTGGACTTTTGTTTGTTGGAAGATTTTTAATCACAGTTTCAATTTCATTACTTGTGATTGGTCTGTTCATATTTTCTGTTTCTTCCTGGTTCAGTCTTGGAAGGTTATACCTTTCTAAGAATTGGTTCATTTCTTCCAGATTGTCCATTTTTTTGGCATAGATTTGCTTGTAGTAGTCTCTTAGGATGCTTTGTATTTCTGCGGTGTCTGTTGTAACTTCTCCTTTTTCATTTCTAATTTTATTGATTTGAGTCCTCTCCCTCTTTTTCTTGATGAGTCTGGCTAATGGTTTATCAATTTTGTTTATCTTCTCAAAGAACCAGCTTTTAGTTTTATTGATCTTTGCTATTTTTTTCTTTGTTTCTATTTCATTTATTTCTGCTCTGATTTTATGACTTCTTTCCTTCTGCTAACTTTGGGTTTTGTTTGTTCTTCTTTCTCTAGTTCCTTTATGTGTAAGGTTAGATTGTTTACTTGAGATTTTTCTTGTTTCTTGAGGTAGGCTTGTATAGCTATAAACTTCCCTCTTAGAACTGCTTTTGCTGCATCCCACAGGTTTTGGATCGTCGTGTTAATAAAAGCAGTTTTAAGAGGGAAGTTTATAGCAATACAACCCTACCTTAAGAAACAAGAAACATCTCAAACAGACAATCTAACCTTACACCTAAAGGAACCAGAGAAAGAAGAACAAAAAAACCCAAAGCTAGTAGAATGAAAGAAATCATAAAGATCAGAGCAGAAATAAATGAAATAGAAACAAAGAAAATGATAGCAGAGATCAATAAAAGTAAAAGCTGGTTCTTTGAGAAGAAAAACAAAATTGATAAACCTTTAGCCATACTCATCAAGAAAGAGAGAGAGAGGACTCAAATCAATAAAATTAGAAATGAAAAAGGAGACATTACAATGGACACTGCAGAAATACAAAGCATCCTAAGAGACTACTACAAATGACTCTATGCCAATAATATGGACAACCTGGAAGAAATGGAAAAATTCTTAGAGAGGTATAACCTTCCAAGATTGAACCAGGAAGAAATAGAAAATATGAACAGACCAGTCACAAGCACTGAAATTGGAAGTGTGATTAAAAATCTTCCAACAAGCAAAAGTCCAGGGTCAGACGACTTCACAGGTGATTCCCATCAAACATTTAGAGAAGAGCCAACACCCATCCTTCTCAAACTCTTCCAAAAAAGTTCAGAGGAAGGAACACTCCCAAATTCAGTCTACAAGGCCGCCATCAAAACCAGACAGAGATACTACAAAAAAAGAAAATTACGTACCAATAACACTGTTGAATATAGATGCAAAATCCTCAACAAAATAGTAGCAAACAGAATCCAACAACACATTAAAATGATCATACAACATGATCAAGTGGGATTTATCCCAGGGATTCAAGGATTCTTCAATATATGCAAATCAATCAATATGATACACCATATTAACAAATTGAAGAATAAAAACCATATGATCATCTCAATATATGGAGGAAAAGCTTTTGACAAAATTCAACACCAACTTATGATAAAAAACTCTCCAGAAAGTGGGCATAGAGGGAACCTACCTCAACATAATAAAGGCCATATATGACAAACCCACAGCAAGCATTATTCTTAATGGCGAAAAACTGAAAACATTTCCTCTAAGATCAGGAACGAGACAAGGATGTCCACTCTTGCCACTCTTATTCAACATAGTTTTGGAAGTCCTAGTCATGGCAATCAGAGATGAAAAATAAATAAAAGGAATACAGATTGGAAAAGAAAAATTAAAATTGTTACTGTTTGAAGATGAGATGATATTTTACATAGATAATCCTAGAGATGCCACCAGAAAACTACTAGAGCTGATCAATGAATTTGGTAAAGTTGCAGGAGACAAAATTAATGCACAGAAATCTCTTGCATTCTTTTACACTAACAACGAAAAGTCAGAAAGAGAAATTAAGGAAACTATCCCATTCACCATTGCAACAAAAAGAATAAAATACCTAGGAATAAACCTACCTTAGGAGGTAAAAGACCTGTACTTAGAAAACTTTAAGACACTGATGAAAGAAATCAAAGATGACACAAACAGATGGAGAGATATACCATGTTCTTGGATTGGAAGAATCAATATTGTGAAAATGAGTATACTACCAAAGCAATCTACAGATTCAATGCAATCCCTATCAAATGACCAATGACAATTTTTACAGAACTAGAACAAAAATTAAAATTTGTATGGAGACAGAAAAGACGTCAAATAGCCAAAGTAATCTTGACGGAAAAAAACGGAGCTGGAGGAATCAGACTTGCTGACTTCAGGCTATATTACAAAGCTACAGTAATTAAGACAATATGATACTGGCACAGAAACAGAGATATAGTTCAACTGAACAAGATAGAAAGCCCAAAGATAAACCCAAGCCTGTATAGTCAACTAATCTATGACATAGGAGGCAAGGATATACAATGGAGAAAAGACAGTCTCTTCAATAAGTGGTGCTGGGAAAACTAGACAGCTACATGTAAAATAATGACATTAGAACACTCCATAACACCACACACAAAAATAAGCTCAAAATGGATTAAAGACCTAAATGTAAGACCAGACACTATAAAACTCTTAGAGGAAAACATAGGAAGAACACTCTTTGACATAAATCACAACAAGATCCTTTCTGACCCACCTCCTAGAGTATTGGAAATAAAAAACAAAAATAAACAAATGGGACCTAATGAAACTTCAAAGCTTTTGCACAGCAAAGGAAACTATAAACAAGATGAAAAGACAGCCTTCAGAATGGGAGAAAATATTTGCAAATGAATCAACGGAAAAAAGATCAATTTCCAAAATATATAAACAGCCCATGCAGCTCAATATTAAAAAAAATGAACAACCCAATCAAAAAAATGGGCAGACTTAAATAGACATTTCTCCAAAGAATACATACAGATGGCCAAGAGGCACATGAAAAGCTGGTCAACATCGCTAATTATTAGAGAAATGCAAATCAAAACTACAATGAGGCATCTCACACTGGTTAGAATGGGCATCAACAGAAAATGTACAGACAACAAATGCTGGAGAGGGTGTGGAAAAAAGGGAACCCTCTTGCACTGTTGGTGGGAATGTAAATTGATACAGCCACTATGCAGAACAGTATGGAGGCTCCTTAAAAATCTAAAAGTAGAATTACCATATGACTCAGCACTCTCACTACTGGGCATATATACCCTATGAAAACCATAATTCAAAAAGACACATGCACCTCAATGTTCATTGTAGCACTATTTACAATAGCCAGGTCATGGAAGCAACCTAAATGCCCATTGACAGACGAATGGATAAAGAAGATGTGGTGCATATATACAATGGAATATTACTCAGCCATAAAATGAACAAAATTGGGTGATTTGCAGAGACGTGGATGGACTTAGAGACTGTCATACAAAGTGAAGTAATTCAGAAAGAGAAAAACAAATATCGTATATTAACACACATATGTGGAATCTAGAAAAATGGTACAGGTGAACTGGTTTGCAAGGCAGAAATAGAGACACAGATATAGAGAACAAACACATGGACACCAAGGCGGGAAAGTGGGTGGGATGAATTGGGAGACTGGGATTGACATGTATACACTAATATGTGTAAAACAGATAACTAATAAGAACCTGCTGTATAAAAAGTAAATAAATAAAATTAAATAAAAAAAATATCTACCTCATGGAGTTGCTGTGATGATAATATAATATTTGTAAGAAGCACCAGGCTTAGAGAGCACCTGGCCCTCAAGAGATGTCAGTAACTGATTCATTTGTTCACTTTTTGTGTCAAGCATCATTCTGTGATATAAAAGCCAATAAGTCACAGTTCTTGCTCTGTAATGAGCAATTTCAATAATATTTCCCCCATTTTTATTCCAATATCCAATTAAAGTACATTTTTCCACTTTTTTTTCCCCATTACCTCCCACGTGTTTTCTAGCTAGCGTCAGGGGAGTCTGACTCTTCCCCTTTCCCACCTCTTGGGGCCACGTGCAAACACCTTCCTCTGGGTTCATACGGAGGACTGCACTCTGTTTCCAAAAGCATTTACCACGTCACGTTGAATTTATTTATACGTCAAGCAATAGTTGGATGGATGAATGAATGCTTTTCCTTTGTCCTGTAGTGTCTTACTGCTTCCTCCTTTGTCACCATACATCTTTATTTCACCTCTTCTTCCAGTCCCTGCTATGACACCTTCTCTGTTTCTTTCCTTGATCCCCTCCAAACAGAAGAAATTTTTGTTCCTCAATACTCCAAGAATACTTTATTTGAACTTTTTGGGGGACCTCAGGGTAGTATGGGAAAATGCGACCTTGAGAATTTGTTAAACCTGGGGTTTGCTATTGGGTTCAACCTTAACTAGCTGTGTGTTCTTAGGTAAGTAAGCTTCTCTCACTCTCTTATCTCACCAGTAAAAGAAGGGAAAACTATGTCTATTTCTGAAGGCTATTGTAAAGTTTAGAAATAATGCATGTTCAAAGGACATGCCACATAACAGTTGTTCTTTGGAGGGGAGATATTATTTCAACCTTGTTTTGTATAATCTATGTAGACATTGTGTCTTTTTCTATTATGAAAGATCCACGTCGACCCTATTTCAGCATTGCTCACAGTGCTCATGTAGAGCAAATATTCAACACATGTTTGAATAAATGAATGAAAGAAAGATAAAACAAATTACCCAATGCTGGTGGCAGAGAAAGAATCCTATACACAGTCTCTGAATCTCAGATGACTAGTTGAAAATCCCTCTCTGGAGATGAGTAATATAACAAGTGCCTGACTGTTAGGGGATCATTCAAGCTTCCTATTGCTGCACAGAAAAAAAAATAGAGCTGAATGGCACAGCCCTCTCATATTGCTGTAAGAACAAGCAAATATTAGCATGATTTTAACTGAAATGGACTGGCTGTTATTCACCAGATGGTGACCAATTTAGATTGAGTCTGCCCAAAAGAATATTGCAGGGGTTTGGCTTACGGGATAATACAGGTTATGGTATCTATGTGAAGAGTATGCCTTCCATTTTGATTAGATTTTTGGAGGCTGGAAGCTGGTAAAGTGTTGTTAACTACTTACAAGGCTAAGTTAGAAACATAAAGATAAGTTTCTCCTGTTTACGTGCAAAGTTCTTGTCTTGAAATTTCCTGCTGTAGTGAAGTGTCAACATTGCATAATAACCATCCTCCAAGACTTTATTAAAATCCTGACCTTTGCTTCAAAGCTTCTGTTTGGAAGGAGAAAAGTAAGGAGAGAAAATTAGGTCTTTTCTAACAGTCTCCAGGAGCTTTGGGCCATAGGCCAAGAAGACTCAGGCTGTCGTTTGGAAAACATGTCTTTGTCCCTCACCCTGTCACTCAACTAGATCCGGTCCCCTGGAGGTGCTGGAGGAGCATCATTGTGAAGACAAGCATTCTAAGGGAGGGGAAGCCAGTCTTAAAGGAGAAGCAACTGGGAAGTTGGGGCGCTTTATGTAAACATAAAGAGTTTGTTTTGAACAAGTGAAATTTGAAATATGTATGAAACATCTAAGAAGAGATAGTAAGGAAACAATAGTAGTGGTTTCCTACTGTAGATTTAAGTTTGCAAGTTTTTTTCACATAGATGTTTGAGATGAGATCCCCTAGGGAGGGACTAAGTACACCAAGGATTGAGCTCTGGGACATTCTAACTCTCAGAGGTCACCAAGAGGTAAAGGATCCAATGAAAGAGGAGCAGCAGAAAAAATTGATAGAAAACAAGGAGTCAAATAAAAAGGAGTTTGAGGGAGAAACTGAATAACTGTGTCTGGTGCTGTTAAATAGGTCAAGTAAGATGAAGACCACAAATTGACCACTGAATTTGGCAAAGTGAAAGTCATTAGATACCTTAACTATGGAGTATTAGGGACAAAAGTCTGACTGGACTGGGTTCAAGGGAAAAGCAAAATTCTGAGGCCCCCTTACAACTACTGCAAAATGATTAGAGATAACCTGAAAAAAGAAGTAGAGGTTAGTAGCCGAGGCAAGAAGAGAGTAATGATGCTTTTCCAAATACTGAGTCACTTTCAAAATGTTTTTCTGAGCATTTCTTACGCACCCAATACTGTTAGGCACTGACACCAATGAGCTTGCAGCCTCATTCATTCATTCGCTCAGGCCACAACTGTTCATTGAATGCCTAGTATGTGAGTTTTCAAACATTCATTAACTGTTACAATAAAATTTTGCCATCAAGCAAATTTAAAAAAGAAAAATACTCCCATAATTCTGACACATTAACACTTTCCACATTTCTTTCAATTACTGTCCATGATTTCATACCTTTTATACAACCTGACTAACTATACTGTAAGCCTTTTCCTTTGTAGACACAGTTTCATAATGTTAATTATGACAGCAAATACTTTATTGTGTGAATATACAGCATTGGTTTTCTAACCATTTTCATTCCCAGTCACTTATGTTGTCTTAAAATTACAATATTTAATACTGTGATGATCTGTCTATATGACGTCATCCTCATTAAACTATGAGTAGCTCCTCAAAGTGAAAGACTATATCTGGTTCAATTCTGAATCACCAACGTGTGCCTGGCACAGAGTAAGGACTTCTAGAAAGCACATGAGACTGTCTAGTTGGGTAGTTAAGAGCAAGGAGACTGC
Organism: Phocoena phocoena; assembly: GCF_963924675.1. Classification (NCBI taxonomy): domain Eukaryota; kingdom Metazoa; phylum Chordata; class Mammalia; order Artiodactyla; family Phocoenidae; genus Phocoena; species Phocoena phocoena. Next base: position 68,624,760 of record NC_089222.1, read on the forward strand.
CTCAGTTCTCATTTTGCATTCTCTTCTTGTAGGCTTGTGGCTTTGGACAAGATACAACTTCTCTATAACTCATCTATAAATTGTAGATAATAATAGTACCTTATAAATTATCGTGAGAATTAGCTGATACACGCAAAGTGCCTGCTACTTTGTAAGCACATGTTATAAGAGTGTTCAATGAGTGTATTATATAAGAAAAAAAATTGGATGCCCTGAAATATATTTAATGAGTGAATAATACATCAAAGAGTAGTTTTTTGTTTTTTTTTTGTATTATGCAGGCCTCTCACTGTTGTGGCCTCTCCCATTGTGGAGCACGGGCTCCGGACGCGGCTCACAGGCCCAGCCGCTCTGCGGCATGTGGGATCTTCCCGGACCGGGGCACGAACCCGTGTCCTCTGCATCGGCAGGCGGACTCTCAACCACTGCGCCACCAGGGAAGCCCTAAAGAGCAGTTTTACTTCTGCTTCATACAATAAACTTTTAAAATTTTATATTGTTTCCTTTTTGGCTTAATAACAACGTTGTGAGCATGTATTGTGTGCCAGATAACCAGAGACAAATAATTTCTCAGGATTAATTTCCATAAGCGATATCAATAAATGAAACAACATGAACATTGCTACAGCTTCAATTATACTGCGATTTTCCCTTGGGGAGTTAAACCCTTTGAAGGCAGGGGCAGTGTGTAAGTTTTGCACTGCTGTCCATCTTTAGCTGGTACCTAGAGACTGGCACCTCCTACTTGCACCTACTAGTTCATGAGGACCTTTTCTTCTTTCCTTCCCCCCCCCCCCCCCCCCCGTCTCTTTAATTGTTTTCTTTGGATCTCAATTTCTTGGATAAATAAATAAATACGATTCAGTTAGGTAACTCTAAGAGCAGAAGAAAAGTCATGGAGGTGGTGGAGTAAAGCCTGTGTGAAGAGACAAGTCAACTTGGTAGATAGCTTTTGTTAGGGAGTCCCAGAAATGGGGAAAAGTGATGAAGGGCCTTGCCAGTCAGGAAGAAATCGTGATGGACTAGCGATAGAGAACAAGAGAAGGTTCTTGAGCAAAGGAGTTGACAGTCACTGTAAAGCTTCTCAGGATGACTATACAGACTACCATCTAGAGTGTTAGAGGGTGGCTGAGGGCTCTCTCAGAAATCTGGAGAAACGGGAGTGCATGAAAGGGAGTAATTCTTTTGAGATTGTTTGCTTCTATAATGATTATTTCATTCATTCAGTGCACATGTACTGAGTGCCTACTTCGTGCCAGGCACCTTCCTAGGCACACTGGGTATACCCAGTGGAAAATACAGGTTCCGTTTGGCTGTCCTGAGCAGTAGTTTGTTCCCATGACTGTCACTTTTGTAGCGGAGCGGAGCGCCAGACCACCGAGATTGAGTCTGTTTCTTCCCGTCGCGCTCTGGGCTTGGCACACGATGGGGGCTCAAATCCTGCGGCCTGAATTGATTTATGGCCTTGGTGCAGCACGAGAGCTAAACACACAGAGCAGGAAAGAAAAGGCGATCTCGATTGTGAGACCAGGATGTTGCAATGAGCGCAAGTGTGAGTCTCTGTGTATAGCCGGGGACGCATCTCCCCAGAGCGCCTGGCATGGTGCCAAGCTGCAGGACCCACGTTGTCCCTTCCTGCGCGCTCCAGCCGGCACAGGCGGTGGCCGAAGGGCCTAGCGCAGCCTCTTGCAGTCCGCGGGCCTGGCGCCGCTCCTCCTCGCCGCGGGCGGGGCCGCTCTCGGTGCCGCCCCGCGGCCTCCGCTCTGGGAAGCGCTGGTGGCTGGCGCGGCGCCGGGTGGAGCGGGAGCCGCGCAGCGCCGGCCAATCGCGCAGCGGCAGGGGAGGAGCCCCAAAGGGGGAAAAAAGAAAGTGCGGCGGAAAGTAAGAGGCTCGTTGCTGGAAGACTGGCCGGATCCGGGTCCCCGGGACTCTGCTTTGGCCAAGCGCACCGAAAGACGCGGTGCTGGGCGATCCTGCACCCATCCCCGCCGCCTTCGCTGCTCCCGCTCTGCCTCCCAGGAAAGGTGAGTCTCGCGCGGTGATGAGGGCTCGGGGGATCACCGATCTAGAGAATCTCAAGGTGGAAGGATTCTTACGCATCGTCTCCTTCAACCCTATTTTACAGAAGGGCAAACTGAGGCACAGAGCAAGGCAGCGGCTGGGATAGATCACACCTAAGTTAGTGCCGTGGGCAGGACTCGAACCCACTGTCCAGAGTCCCGTCTTCGCTTTGTAGGCATTTAAGTAACGCAGTTGTGTGAGTGCTGCGCGTCACTGCAGCCCTCTCCCAGCTCTTTAAGGGATGTACCCCGGTATACCCCCGGCCTTGGTTTCTCTGGAGTGCTGCTGTGAACGGTGAGGATAGAAGGGGGCAGTGTGTCCCAGCGTTGCCACTGGGTATCACGTCGTTTCCAGCCTGGACCTGTGACAGCCTGGGTAAAGGCTGCTTGCAGCCTCTCTTTCTCTTCCGCTGACCTGTTTTCTCAGAAAGATGCCCCGCCGAGGGTGTCCGTCAGACTCCTGGTAGAGTCCGTGGAGAGGTGAGGGACGTCTGGGCGTCAGTCACCTCCTTTGGTACGGTGCTCTCTCCAGCCCCAGGGGAAGCGGGGCCGGTCGTCCTGTGGGAAATAGGATGCTTCTCTTACAGGAATAGCTGACCTCACGGAGCCATAGCCCCTGTCACTTCTAAGTCCTGGGAGGGAACAAGGAAGCTGAGTTAAAGAGAAAAATCACAAACACAAAAGCAAACTTATGCCGTTTCCTTTAAGAACCAGTTCCCAGTCTGTCTTGCCTCCGCTCGCTGGTTGTGAAATTGTGAAACACCGCTAAGGTTAGCTACCAGCTGAGGAGAAGGATTTACCTGGCCTTCGCTCCAGCTCTGCCACCTATTAGCCGTGTGAACTTGGGCAAGTTATCCAATCTTTCTGATACTCAGTTTTGTTTTGTTTTTTGTTTTTTTTCCAGCCATAAAATGGAGATTTTCACGGTCACAATGAGCCCTTCGGGCACTTGGGAGGATGAAACGGGATAATTCAAATAACATGCTTAGCACAGTGCCTGGCTTGGCACCTGTTCAGTTTGACATTGATGGCAACAATTATAAATGTTACTGCATAGTAACCTTGGAGACAGTGGGTTTTTAGGAAGCTGAATTTTCAGATAGAGTGACTTTTTTTTTTAAATCTAGTTGTTGTGTTTTTTTTCTTCTTTGGAGTTTGAACAGCTCTTTTATAGTGTTTTCTGAATGCCCTCTACATGTGACTTTGATCGTAGATGCTTGACTTGGTGTATAAAAGGTTTCCCAGTGATGCCAATGCCCTGCTAGTTTTTAGGCCAAGCTTCAGGTCTGTGAAACTTTGATCTGAGGCATCCTTTACCGGCAAAGAGGGTCTTGAATTTGATGAGAGGTAGAAAGACAAGAGGAGAAGTTGCAAGTTTCATCTATGTCACAGACTGTTCTAAGCCTTTTATTCCCCCCATGTCAGGTCAGACAAGCAGCTTTATATTTCTCAGCTGATATAGGCAAACAACAAGATCCCCGTGTATTTCTTTTGGATTATACAGTGATGCTGCTAAATTCTGTCCCTTTTGGATACAAACTTACCTCATATAAACACAAACATCCACATGTGCCCTCACCAGGCTTCCTTTATTATTGGCATTATTGGTATTTTAAAGTGAAATAGTGTCCTTTACATACCCCCCCCTGGCTCATAACAATTGATTTTATTCTGATTGACTTCATACAGTTTTTACTATCATCTCCTGGCTATGCCATAAGTCCCTGAACTGAGCATCCAGTATTTATAGTTGGCTACCTGCTCCACAGTCCATCACATATGCCTGTGTTATTGATGTATGCAGAGCAGGGGTGTGATACACCTTGAGGAAAGGAAAGAGTTTGGTGGTACCCTCTTAGGTAGCTCCCGCACCAGACATTTGCAGAGGATTGGATCGCTTGCTTCCGTCAGCCTGTTCCGTGTGCATGCATTGTGATGAGCTGGCCAGGATACATCTGAACGCGTGCCTGAGAGACTGGGGACTTGTAGGGAAAAGGAGAATGTTCAAAATAAGGTCAGAACAAGGGGATGGGAGATTGAAAGCTAATTCCTTTTAGTTCTGGTTTTTTAAAGAAAGGATACTCAGTTATACCCTTTCTCCTTATAGAGATTATTTGTTACCAAATATATATATATAAAACTTTAAAATTTCCACAGTGTATTCCATATATATTATCTTCCTTGTTACTTGCAGTAGCCTTGAGAGAAGGACATGGCAGACATATTAATAGTGGAAGGATGATATAATGATATGATAAAGTATGAAAAAAGCTGGTTTTGTCATCAAATTCAGATTTCAGCTCTAATTCCTATGTAGCTGGGTAATACTAAACAATTTATTTCACCATTTAGAGTTTCTGTTTTATCCAATTCTAAAGTGAAAAAAAAAATGCTTACCCCAAGGATGCGTGTGAGGATTAAATTAAGTAGAATAATGTAAAGTACATGTAGTGAGTAAGTGCTCATTAAATGATATTTCTTCTTAGTTGTTCTCAGTTTCTTAGTTGTTTTTCAGTTGAGAAAACAACTGAATAAGAGTCAGAGAAATGAGAAATTGCCCAGGGTCACATGGTTCATAAGTTTCAGCCTTGGGAATACAGATCACAGCTTTTGACTTCTAGTTAAGGGTTTTTCCATCACACCCTGTCGTCTCTCCAATGAGATCTTTAACAATTTACTTCAGTTGTTGGGTTGACCTTATTTGTTTGGTGATTTCAGGGTATCCTTTTTGTCCCAAAGAGGATATGTCCTTGCTAAGAGAACTATAGCGGGGCCAGCTCTCAGGAGAGGAAGTTTCAGGGTGATGCTCTGTAAGGCAGCCTGCCTACTCACATGTGTTTGAAGTAATGTACCTTCAATTCCTAGGAGTAAGCATACTATGAAGACACAAAGCTTAGAATTGTGTCATGTTTTTCTTCCTGTTCGGAGTGGTTTCTTGTTTCTGCCATCCTCGTGCTAATACACAGGCTGTTAAGAAGACTGAGGAACGAGTACCATGAGTGACCATACCGTTTTTCTCTTCTTTTGCCAATTCCGAAGTCGGAAAGGATGGAATATAGTGAACAGTGTACAGAGGCAGCATTCGCAGGAAAGGCCACTGCTGGCTGGTGATGCTGATCATTGGTCTGGAGTTTCAATCCTCCCTGTGGAAACTGACGGCTGCAGGCTTATGTAGGAAAATGAACAGATCTGTTTCTGGCCCAGGCAATGGGGCCATTTATCAGTTGAGACTTCCCACAGGCCTTTAGGTTTCTTTGCTTTGCAGCAAGCAGACAGGTTTGCAAAGGCAGTTTGGGGAGAAACGCTGTGCTCCTTGAGTTTGGCCTTTGGAAGCATATGTTTGCTTTTGCCAAAAGGTAGGCAGTCAGCGGCATCTTACCTGGCACAGTTAGAAAAGCAGAATGTAGCTGGAGAAAAATCAGAGGATGAAGCAGAAGAAAAAAGTAAAGGTTATTTCCAATATACACACAGTTTCATTTGTTGCTCAACTTGGTCAGGCTTTTGCTGGTGACACAGATGTAGGATCTGTTGAGTCACTATTGTCTTGTCCGTGAAATATTAAAGAGAGCCACCTACTGTGCTCTTTGCTCATTTTGGAAATTGATCTGTGGGAGAAATAAAAACCCCAAAGAACAGGAAGGTTACAGAACACTTGGTATCTTATATTTTGGGGGATTAAATCAGGTTAGCTACTGATTTGCTCTTTTTTTTTTTTTTTCTCCTTTTTGAAAGTGAGAATGCATGGTTTACACTGACGAGGTTGTTAGGAGACCTCCTTCTAGCCTGACCATGTTCTGCCTAGCTCTAGCAGCTGTGGCAGTGTGGAGTCTTAGCGTCTGGAGGGTACCTCAGGCAAGTTATTATGTTGAGATGTGCCTCGGTCTCCTCAGTTGGGAAACAGGAACACTGATGCCTACCTAGAAGCCTGAGTCTCTTTCTCAGTGCCTTTTCCATAGGAGGCGTTTAATGAACAGTTTATTAGTCTGTTCAGTTGTGAAAATCAAAATTTAATAGCCGCCCTTTAGTGAACTCCATCATGGCTTGTACTGAGTGTTTTATGTCTGTCATCTCATTCAGTCCTGGCAGTAATCCTGTGTATTTTTTGAGGCACCTGAGACTCAGAAAGGTTAAGTAGCAGGACCTTATCGCATAGCACAAAGCAAGCTCCAATGCTGAGACTCATCTCTGCATTTCATTTCAGAGCTAGGAAAGACCTGAAATTGTGCAGCCTCTGGACTAGAACTGAGGACCTGAATTAGGACCCGTGACCCACCCATCCCCATCCTGTCTTTCTGATCCTGGTATTATCTTGCCTGTGCCTGGGAAGTCGCTTTACCTTTGGGCCTAAAGTATGAGACAGCTGGTCTAGTTCATCTCTAAGGCTCTTCGGCTACAATACATTGTTATTTTTTTTTTAAGATTCCTTTCAACTCTGAAATTCTATTGCCACATCTCGTTGTAAAAGTCAAGGCTAAAGATTGAAAGGGGAATAAAGAGAAAATACCCTGATTGTATTATGCCAAGAAATCTATTTTCTGGTTAAACAGAGAAGGGCAAGGGAAATCAGCATTCATTGGTACATGTATTTCTGTCATTTCATTTAAGCATAAAAATAACTCTCAGGTCCATATTATTGTCTACCTTTTACAGATGAAAGAACTGAGGTTCTGAGAGACTTAGAGAATTGCCCACAGTTATCCAATTAGTGAGAATTAGAATGTGCGTGCCTGAGCACAAAGCTCTTAGGTCTACTATCCCATGTTTACTAGACACCACAGCGTAAGAGCTGAGGACTCGTATAACTAGATCCATAAATGTCCCCTCCCTGTGTCCTCACGCCACCTCAGGTGCCATCTCCTTTCCCCTGCTTTCCTTCCCAAACCTACTACTCAAATCACTTCTTGATTCTTCCCAGTTTTGGAGAACCCTTTAAATGCTTGTAACATATTCTTTCTCTCTCTATTATAGTTAAAAAAAATTTTTTTAAGTTTCTTTTTTAACTGTGGGCCAGTAATTTGTCCCTTTGTATTCTTGTCCAAGTCCCTGATTAGCACCCAAGCAGCTGAGGGCATGGTTTATCCTGCCACATGCCTAGCACAGTGCCCTGTACTCAAAAGGTTGAGTTAAATAGATGATGGATTCATGCTGTGTCAGGTACGCCCAGCATTGGCTTTCTAGTTTTCTCATACTTTATCATATCATTAATTATTTCAAAGGCCATGTCTACAGACTAATAAGATAACTTTATTTTATTTTTTTTAAATTTTGTGGTCACAAAATCAGACAAATGATAAGGAGTCACAGACTCTAATAAGATTGAACATCACTGGCTCAATCATGGAAAAAGACATTTTTATCCCAATAATACAGGACATTTTGCAGCAAGCACAATGAAGGATGGCACTGAAGTTCATGCTTGCATATACTGACAGCAAGGCCAGTGTCAAGTGTCCTAAATAAATTACCTGAAAGAAAGTAGGAAGTTACCAGGGAAGTGGGCAGCTGCAGTGAGCTTTGATCTCACTTTCTAAAAGCAGTGAAGAATTCAAACCAGTCCAGCTATTATTTGATATAATTGGACATGAGGGCAGGTGACCTTTTATGTCTAGTTTATATGTAGGAGATGCCTGTAGTTTCTTCCTGTCTGACACATAAGTCCTTATGATTACACTGGCTTCCTGTTTACCCGATCAGTGCTAAAGGCAACAGAAAAGAGAACCCGTCATTTCTGAAAATGTTCTTTTCATAGATAACATAGTTCCTTACGCCAGTTATGGTTAGATGCTATGGTGACCTAAAATTGTGGTTGTGTAACATCATGGGCTTTAGCATCAGACCACCTTCCCTGGATTTGACCTTAGACAAGTTATTTCGTCTATCCCTACTTTATTCTCATCATCTGTAAAAAGGGGTTAATAGAACCCATTTCATCCAGCTTTTGGTAGGTGTCAGTCAGGTGCCAAAACATTTGTTAAGAGCCTGGCATATGGGGATTTCAACCTTCATTATGATTAACAACTACAGAGATATTCAACTGCATGCCCAAATCAATATTGGATTAGAAAGTAGAAGACCTAGATTCAAATTAACAGGTTTTTTTTTTATAGAATTTTAAGCCCTCAAAATGCTTGTTATTATATATGCACATGCACACAAGTATTTTTTTTTACAATAATCTGAGGTAATCAAAGTAATTGTTCTCAACACCATTCTACATCCCGAGTCTGAGAGGCTAAATATTTTCTAAGGTCACACAGCCAGCAAATAGTGGAGTTGGGACTTGCACCCTAGATTTCTAACTCCAAGGTTATGCTCTTTCCCCCTCAGTCATTCAGTGCAACAGCCCTGATACTGGTTAGTGGCTTTTCCTTCTCTAAGAGTCCTTTTTCTAACCTCCAGAGTGAGGAACTTGGACAAGGTCCTGTCTAAGGCATGTTGTTCTATGAATCTGTGCCTGGAAGGTAATGACTTAGGAGACACCATGAAAAGCTAAGAGTAGATCCATACTCTTAGTTCCACAGAGGCATCCACATGTCAGGCATGTGGAGCATCATCAAATCCAGATACCCGGCAGCCTCCTTGGCCTCAATGAGAATCACAAGTGACCACTGCGTTAGGAGTCACATCCATAAAGACACTTTCTATGTCCTTAAGGATGTGATTCTGCTACATTCCCACAACCTGCAAACTGTTTTCTCCCTCTGGATCCAGGTTTGGGTGTGGGAGGAGTACACAGACACCTGACATTTTTTGTTTGGGAAATAAAAAGAGAGCTTTTTAAAAAAAATATAAAGCAAGCTCTCTATCACCATTAATTACCATAATCTTCTACAAAGCAGTAAGGGGATAAAATATTTAGCTTTAATTTGGACTGTAGCATTATGAGTGCATATTTTCTGCTTTCTTCTTTTGAGCTAATTTAGTACCCATGGAAGAAGCTAGACTCTCATTGAAATAGATATAGGGGGTTTTTCCACTTAAAGAAATCATGGACACTTGAGAACGATAATACACACTCAATGGCTCTTTTCTGGAAGATTAGACTTCAGTTTGCCAATTACAGTGTGAGACAGTAGCAGGGTTTGGGGGTTGAATGGATAAAGTGGGTGGTGAAAAGTTGGCTGGCTTTGAAGTCAGAGTTGGGTTTGAATCCTAAGTACTGCTTGCTTAGCCTGTCCAGACTTAGTTTCCTTTTCTGTAAAATGGTAATAAGCCTGCTCTAGCTATCTCCTGGTTAGATAGACCTCTATATCTATATCTATTCCCATCTCCACTCCTGCCATTCCTGATCTCACTTACCCTGCTCAGCTTTTTCTCTTGTGCATAGCGGTTGTCACCTTATCAGCTTCCACATACTATTTAATTAATATGTTTAGCCTGTCAACTGTTTAGTTTAGCCCCACTAGAATGTCAAATCTACAAGGGCAGGGACCTTTGTTTTCCTCACTGCTGTATCCTGGGTGCCTAAAATAGTGTCTTAGCAAATAGTATCTGCCTAAATGACGCAAATAGCATCATAAGTAAATGATGAATAAATAAAAGTATAGATGTTAGTATTATTTATCCTCAACAAGTAGAAAAAATAGATAAGGAAATGAATTATATAGATATATAATAATGAAATAAAAAATTTGTTATATATACACACATATATATGTATATACACTTATACACATATACATATATATGTGGGCATATATATTTAGAATATTGACCATATATTTAGAATATTGAAGTATAAATTTATGTGTATGCATATGTATGTGTGTAGATGTAAGTGTGTACATACATTTAGAAGTTATCCAAAATTGCCTTGGGAGGCAGAGGTGTTAAGGTAATTCCTTGCCGTTAGCATTACTAAGAATAGTTTGGGAGAGATACAAAAAAAAAAAAAAAATATATATATATATATATATATATGAACAGACAACAAACAAATAAACAGAAGACATACAAGTGATTTCAGGGTAAGAAATAAGGGGCTGAGATTAAAACAGTGACAACAGCAACAATGTTGGAGGGCTGTGGAGGAGAGGCAATTTTAAATAGGGTAGTCAGGGATGATACCTCTGAGAAGGTGATGTCTGAGCTAAGAAGAAAAAAGCCTGAGAAAGAGCCAGGGTCGATCTGTTCATGGTTGAGGTGGCAGGGTTGAGGTTGCAGGGCCTGGTAAGAGGGAGAGACGGGCTGGAACTGAGGTTCTAAGACAAGCAGGGGCTAGATCAGGCTGACCTTACAAGCCAAGGTAAGGAGTTTGGATTTTATGCAAAATGCAGCAGGAAGTCACTGAAAGGACTAAAGTAGAATGATGACCAGGTCTGACATATTCGGAACCTCAAGCAGAGAGTGAAGGAGAATGGAAGAATTCATTTCTAAGATGAAGAGGTAAACTGTGCTGACCTCATGTAGGTTCCTAAGGACAAATGAGAAGACAGCTCAGTCTCATTGATCTGTCATTCGTGGCCTTTCTTTCCCATTAGAATGTCCAACAAAACAACAGAAAAAAGCAGCCTAAATAGGCAAAATCAGTCCTTTTCTCAAATGGTGTCATGATTTTTTCCGAATGCACTAAGTAAGAGATGGATATGTTGAGTGCTGTTGAGCAGTTCAATTCAGCTGGAAATTTTACAGTTTTTGTGTAGGTGTTTTATGTAATCAGCCCCTCAAAACACTGGACCTAGAGCTAGTTCTTTATGAGATTTTAGGTACCAGTTTCTGAAATCTGCCGTCCTGAAGAGTGAGTGTGTGAAAGGCAAATTTAATTCCATATTAGATCAATTTCTTCAAGTCTAAAAGGCGCCTAACTCTTCTCCCAAGAGGTAGAACTCCTCCACGAAGTCTTTACTGACACACATGCATATGCAGGCTCATACATGCCTCGTAGTAATACAAGCTTTACAAATATTAGCTTATCAAAATCTCAGAATAAGTTTAAGAGAGGCAGGTACTATTATAATCACCATTTTACAGAAGAGAAAACTGAGCCCAAGCTCACAGACTTAGTTGACAGTAGAGTCAGTACTTGAACTTGGGCAAGCTTAACCACTATACCATACTGCCCTGTGATTGTAAGAAGTGACCCTGAATATTTTATTTCTCTCTACTAGTCCCACTTCACGGTGCCTCCTGTGAAGGAATAGTTCAATAAATGTATTGAATCAGTGAATGAATGCGTGACCTTTTAAATTGCATTATTTCATTAGCATATAGTAGTAAACGTGTGGGTTTTAGACTGAGATAACCTGGGCAGGGTAATGCTACTTACTACCCCTGGGCTATAGTAAAATTACTTCACATCTCTAAACCTGTTTCCTTGTTTGTGTTATTGGCATAAGGCTATAGAACTGTTTTAGGATTAAAATACGTTTATAGAGTACTTAGCAGAGTGCCTGCAATTTAATTAGTGAGTCCACTTAAGCTATTTTTATTTTTTGAACTAAAACAACCTCGCCAAACATGCTTACACTTACATACTCCTTAGTTTTTCAGTTGTGCTAGTTTTATTCACTTCCTTTAAAAATCAAAGCCAAAAATCCAATCATATAATCAGTGATGTTAATTTTGTTCCAGGATCCATCCTGGTACCTTGCCCTCCGCATGGCACTCCTGGGGAACTGCATGGGGGCAAAGGTGCTGTAGGACCACCCTGTTTCTCTACTCCAAACATCCCTGCAGGCAGCACTGCCCATCCTTCTCCCCAGCCAAAGCTGGCTTGCTGAAAAATTATTTTATATTCTGGTGGTGGCCCCAGAGCATTCTGGGTGACAAAGAGAAAACGGCCGAAGACTCAAATTTTGTCCCAGATAACACTTAAGGCTAATTTACACAGTTTGCCGGACGTTTAGGACCCCTTCTAATCATGATCACTGATATTGATCCAGTGCTTCTTGTGTGCTAGGAGCTGTGCTGAGTGCTTTATTTTCATTATCTCATTCAATCCTATTTCCAACCTATGTGAATTAAACCAGGGGGAAAAATTAGAAAGTGCCACAGTTGCCTCCTTGTGTGTATTGGGGGCTGTGATGATGAAAACGAGTATTTCTTATGTGTGTTTTTCTCCAGATTTTTCTTCCAAAGCAAACTGTACAGGGTTGTAACACCTGTAGAGTCTCTGGGGACCTTCCCTGCCGGGAAGAGATGCTTGGCAGAGAAATGAGGCAAAGGCTGTGTGGGGAAGGCAAGCAGCTTCATTCTAGTTGACAGTTTATTTTGCCCTGGAAGAAGCTGGCAACTATGAACTCAGTCCTATTTTGCTGGCTGCATTTACTTGCTTTTTTGTAAGAAACCAATGTGGTGCTGATTTACAATGACTGCTATTTATTTATTTATTTTTTTGCTTTATGAGATATTTAAAAGTTGTAATTTTTATTGTCCCACTTCTCCCAAGTTTGATGATTTCCCTGGAGGAAAAGTACACACACACACACACACACACACACACACACACACACACACACGGGAACAGTGCCTTAATCATAGTTGACTCTCACTACTTATTTGTTGAATAAATGCATAATAAAAAATAAAAATCCTCTTTTTTTCTGAGAATGGGAGCCACTATGGGATTTTTTTAATGGTGAAATTTCAATATGTAACTTTCTTTTAAATTTTTTGTTTAAAAAATTAGTTTCAGAGGGAGATTATTCTAAAATATGTAGCATTACTAAATGTTGGTGACTCAGGGCAGTTTATTGGAATGGGCTGTAATTCCTTTAGAATTTATTAAGATGAGATCATTTACCTATATACTAAATGGCCCCAAACTGGTATACTTTAAATTTGTGTAATCGGATTTTCATACATTTTCTGTCTGCTTTCTCTTTCATTGTCTGCTATTACTTCTTGCTTTCAGCATGTCTTGCTCTAGCAGTTATCTATTCTCCATACAATTAGCTGTTTCTGCTTTATTGTGGACTATGGAGCCAGCTAACGAGTTTTATTAGAACCATGTATAAGATAATAAAAAGCATTGGATTCAGATTGGAGAGGCTCTTCTCCAAGGGAAGAGAATGGAAAAGTAAAGTGGCTCTAGAAATAGTCTCCATATAAGTGAGGCTACACCATACACAGTAGCATTGGGTTTTCCTTACCTGTGTTATTAAAAAGGGAGTAGTTGCATGGAGAATTCATTTACTCTTTTGGACACTAAGCATTTTTTGAGATCCTTCTGTAGTTAAGACACTGGTGAGATTTGGAGATTAAAATGCAATCACACTAACACGACTCCAGAAGAATAAGAATTTATAGATCATTGTGAAAGATAAGATGCATCAGAGGCTGTAATACAACTTATATAATATTTGGATTAGTCTAAGAGTATATGACAGAACTTTTAAAAGATATGTGGTAAAATATTTTGACGTTTCAAAGGAAGAGGCAACTGTGTCACTCAGGAAGGGGTTTATGAGGAAGTGGTATTTGAAGTGAATCTTAAAATGATGGACAGGCAGGTTTTGGACATAGATTGGTGGGGAGGAGTGACGTATGAGCTAGGGTCCGACCAGGGAAGCAGAAATGATATGGATGAATGATATGGAATTTATCATAGGGATTAGTCTTACAATTGTGGGAGAAGATGGGCAAAGAAAACCCCAAAAAGGGCAGTTGGGAGTCACTAAGGACCCTGAGAAGGAGCCAGTGAGGAAGTCTGTTGCCCCTGCCTGTCTTAGGCAGGGAGTCAGGAAGAAATGCTGGAAGTGGTGGGGCTTCCCTGGTGGCGCAGTGGCTGAGAGTCCTCCTGTCAATGCAGGGGACAGGGGTTCGTGCCCCCGTCTGGGAAGATCCCACATGCCGCGGAGCGGCTGGGCCCATGAGCCATGGCCGCTGGGCCTGCGTGTCCGGAGCGTGTGCTCCGCAACGGGAGAGGCCGCAACAGTGAGAGGCCCACGTACCGAAAAAAAAAAAAAAGAAAAGAAATGCTGGAAGTGAAATGCAAGAGATCAACCTGGGGACAAACTGCAGCCCTTAACTATCTCTGTCTGGATCTAACCATACTGTATGGGTGGCCTGCAGAAGGAGCCGGTGCTCTTAGCCATAGAGCTTCATACTTACCTGGCTTTGGGCATGAAGAAGTTGAAGGAGGGGATCTAGCAGGAGCTGAAGGAGCCGTGGGCCTGGCTGCTGCCCCCACCTAGGAGGTGAGCCATCAGATCAGCAATAAGGGGCATGAGCTGCAATAGCACCCAGGTGCCTAGACAGACCCTCCCAAAGCGATTGCTACCGCTTCACTTCTTCCCTCCAAATCTCATGCACATTTCCCTGTGGTCAACCCAAACTTAGAACAATGCAGAGAAGGGGATTCTGGAAAACATAATTCCAGTTGAACTAAATTGACACAGTTAAAAACCACAAGTGATACGACAGATAAAGGGAACAGGGTGAAAACATAAAGGGAAGGAGGGAATCGGGTGTCTTGCTGGGGCAGAGCCCAGTTTGGCCAGGAGATGGTATATGAGCACTGGGGTCATTGAAGATCAGACTTTAAAAAGGTGAGCAGAGGCTGTATTTTAAGGACTTTCCGTACTCTGTTGAGCAATTTGTGTTTAGTCCTGTAAGACAGGGAGAAGCACTGAATATTCTTGAGCAAGGGAAGGGTGTAATCAGACCTGTGTTTTAGACAGGTCTGGCAATGCAAAGCATTGGAGCTTCGAAAGGGAATAGGTGGGGCAATTAATGAGCATTATAATAGTCCAAGGAAGAAAATTCACATTCCCAGAGCTCTTTGCTATTCTCACGAGGGAGGTGACTCAGAGTCATCGTAAGAGGTTGTTCAGGACCATCCTGGGAATAAAAAATATCTGTGTACATTGCAAGCCAAGCTGATTTGATCTAGGGCTAATGTTGTCAGCTATGATATCCTTATGGCATACCTAGATCACTGTTCTTTAAAATCCCCTGATGCTTCTGCCTGTGGTACGTGAAGAGGAAGAGAAAGTGTGTATGTAATTGGAACACTGACTGAAATGGAATTGGCTTATGAACCACGTCAGTATCATTTTGAGAGGAAGATCCTATAAAATAAATATTACTTGTTTCACTTAGTAAAATAATGCTTTTTGGTTTTGCTGAGTGGTAATGGGAGTGTCCCCATATGTCGGTCCAGTGCCTAAGAACCTGCAAATTACTCGCATGTCCATTATCGCATTTGATTCGACAACAGCTCTGCGAGGTCAGTTTGGTCTGAATTAGTGTAAGTGAGAAAACTGAAGTTCAGAGGTGATAGCCATCAAGCGACCACTTAGCCCCTGATGACTCAAGAGCGCTCACTGCAGTTCCATAGATTCATTCAGTGGACACCTTTCTATCGCTCATCCCTTCATCTCACTCAATGCACCACTGCCTGATAATTTCCTTGGGACACATCTCTGGGTCTGCTGTGTCCCTATTCTAAATCTGTCCTTAGTTTTTGGACTTCATTACCTTTAAGGTCTGTTCCCACCCAGAGAGCAGGCCCCTTGGAACCCAGGTGTTACAGTTCCAGCTGTCTGATTCCTCACCCTCTTGCAGGATTTTTACTGCCTTCCCTCAAAGTGCAGAACACCAAACACAGGGCAAAGAGGAAAGTCTTCTTTACAAGAGCATACCTGGGCAGGTACATTAGCATCCCCGGGAGAGCCACACAATCTTTGAATTAGACCATTCCATGAGTCTTCCCTGACAGTGCTTCCAAGCACATACTCCTGAATGTTTGAAAATCATATCTCCTGGCTTTCTACTTGTCAAAAGGCAGCAGCTCATTCACTTGTCTTGACTTATTCAAAACACACTTATACCCAGTGCTGTATCGCTGAGATTTCAACAGTGAACAGCAAGCGAATAAGAAAGCTATAACCTCCATTCAATGCACCCCTGCAGTGTTTTGTCCACTTAGGGGGTCCCTATGGCATAGCAAGTTAGGGTGACAACTTCAGGTGCTATACTTTGGGACGTCTAGAACTGTTGCTGTTATTAATGTAGAGACACGGCACAGGAGAGCAGGAAGGGGCATACAGGAATCAAGCTTTCTAGTTGCCATTAAAAGGAGTACCTTTTTTTTTCTTTTAACATCTTTATTGGAGTATAATTGCTTTACAATGGTGTGTTAGTTTCTGTATAACAAAGTGAATCAGTTACACATATACATATATCCCCATATCTCCTCCCTCTTGTGTCTCCCTCCCACCCTCCCTATTCCACCACTCTAGGTGGTCACAAAGCACCGAGCTGTTCTCCCTGTGCTATGCGGCTGCTTCCCACTAGCTATCTATTTTACATTTGGTAGTGTATATATGTCCATGCCACTCCTCTCTCACTTCGTCCCAACTTACCCTTCCCCCTCCCCATATCCTCAAGTCCATTCTCTAGTAGGTCTGTATTCATTGCAGCTCTATTTACAATAGAGCTGCTCAGATACAGCTCTATTTACAATAGCCAGGAGATGGAAGCAACCTAAGTGTCCATCATCGGATGAGTGGATAAAGAAGATGTGGCACATATATACAATGGAATATTACTCAGCCATAAAAAGAAACGAAATTGAGTTATTTGTAGTGAGGTGGATGGACCTCGAGTCTGTCATACAGAGTGAAGTAAGTCAGAAAGAGAAAAACAAATATCGTATGCTAACACATATATATGGAAACTAAGGTAAAAAAAAAAAAAAAGGTCATAAAGAACCTAGGGGTAAGACGGAAAAAAGGAGTACTTTTAATGGTTCTCTGAAAATACTGAATCGTAGGGTTGAAAAGACTAAATTGCTGGCTTTGCAAATAGGCTAGAAGAGGATGTCCCTGGTTTAGTCAGTCAAACCTGTCTATACCTGGCCTTCCAAGTTCTAGTACAGTGTACTTTCTACTATAATATGCTGCTTCTCCTGCTTTGGTTCTCCCCCGTGAGAACTGCCCTCATTTCTCTCCACCAAACAGGTGGGTTTTCTGTTTCCTGAATTTGCTACAGTGTGTAGGGGAAAGTTGAGGAGAATTGAAGGCTAGACTTCTAGTAATAAAAGATAATAATATCCAAGAAACTGGAGTGCTTTCTACGTGCCAGGTGCCTTATAAAATTATCTCACATGATCCTCATACCTCTAATTCCGTAAGATGTCTTACTGACCCCATCCATGAATAAGGAAACTGAGACTCAGCATGGTAAAGAAGCTTGCACAGCTATAGAGGATTCGAGGCTAGGTCTGTGTCACTCCAAAGCATATGCTGAAGCCATGTGTTTTGATTCACTGTGTTGCGGTGTCCCCTCTATGTCAGGAACCCATACCATAGCTTACACGCACATGAGAATCTTGCAAACAATCTTTAGTTACTACACTGATCTGTCCAACAGTTCCCCAGAAACCCAGCTTGGGTGAGCTAGCCCATGGTCATTGGAGTTTCTGGCCTCTTATTGCTTTCCATTCTCCTTTTTCAGTTTTCTCTTAAGCCTAGCTAGCATAGGAGCTGCATTAACCAACAGATGCCAGTTCTTCCCATTTTAATGGCATTTTCATTTTCTTAGTATGCTTTTCTCACTATGAGGTTTGGAGAGGCGAGTAGAAAGCTCTATGGAGACATGGAAATGATGTCTCAAATACTGGAACCACTGGGTTAAATGTCCAAAGGTGTCCGTAGAAGAGAGAGGCACGTTCCTGACATGGTTCCAGAGACCTCAACCAGGACAAGTAGGTAGAAATTCCAGGGGATCAGAGTCCTGCTCAACATAACGAGATACTTACACAGTTCGGGTCATATGAAAAGTAAACTGGTAATGATTTCACCATCGCTAGAGATATTTAAAGAGGCCCCGTACTTCCACTTGGCAAGGATCTTACAGGGAGAACTGAATATCGCAAAAAGAAGTTTGAATCAAAGTGACACTTGAGGGCTTTTCCGGCCTTGAGATTCTGTCTTGAATTCACTTAGAAACTTTATCTTGGGAATAAAGGTTTGCCCTTGTTACAATTAACACCAACTAGTGATATCGCCTCCTCCCTCCCCACTGTGCTTCCCCCGTCTGAACAACCACTCGATTTAGGACGGGGACTCAGGATGAGGAAGGATGTGGCTTCTTCCCGCTTGGCAGCAACTCCGTGTCAGAATGGAAGACTTGTGTCTGCGCCTGGCACGGATCCGTCGGGCCCTCTTACCAGCCCAGTCGTGTCTGTGACCAGAGCACGTGGGAGGTGCACATCCGTGTAGAAAAATCTCCCACTGGCTGCCAGCTCTGGATTTTTGTTTTGTAATTACTAATGAATGCAGTCTTGCCCAGGGCAGACCTCTTGGAGGAATGAAGACACACCCTGAAACAAGTCCGAGTCAGACCAGTTAAGCATCCCCTGCAAAATAATCCCTCTGCAGTTGGCAGCCTATGAGAAAGTGCCTTTGAGACCAGTTTCTTCTTGCCATTTCAAAGGAGAGCCGCTTACGGGCCAGGATGTCAGCAGTGCAAAGCTCCTTTTTTTTTTTTTTCTTTTCCTATTTTCTTTTCTTTTATTTTTTTAATTTTGAATTGGCTTACTACTAATCTGAAAGCTGTGCTGTTCAAAAATGATAATCCTTTGACTTAATGTCAGAAGTGAGACAATACTTCTGTTCTTGAAGGAAGGTGTGTTAGAATGATAGAAAGTGTCCAGGAGTTGATTAACATCTTGGATTTGAAAGAATACAAAGTTACCCAAACTGGCAGTGGGTCATTCAGACCAGTACTGCATGTCAGAATGGACAGTGCTTTTCAATTAAACGTGGTCTCTTTCCCTTCAGGATTTATAAAGACTTTACCAATCTCCAAGCCAGTTCAACTTTTTTTTTTTTTTTAATGAAATGCTATAGCTAAGTATACTTTGCTCAAATCTGTCACGTTTGGATATCTCAAACTGTGAAGTCCCTTACAGGGATGCTTCAGGAACTCACAGCTATCTGGTCAGGTCAACCCCACTGTTCTTAGGAAATAAACACGTGAGAAACTTCATAGGTGCAGGAATTTCTTTAGGGATCTGGTTCCACACTGCCTGAAGGTAGTTTGACCAAGATTTCATGCATACACCATACATCTTCACAATATCTTGGGAAGAGAACAACAGCTTCAGCTCCTCTGGTAGCTGGCTCATTGTTCCTGGGCCCAAGTAGCCGTCCTCCTGTGACACAGGACCATTGCCTGTTTAGACATGACTCTTTCCTGGGATATAAATGGTGTGTTATTTTTATGGGACAGTTATATTTCTTAGTAGTTTTTCAGAGTTGGGAGGCAGCATGGCTTCACGAGAGAAAAGCTTGAATAGGGAATCAAAAGCCATCTTTTCACATTTCACAAGCAAGCTATTGACCTCATGAAAGTCACCTCTCCTTCCTGGGCTTCTGCTTCCTGAATAGTGTCCCAAATAACATTGTTTGACTTCTGAGGCCCTTTCTGATTTTCTAGAGATGATCTTGATAAGAAGATAGATAAAGGGGGCGGGGAGACAATTAAAAAAACAACGAATTGTAGGATAAGGCTTAGGAAAATATGTTCTCTATTTTAAATAGAGGAAGCCTTTGTTGCAGCAAGCTTATATTGCAAATATATGAAACTTCATCTGTATTGTATAATACAGGGTGTTTGGATTTCCCCTGTCATTTCTATTTGCTAAGACCTGACTAGAAATATGAATCATAGCCACGAGGAAGCTTAGAAATCATCATGTTTAATTCACTCATTTTACACATAAATAAACCCAAGACCCTTACCCAGAGTTACACAGAGCCTTGAACTCATCGCCTGCCTTCTTGGGCAGTTCTCTTTCTAATGCATCACCTGTTCAGTTTATTTAACAGTAATGAGCCTTTAGAGGAAGAATCAGGCCAGATTCTCAAAGTTGATGCCATCTAAACCATATTTTAGTGACTATAAGAACATGCTAGCAAGAAGATTTGATTTATGTATGTGACTTATTTTCCCCCATGGTAAATGTTTTGGACATAAGTTCCCTTTTGTGCAGCTCTCTTTCTGGCCAACATATAACACCTTTCTTTCTCTTAGGTTTAGGAGGTCTCTTCTCCATGGAAAACTTACAACGCATTCTCAGTTCCCTACCAGGGCCACTCACTCTGACAATTCTGATTACAGGATTTCTTACGGTAAAACCTCAGCTCTCTGAAATGACTCAGTTCTTTCTGGGATATAAAGCATTATGAAAAGTTAAGGTTTTAGTTCCTAATTACCAATTTTGTAATCATGGGGTAGCCACAAACACGGGATAAGATTCAACCTATCCTGGATTATAGGTCTGATTATTTCTAACAACCAGCTGACCTTGGATCAGTCATGTTATCTTTGTACTTTTGTTTTTCTGTCTGTTAAGTGAGGTAGTTGACCCAAGGCCTTCCACAGGTCTTCTAGGATCAAGGATCTTGTTGTAACTGTTTTAATAGTATGTCTTTCTAAAGTGTATTCCATACCACACAGCTTTCTTATACTGAGTATCCTGAGAAATTATATCTTTAATTAATAATTCAAGGCCATTATTTTGAGCATCAATTACTTTTTACTGTGCAAAATGATGTGCCCAGGACCTACTGAAATATGTAAGACTCCAACACTATGTGACCCCAGACCTCCATATCGCTGTTTTTTTATTCTTCTTCTTGCTTTTTAGTTTTCTTGTTTGGCTTTTTTTTTTTTTTTTTTTTTAAATCCTTTGGTAATTTAATGGTAACACTTTGAGGGGAAACTTTTTGATTGATTGATTTTTTTTGGCCGCGCCATGTGGATTGCAGGATCTTAGTAACCTGATCAGGGATTGAACCCACGTGCCCTTAGCAGTGAAAGCACCGAGTCTTAACCACTGGACTGCCAGGGAATTCCTCTTGTTTGCTTTTAATAGCTCAACTTTCCCACTGCCATCAACATGCCTACTTATAAAAGATTTGTCTAACGTCCAAATTTGCTACTCTTCTGTGCTTTGGCATAAAAACTCAGATAACCAAGTTGTTAGAATGGAGGTATGAGGAATGCAGTGTAACCAAAGTTGATTAATGTTTTTAGGTTGATGTAGAACTCATTCTGGCTGCTGTTAAGAGCACTGTTATTGGCTACTGAGTATTGATTTGGTGATTGACACTATCTAGTAATTGAGTTACCAACTGTTGAGGTATAACCATATGCCTTTGATTCTGTGTGTTTTGCTTTCCTCCTCTTTTATTGATAGATGTTATGCTTCTTAGCCACTAGGATCACTTCAGAGTTTTACCGTGGTTTTCTGGGTAGATGCTAGGGACCTTACGGACTTTTTAATTAATACTAAATTCACCATAAGCCTAAGTGTGGTATAAAAAGAGCAAATTTTTAAAAGAAATCAAAAAGGCATCAATAGGGAAATGGTTAAATACACTATGGTATAGTTGGTTAATGGACTTGTATTTAGCCATTAAAAAGTATTAGTAGGGGCTTCCCTGGTGGCTCAGTGGTTGAGAGTCTGCCTGCCGATGCAGGGGACACGGGTTCGTGCCCTGGTCCGGGAAGATCCCACATGCTGTGGAGCGGCTGGGCCCGTGAGCCATGGCCGCTGAGCCTGTGCGTCCGGAGCCTGTGCTCCACAAGGGGAGAGGCCACAGCAGTGAGAGGCGCCCCCCCCCCAAAAAAAGTATTAGTATAATTTTGTGAACTGATCTGGCAAAATGGGAATGATATATTATTAAATTAAAAAAAAGCAATTTGTAGACCTACACATGATTTGATTTTTGTAAAAAAGAAAAAGAAAGAAAAAAATTATGTATGAAAAAATGGAAAAATCTGAATCTAGGAGTTACATAGGATTATGGTGGCAGTGGGATTAATGAAGGCTGAAAAGAAAGGGAAGGGCACATGTTTTCACTTCCTACCTAATACAATTTTTTTTTAAAGGAGAAGTAGGATTATAGATAATTTCCTCCTCAACATTGTTTTATGAAACTGTAAAGGCATACAGTACCATTGGAAATGTGTTACAGTAAACACCCATATAACCACCGCCTAGATTCTACCATTAATATCCTATTATACCTGCTTTATTACTTATGTATCCATTTATGTATTTATGGGTGATATTTATGTTTTTCGGTATTTTCAGACTTATTTAAGGAATTGACCTGGAGCCACTTACTAAATGAGATTCATAGCCTATCCCAAAGAACCATAATGCCATATTCGCAGATTTCACTGATTTGGACAGACCCAGAAACAAATACTGACAGAGGCTTTTTAGACATCCTTACCTTAGATACCTTTTATCTTCTTTTTCACAAGTAACAATGTTGCCAGAGGAGTCAAGGAACTTGTCCATTAGGGCTGGCGACTTGCTTGAATTTCCTAGGCATCCTGTGAGTTCCCTTGGCCTCTGCTACCATGCATTGACTCTATGCCGTGCCTTTTCTTGCAGGCAGCTGTGCAAACCCTACAAGCCTCATTAGCTTCCTTTTCCAGTATATTACATTATGAAATGTTTCTGGAAATTATCAGTTTTGGAGAAACAAATACAAATTATTAGTGATTCCACTGAACCGCTGCTTGATTTTAGGGTTCTGAATGCCTGAACTGTAAGAAGCCTGGGACAGACCATATTTTGTTTCGGTCCTACGCAAACTCATTTGAAGAAAGGGTATTCAGCTGAGGATGGGCTATGATTTGCAGAAGGCTGTTACGTTAAAGAACAATAATGATTTAGGTACTTAGTTATACATAATAAAATTGTGGAATATGGGGCTTCCCTGGTGGTGCAGTGGTTGGGAGTCTGCCTGCTGATGCAGGGGACGCGGGTTCGTGCCCCGGTACGGGAGGATCCCACATGCTGTGGAGCGGCTGGGCCCGTGAGCCATGGCCGCTGGGCCTGCGCGTCCGGAGGCTGTGCTCCGCAACGGGAGAAGCCACAGCAGTGAGAGGCCCGCGTACCGCAAAAAAATTGTGGAATATGAATAACTTTAGATCAGACCTAATTTCTAGAATGTATCATTCTGCATAATTTATTTTAACAGGTAGAATTTGCCTATCTTGTTGGGGATCAAATGTACACCCCCCCAAAAAAAAGGGGTCAAATCCATATAATATCTCCATCATTTTTCCCTGACTTGTCGTTCTAGGCCCATTTCCCATAATCCCTTGTCTGCTCCTTGCAGACTACACTCTAGTCTTACCAGATATCTTGCATTGGTCTAAATAGCTCATGCACTTTTTTGCTTTCAGAACTTGGCTCAACTTATTTTCCCCTTTTGCAGTTCCTCCTCCTCGTTCCTTCTCCCCCTTCCTTTTCACTCCCCCGTTCTCCTCTGTGCAATCTCTCTGATACCCACCACCTACACAGACATACACATCTATTACCTCTGCATCTCCACCTGTTTCAGTACAGGGTCTTCTCTAGGAAACCTCTCTAAACCTATGGGCTAGAAGGAATCACATCTAACTTTACATTCCCACAGTCCTTTATTTACAAATACACTTTATCCCTTAGGCTCTTGCTTGTCAATCTATGGTCTGTGAAACGGAAGCAATAGCAGCCTCTGGGGGTGGACTAGAAAGATAGAATCTTGAGTCCTAACCTAAACTTGCTGACTAAGAATCTCCATTTTACCAAAATCTTTAGATCGTCTTTATACACATTTACGAAATAGCATCTTAGAACAGATATCCAGCTTTGCCTTTCACTTGATTGCTTTCGTGTAATGGATTCTGATAGACCGTGTCTTGTGATCAGGGACTGTGTCCTCTTCCTCTTTTACCTGCAGGGCCCCGAGAATGGCTTTGCATGCAGTAGTGGCCCTTTAGTGTGTGTTGCTGAATGAAAGCCTGTGCTTTCAATGAGGAGGGTATGTGAGGGAAATATATATGTGAATGCAGGGTATTTTCATGATTCTTTCAGTGAGATATCTTTTAAACTGCCTCATTCTTGTCATTGCCATGGTTGGGTTTTACAGCTTCTGGTCAAAGGGGCTTACCCTATTATCAAATCTGTTTCCTCCACTCACTTCTTTGAGAAGTGCCACAATTGACATGGGGTATTGGAGCTTTCAGAAGCTCATCTGAATTCACTGTTCAAGGAATTACATTTAAGGCACAGAGGAACACTTTGTATCTGTATTTTATTAATAGAGTTGTATCTGTACAACTGACATAATTGTGTATTTGTTTCAAAAATTCGAAGCCTGATCACAAGTCAGAGTAAGGTTCAGAATCAGATTTTGGTGCATCTGATCTCAGGAAAATAATGTTAGTTGGTTAGATTTGCTTTTTGAAAATTCAAAAAGGGAGAAGCTTCATAACTTCGAAAGGGCTTTTTTCTATCTCCTGTTATAGATTATCTTCAGATTCTTTCTCCCATCATCTCCATCCTTCCCACTTTGCCTGGAGTTATTATTTTTCTTGTCTGTCCCTTCTGTCTTCTCTTCTAGTCACAACGTATTTGTTGTGTAGTTTTCTTATTCATTCTACTCATTAGTCCCATACTCAGAACTTCTGAATTGTATAACTCTGATGATATCTCTGATCCTTCACAAAAATGCTGAGTGTAAAATTACAATAAATATAAATGAATAAAATAAACATATACAACAAAATAAGTAAGTCAGTTAAAAATAATAAATATCTAATAGCGGGGCTTCCCTGGTGGCTCAGTGGTTGAGAATCCACCTGCTAATGCAGGGGACACGGGTTCGAGCCCTGGTCTGGGAAGATCCCACATGCCGCGGAGCAACCAGGCCCATGAGCCACAACTACTGAGCCTGTGCGTCTGGAGCTTGTGCTCCGCAACAAGAGAGGCCGCGATAGTGAGAGGCCCGCACACCGCAGTGAGGAGTGGCCCCCGCTTGCCACAACTAGAGAAAGCCCTTGCACAGAAACAAAGACCCAACACAGCCCAAAATAAATAAATTAAATAAATAAATTTAAAAATAAATAAATAAATACTCCTGTTCCCTGTTTAAAAAATATATGTAATAGCAATAAGTAAAATAAGTATAATAAAATAGATACAAATAATGTAGTTATAAATAAAATAAATATAAATAATATGACTGTAAATTAAATAAAATAAAGTAAAAATAAAATAAAAAACCAAACAGTAGACTTTTTGACTTAAGTAAGTACAAGCCCAGTGGAGACTTGCTTTTTTTTTTCCTGTTATTAAAAACTCACCATGGGCTTCCCTGGTGGCGCAGTGGTTGAGAGTCCGCCTGCCGATGCAGGGGACAGGGGTTCGTGCCCCGGTTCGGGAAGATCCCACGTGCCGCGGAGCTGCTGCGCCCGTGGGCCATGGCCGCTGAGCCTGCGCGTCCGGAGCCTGTTGCTCCGCAACGGGAGAGGCCACAGCAGCGGGAGGCCCGCGTACCGCAAAAAAAAAAAAAACAAAAAAACAAACAAACAAAAAAACACCTCATCTTGACTATGTCATGCCTGTTAAATCCATTTCTTTTAGATTATTAAGGTGAAATTGTTTGAATACTTCTTTCTACTTATAGTCGTTAATTTATTTAGGGGATATTTTCTAGGTCTGTGCTCTCCATGTGGCATTGTAATGAATGAAAAAATGAATTATAAAAGACAAAACAAAATTTGCTTTTCCTTCAAGTCTTTAAAGTGCTCACGATAAATAGAAGAGATGAGAAATGTTGAGGAATAACCATAATACAATGTACAATAGGATGGATACTAACAAATGTTTAACAAAATTGTCATAGAAGTTTTATTTAGAGAAATACAGGAGGTATTCAGTTTGCAGAAACGGCAGGAAATTTTTTAGACTAATGAGGGACTAGTTTCTATGAATTATGATTACTGTTATTCACAGTAACTCTCATTCTCATTCTCCTTCTCTCTCTCTCTCTCTCTTTCTCTCTTTTCTATCTCCCTTTCTCCTTCCAACACTCCATTTCTTCCTCCTTCTCAAGGTCTCTTTCTACCTTTCTTCCTTTCTGTCCTTACAATTTTTTGTCTTTGGTGGACCAGTGTTTGCATGATGTCTGTTATGAAGCTGAAAGCCTCCGAAGTCACAGAACTCTCTTTTTAGAAGTCATTCTACAGCCCCTTTTCATGAGCCTGTCTACAGGCTGTCTTGGCTGTACAATTAACCATTGATTTGTTTTCATAGATACCAATACTCGCTTGTCATTTTAAAATTTGTTTTGCCTTTTCTTCCAGAAGTTAATTTGGCCCTTTCTTCTGGTTTTCCTGCCAGTTTGTAATAATAAAAATTAGCCTTTCTCTTGTGCATCTGTGTTTTAGGGGTTTTTTCCTTCTTATTTTGGTGAAAATTGTACGTTACTGGTTTAGGAGATGTTGGGGAAATATAATTAAAAACAAAACCTCTCAACCCAGAAATCCTCTTCACAAAGGTAAGAGAGAAATAAAACATTTCTATTATTGAATAAGCGTTAAAATAGAATGTGATGCCAATCACAGGCTGTCCACTAAGAGACTGTAAAAACAGAAAGAAATCTCAAACCTTTATATAGCCAAGCAGCCCACTGCATACATGTTTTCAAGATAAACAATAGCTTGTTCTCAAGTAAGAGGACTTCATAGTATCATTTGTCATACATAGTTTATCCTGACATTATTTGGTAATGGAGGTGACCATCTGTGTTAGTTAATTGGCTTTATCCAAAGGAAAAACTTCTCATATCTTTAATTTTTTTAATTATAATTTATTGTGATAAGAAGACTTAACACAAGATCTACACTCTCAGCAAAATTTTAAGTCTACAGTACACTGTCCGTTCACTATAAGTACAATATTGTACGGCAGACCTCTAGAGCAGATGCATCTCTCTTAACTAAAAGTCTAGGCCATTGATTACAAACTCCCATTTCCCCATCCCCCAAGGCCATGGCAACCACCATTCCACATTCCACATAAGTGCCATCATGCAGTATTTGTCACTTGACATAATGTCCTCAAAGTTCATCCAAGTTGTCGCCTTGCAGAATTCTCTTCTTTTCTAAGAAAGAATAGGATTACATTGTTTATGTTTATACAAAAATTTTCTTTATCCATTCATCTGTAGATGGACATTTAGTTTTTTTCCACATCTTGGCTATTGTGAATAGTGCTGCAGTGAATATGGGAGTGAAGATATCCTGATTTCAATTTTTTTGGATCAAGACCCAGAAGTGGAATTGCTGGGTCTGACAGGGAGTGGTTTTGCAGCCACAATGCAAGCGACGAAGGATTAATCTCTAAAATCTACAAACAGCTCATGCAGCTCAATATCAGAAAAACAAATAACCCAATCAAAAAATGGGCAGAAGACCTAAATAGACATTTCTCCAAAGAAGACATACAGATGGCCAAGAGGCACATGAAAAGACGCTCAACATCGCTAATTATTAGAGAAATGCAAATCAAAACTACGAGATATCATCTTACGGGAGTCAGAATGGCCATCATCAAAAACTCTACATACAATAAATGCTGGAGAGGGTGTGGAGAATATGGAACCCTCCTACATTGTTGGTGGGAATGTAAATTGATACAGCCACTATGGAGAACAGTATGTAGGTTCCTTAAAAAACAAAAAGTAGAGCTACCATATGATCCAACAATCCCACTACTGGGCATATATCCTGAGAAAACCATGGTTTGAAAGGTCACGTGCACCTTAATGTTCATTATGGCACTGTTTACAATAGCCAAGACATGGACGCAACCTAAATGTCCATCAACATATGAATGGATAAAGAAGACGTGGGAGTTCGGGGGAGGAGAATGGGTACATGTATATGTATGGCTGAGTCTCTTTGCTGTGCACCTGAAATTATCACAACATTGTTAATCAACTATACCCCGATAGAAAATAAAAACTAAGAAAAGAAAGAAAGGAAATCTCTTCCCTTATTTTCAACAAGGAGAATAAAGCCTCTTATTTTTAACTTATATTTGGTCTTACAGAGGCTAGGACATATTTTAGTATGTTTAGCTAATTCAGTTTAGAATTAAAGTCTTATTTTTTTTGGAGTTTGTGATCAACTAGAGATTCAGCTGAAGTTTGTCTTTAACCTTGTGTAACAAATTATATCCCTTCCTAATGGAATTTGATTTGAAAATTCATTCGCATTTAAAACATTTTTATATTGTGGTAAAATATACATAAAATTTACCATTTTAACCATTTTGAAAGTGTACAGTGCTGTAGTATTAAGTACATTCATATTGCTGTGCAGCTGTCACCATTATTCATCTCCAGAACTTTTTCATCTTCCTCAACAGAGATCGTACCCTTTAAACACTGGCCCCCTATTCTCTCCTCCTCCAGCCCCTGGCAACCATCATCATTAGCATTTTAACCTACCTATTAAAAACTACCCATGAAATTTCAATATCCTGCTTATGGGCAATAAGTGGAGCTCTGTTTGCCCAGGATTTGAAACACAAAGGTGTTTCCTTGGGAAACTGACTGGCAGAAACAAGTTTAAAACCTTTGAATGTGATGCCATCATTTATACAAGTGATGCTACACTAATTACAAATAATCGGAGTCTGTGCAGTTCCCAGAAACGTCTCATTTGTGCCACTCCATTACTTTCAAAGTAATAAAAATCATTTTCCCAGTGAGAATATTTTTTGCTTATAATTCAAGGATTTTACTAATGTAGATTGGCATTTTTCACAACCTTTGCTTCAGTGAATCTTTATCTTTTTAAATTGATCTTTTGGGTTATTTTGTGAAGCATACCAAACTAAATATTGAACAGTTCTTTCATATGTTTTGTTTATAGCCTGCCATGGGCATTGGGTGGAGGATAATGTAAAAGAATCGGGAGAGACACTCTGCTGTAATCAGAGGATCTTATTTAAAACCAAACTCTGCTCTTTGATTGCTGTGGTATCTTGAGTAAGACACTTCACTTTTTTTTTTGGTACGCGGGCCTCTCACTGTTGTGGCCTCTCCCATTGCGGAGCACAGGCTCCGGACGCGCAGGCTCAGCGGCCATGGCTCACGGGCCCAGCTGCTCTGCGGCATGTGGGATCTTCCCGGACCGGGGCACGAACCCGTGTCCCCTGCATCGGCAGGCGGACTCTCAACCACTACGCCACCAGGGGATCCCGACACTTCACTTTTTTGCACCTAATTTGTTCATCTGTAAAACAGAAAAATTATATTCCTTTCTCAATAAAGCTTGTGAATGTCAAATAAAGTAAGACATGGAAAGAAGCACTGTGTATACTGTCAAAGCATGAATTATTTCAGTGGAATAAGGTACCTACATATAGAGGGATTTGGAAAATATTTCTTGAATGAATGAAAAGTTACTGTTCTCAAATTTAAATTTCCTAGGGCTCCCTTATCTCCACAGGTACTCCTGGCTCGGCTTATAACCTCTCTACTCCCTGCTTTCCTCTGGTTTCTGATCACACCCCTCTCTCTTGACCAAAATCATGCTTCAGGTTTAAAAATTCCAGAGTGCAGGATTTGGGGAGTGATAGGAAGAGGTCAAGGAAAGTCTGTTACATCCTCGCATCAGCTCTTCCTTTCTAAGTCTAGATGCTACCTCAAAGCTTTTGAGGTGTTAGAAATGGCAGGTAGAAACACGGTCATCTGCCGGAACATATACAGTTAGGAAGAAGGGGATTTTCTTCCTGCTCAGCACCAGCACGATCAGGGGATTTCACCCAGGCCAAAAAATAATAAGCTGCAGTAATGTTGAATCAGACACTGTGAATCTGAATTAAACAATATTCCAAGGTTAGTCCCAGGAGTTCCCTCTGTGGACAGGTGGGCAGGAGCTCACTCTGGGTCTCTCTTTCTCCGTGTAATCATGCACAGAATAAATGCAAATATATGTATTAAAAGGCATAACCAGGTCTTATACTGATGAGACAGATGACAGTCCCGGGGTATTCTTGTAAACTGTCTGACAGATTTTAGTGAGGAAACACCTCCCTAAAGATGATCTGGGGAAAGAAATGACTGTTGAGAGGCCAGAGGTGTGAAAAACAAATGAAAGAGTTACAGCAGATTCCTGGACTGAGAAACAGCTTGTAGAATCACTGTGTGTAGAAGACCATAATCATTCAGTCCACAGTGTGGGGCACTTTCATGGGCCAGGCTTCCTGCGAGGCCCCGCAAGACAGATATTCATCAGAGGTAGACCCTGTTCTCAAGGGTCTCAAGAGAGAAGACATACACACCTAACTGTAGTACAAGGCAAAGGATTTCATTACTGCAACTGGACGGGAAAGTTGTAGGGGAGAAGGAATAAATTACATCTGGCTAAAGGAAGCAGGGGCGTTTCCTGAGGAAATGTTTTTGGAAATAGATCTTGAAGGATGGGCAGTGTTTGTACATGTGAAGAGGGGAATGCAGGACATTCCAGGCAGAAGGAATGATTAAAAGGGAAGGGAGGAGCGGGGGTGACTTATAACCCCATCTGTGTGTGTACCTGTGGCCAAAGGCTGGGGTATATGAAGAGGGATGTGGAAAAACATTGTCTAGAGGAGTTTGCCGCCAGATCTTGGAGGAACCAGAATGTCCTATGAAGGACATCAGGGAAACAGAATTAAGATGTGCTGTGTGGGAAAATTTGTTTGGTCCTTGTCATTAGTCAGCCTTTACAGGTGTCCTCATGGCACCCAAAACTTAACTAAGGCTTTTACAGCCTTCTTGTTTGTGATGTGGTAAACATCTCTTCTTTTGGCTTTGGAGGACAAGATTTCAGTCTGTTTTCCAAGCATCAGTGGATAAAAAGAATATTTACATGCAAAAAGCCACTGGTTTTTAGGTCAGCCTAATGAATACACATTTTCACATCTTTCTCTTTTTCAGAGTAAGGCAGACCAATTAAAAATAATAGCACTTTTAATGTATCTAGCATGTATTCAGGTCACAGAGGTTATTTTCCGGGTCTCCTCATGTATGCTGACTCCTTTTATAATTGGAGAAATAAGAGCTCTCCTCTGTTTTCTGACTCTTTCTCTATGGTGTCTTATGTTCTGACTTGGCAACAGCCTCAAAAATGCTAGAAGAAGTGAGATCATAACCAATGCCAATTAGCAGTACTGGCCGAGCATAGCACTATCATGCTTTCCTCCCCCGCCCACCGCCGCCCGGCATGTCCTATGTCTCACGTTAGCTATAGTCATTATGCTTCTGTTTCTCCATCAGCTTTTGCCACAGGGATGGCTTCACAGATTAGAAAATTGATTTGAATTTCCAACTTTTTTCTCCAGTTAAGAATTCATGACCCTTACCTCACTTAAGAGTTTTCTCTAACACACCTCCTGAGAGAATTGCCAGGAATTTCTCAAAGCTTCGTCTATTGCTGGGATGCCTTATACAGATGAAACCCCCTTTTTTTTTTCCTGAAAGAACTTCAGTCAGCATTTCTAAACTGTGCCGAGAATCCTAATGTTTAGAGATATTTTAAACAAGGATTGCTGAAATCAATTGAGTTGGAGGGGCACTGTTAATGATTCCTAAGGACTTTAGTTTCACAGAACGCATTCTAAAGACCCTGAGAAGTCATGTAGAAAAAGATGACTTTTTAACCTGATACTTCACCTAATACTAACAACTTAACGTTTCTCCAAAATGAGGGCACAGTACCAAAGTGTAATTTCTTGAAATCACTTTGTAGAAGCCTAAGCTGGACAATATGGATCAATACGTGATCTTCAGAGGGTCTAAGTTAATCCAAGAATAAAAAGTATCAAGAACCTTGGATTTAGTAGGTGTATTAGGACTATGTGTCCCGTTCATCCTGTCTACCTACCAGGATTTATGTGAGGGGTTTTCTTTTTATAACTTGGTGATCCCTTAAAACCCTGTCTGTGTCAACAGAGCTGCTGCATCTAATATTATTTTCCTGAATCCAAGGAAACACCAAAGGGGACTAAAATAATAAGACATTAATTTCGGCTGCAGAATGCCAATGTTGCTGACCCTGCCGGGTTATTGCAGGGCAAGATTAGTTATGCAGATGTACCATCCTAGGCTTTGGAGTTGAAGTACCCTGTTGTAATTCACTGCAGGATCATTCATGTAGCCAGCATATTGGTATGATTATTATTCCACCAAGGTTTTATCCGCTCCTAGACAATTACAGAACCACTTAACCAGCATCTCTCATTGACTTCTTATTTAAAATTCCCAGGGCCACAGCAGGTATTCAGGTCCTTTTGTCGGAGATAGCTACAGATCGATGGCGTGAGCAACATGGGATTTTCTTTAGGACACGATGAATGCTGTGTCAGTTTGCTAAGCAGAAGGTAGACATTCAGACTCCAATAAAAAATCATGTTTCTTTGGCCCCATGTCTCTAACACAAACTTTTAAAGTAATGACAAGAGCAGAGAGGGAGCATGTAGTGGAAAGACCATGAGATTTGGTGTCATGGTATCTCAGTTTAAATACTGGCTTCACCATTTATTATCTGTGGAACTTTGGAGAAATCACTACTCCTTCTGTAAAATGGGATTGATATTAAATATCAATCTCTAGGTAGTCTTCAGAGGTTTAAATGAATACATATGTGTGAACAAAACTTTGTGAATGGAAAAGTGTTTTAAAAATATTTTCTGTGCTGATGAGAAAGACTTCCATTCTTGAACTGGCAGTATCGGTGTAATCGGACATGCTTTTTGTGGCCCCGGTGCTTGGGTAATGTCCGACTAACTCCTATAATCATTAGTTTTGCTACCTACAGAATGTGGTAGCCACGTGTTGATATGATTAGTGGCTCCAAGGAGCCGTTGAAATGATGTGCAGAATAAAATTCCTATTCTGAATCACTGTTCCTAGTATGTGGTTTTAGGGACTTCATAACTGCAAGATAATACTCATCTAATTAGAATCTCTCAACAAGTTTTCCTTCCTGTTCTATGCTCAGTGGTAAAACGTAAGGCTTGTTTTATTTTAATTTTGCCCTAAATGCCTTTCTCTGTATTCATGGCTGCATTTCAGAGTGTTACCTGTCTTCAGAATCCAGCTGTAAAGCCATCCAGTCCAGCCGCCGACACCCCTGCCTCCACCCAACCCATCCCCCCACCCCCATTAAAGCATAAGTAATTCCTTCCTTAGAGCATGTTCCTTGGACTTACATGATTCATAATAGTATGAGTGTACACAGCTAAACTTCTGTATAGTTAAAGAAATAATTGATACTGTTATTCTCCCCATTTTACAGTTGAGAAAACTAAGTCACAGATAGATTAAATAACTTGACCAATATTCCACAGGTACTAAATGGCAGAGCCAAGGATTGGAACATTTAACTAAAATAATAGGCTTTTAACTACAAGGTTACATTAGCAAAGTGCATGCTGGAGATCCCTGCTTGGTTGTGAGGTCCTAGATGCCTGCGGCATGTTAAAATCTGTTTCATCCTTTAGCATTTAGCACAGAGGGTCCACATAGTGGGTACTCAGTTACTATTCATTAGCTTTGTATTGGAAAAGAATGCCCCTAAAAAGCGTAAGGTGCAGCCACAAAATGCCCCCCCCTTGTACTCTGTCCATATTGTTTTTAGTATATGTTCTGCCATCCTGCTCAATTTTCTTGTCAAAGCATTTTAAAGCCTCATATTAAGCACTGCTTGAGCACCCCTCTGTGAGGGCACAGGCTTTTTGGTTTTTTTTCCTAAGTTGCTGTATAGTGAAGATAAGGCATACTTGTTGAAATTAGGGTCACTTGAGTCTTTAGTGGTTTATGGATCAGTAGATAACAGCACTATAAAATTCCAGCTCATTCTCATTCTCATTAAAGGGGGATTTCGTGGTCTTACTTTACTTGCCACAAAGTCACCGAATGTCAGATGCATATGTAAAGAATTGCTACCAGAACCCCCGCCTCTTCCCTCCATCCAGAGCGATCTGGTTGACTGAGGTCACATCCCAGACTATGGGACTGGTGGGTACACATTGCCATCTGTCAGGATGATCCCGGTGCCCAAAAATCAGTGAAAGAGGCCATAGAATTTTCTCAACAGGGACACAGGCTCACACAGACCTCCTCAGTGTTAGTTCATAAGGGGATTTTCTTTAACACTTTAGAGACAGAGAGATAATATTTTCCTTAACGCTCTCTAGTTTTGGCTTACGTGGGTTCCCAGGAAGACTTGGGATGTTATCTTTGTGTTTCAGGGACAAGGTTGGGGATGGGAAGGAAGTCCGACAGGTTGTGTTCTCCAGTAGACTGAATGCCTCAAGGTAGAGGCTGTCCTGAAGCCCCTGTGCTTTCTCACGATCGGCACAGTGTCGGTCTGGTACATGGGAAGTCTTTTGTGAAAGTTCTGCTTTAACTCGTGATTTGAACTCTTCTTAACAAAGCCAGTTGTGGGAACTGTGGCACCAGGACAGTAAAGTGCATAGGCAAAGTCACACAACTAATTCATGTAAGAAGCAGGACTAGGACCTGGGGCTCTTCCCTCCTGTTTCTCTGTGTAAGTGAGAATGAGGAACCCCTGAGTGCTGCAGGGTCTGTTTTGTTTTTGTTTTTGTTTTTTTTTTGTGGTACGCGGGCCTCTCACTGTTGTGGCCTCTCCCGTTGCGGAGCACAGGCTCCGGACGCGCAGGCTCAGCGGCCGTGGCTCACGGGCCCAGCCGCTCCGCGGCATGTGGGATCTTCCCGGACTGGGGCACGAACCCGTGTGCCCTGCATCGGCAGGCGGACTCTCAACCACTGCGCCACCAGGGAAGCCCCTGCAGGGTCTGTTTGAATAGCTGAAGCTA
Source organism: Phocoena phocoena (assembly GCF_963924675.1). Lineage (NCBI taxonomy): Eukaryota > Metazoa > Chordata > Mammalia > Artiodactyla > Phocoenidae > Phocoena > Phocoena phocoena. Next base: position 68,659,452 of record NC_089222.1, read on the forward strand.
CTGAAACTTCCAGGTCCCTACATAGGGGAGCAGGTGAGGTTCCATTCTGATAGATGATCTCTAGCAAACCAATCTCTTTCTCTCTGATGGAAGCAGGGGGATGGCACAGGGAAATGCTCTTGTGAAAGGACAACTGACTTGGTGTTGTGAGACCGACCGAGGATGACTTAGACCCATTTAAGTCTAATTTCTGAAAACAGGTCCACTTTTTACACAGTGGATTTTGATGGGAGTCATAGAACTCACAGTGACATCTGTTAAGACCCACTCCTGGAGGAGACTGCGTCCTCTGCATGGCCTTCAGCTTTGCTAAAGAATCTAGGGTTCATGTGAATACGTGTGCAAAATAAAAACATCAGTGCTTCATATTTGCATCATACTTCACCATTTATACAGTTTTTTCATAAATATCATCTAACTGGATCCTTATAACAGCCTATGAAGTATTTGTTAGTCTATTTTATTGATGAGGATACCAGGCTCCACAGGAATTCAGAAAATTATCCAAGGGAGCAAAGTTACAAAGTGACCAACACCAAATTAGAACAGAGGTTGACTGTATCCTGGGGAGATGTTCTTTCTACCACCCAGTAGTTGCCCTATAATTATATATGTTTATTACGTAACGGCATTGGACTATGTAACGTGGGCACAAACTTGGAGTTCTAGCCCAAAAAGGGAGGTAAAAAGAGAAAAACCTAAATAAAACAGATTAGGACAAAAATTTCTCAGGGCTCTAAGGGAGATACAGATAACTGAACTGAGTTTTCAGAGAAAGCATAGTATATTTCCAGCCAGTGGCCAGACAACAGAGAACCAGGAAAGGCTGCAGAGGAGAGGTAAAGCTGTGGGAAAGCTAGGACTCATTTCTTTCCCTGGTTTAGTCTCAAGTGGAGTTGGATGATTTTGAAAAGCGTCAGCATCTTATGGACTGAAGATTGATCTGGGAATTAGGGCTGGGGCTCTTTCTTCCCTAATTAGTGCTTTCACTATTTACTTCAGTATTTCCAATGGAACCCTAAGAGTCTTAATGCATCAAAAAGGGGTTCACGGCCAGATAACTTGGTTTAATGCTGGGTTAAAAGAAGTCAACCACAATATTTGCTTGGTAGATGACCTGAGCCTTTAAAATACTAATGTACGTTGTGAATCTCCAAGAAGGAGCTTTGTGACATATTACTTTTCAGAATCATTTGGTCACATGGTCCTTTGGCAGAATGCTCACCATGGGATGTGATAGTTTACTTGTTCTTTTCTCTCTACTTTCTTTCTTTCTATTTATTTTGTGTTTATGTCTGACTTTGCTCCCAAACTATGAGATCCATGATTATAAGAGCTGTGTGTTTATTTCTGTATACCGCACAGTTTCTATTAAAGTGTATGAGATAGGAGTTCAATAAGTACTTCTTGATTTGAACAAAACTCGATTCTGCATACTCAAAAGCTAGAGCATACAGTCTTTATGGAGAAATCTATGAAAACTTGGCTACAGTTTTGTTCCTGTGGCCTCTCTAACTGTGTAGATGGTGTCTCTCTCTAGACAGCCTCCCAGACAGGATCGTGATCTTCAGACTATCCGTTTGAATTAAAGAGGTTATTGGTGGCAATGTCGTTGTATTAAATTTAAGGGGAGAAAACCTCAGATGGTTAGGAAGCTTTCCTATGTTGAGAAAAGTAATGAATTTCCTAACCTGGAGGTGACTAGATCTTAGTCTTTCAGGTGATAGGACGGTTTGTGTCCGTGGTGGTTTACATTTCTCCTAATTCTCTACTTTAACTTCAAATAACATCACATTTCCCCAGTGAGCCCCTCCCTCCTCTATACTCACATGCTGTGAAATGCTTCTGCTGCAGCCCCGTTCTTTAGACTCTAGACGTTTATACGCCTCAGGACTGCAAGCTCTCCATGAGAACAGGGGAAGTTTCCACCTTTCTTCCTCCTTCAGACTGCGTCCACAGCTTAATAAATATTTGCTGAATGAATTAGAAGGAATGTGAGGTTCATCCTAAAAATTCCCCCCACAGCTTTGAAGAGCTCTGAGATATCTCTCTCACTCTGTGTTGGATTTTAAGCTGCTTTCTTGATTTAAAGAACTATACTGTTATCCTATACCTTTCTCTAACCTCTCCTTGTTGTTTTAAACCACCCTTTTAACTTCAATCAAGCAAAAGTTTTTCCATATTTTTTACAGAAGCATAGAATATTAACACTAAAGTACATAAATATTGCATGTACAGATTGCTGAATTTTTACAAATGCATCATCATGTAACCATCACCTGACTAAGGAATAGAACATTACCAGACCTTAGAAGCCTCATTCTTGCTTCTCCCTGGCAATGTCACCAAAGGTAATCCATGTTGTGATCTGAATTAAGCAATCTGTAACATTATTTTCTTTTTGACTTTAAGATCCCCACTTCTTCAAATTCTTTAAAATCTAAACAAAACAAAACAGCCCATCTCATTTCGTAATAAAAACCAATGTCGTGACACTTTATGTCAGTGTAACACTTTATAATTAAATTCTTCCATGTGTCACGTCATTTGATCCTCTACAGCTGCCCTATGCGATATCAGGGCAGAGGTTTTCACTTCATTTTGTAAATGAGGGATTTGAGGACTAGAGAAGTGAGACCATCTGGACCATGATTTTTCCAAGTTCAAGTTTTTTGTAGAGTGTATCATAACCATCTTGGCTTTTAAAAGTAAGGTACAGAGGCCCGACTTAAAACCACGACTGTCTTGTCTGAAATATTTTGGGAACAGAGTACTGAACTTGGACCTAGTACCTGCAAAGTGTAGGACATGGCACATTTTGCCCAATGGTCAATGGTCAATGGTCAACTTGAACCAAATAACTTAGTCTATTCTTTGTACATGATATTAATGGTAGCTCACATCTGCCTACAGCTCCGCAGTTTCTGAAGTGTTTCTCATATATGCCCTCGTTTAATAAGAGTTAATGATAACCAGAATTTGCTGAGAGCTATTTATGTTCCTGGACAGTGCTAAGTACTCTGCAGGAATTATCAAGTACACTCCTCCTAACAAACTGATGAGGTAGGTATTAGTTTCTTTCACCCCATGCAAACTCCAGCCTCAGTATCCATAAGTACAGAATACTTAGTCATCAAATTGTCCACCTACTAGGGAGAAGGTACATTGGAACACTCTTCCTGCCCTAAGAAGTGTCCACAAATGCTTAGCACATCAGTTTTAAATTAGTCATCAAGACAGTAACCAGGTTATAACTGTAAGTGGTTGCTGTGAATAGTTCTCTCCTCTTCTGCCAGGCTGTCCAAGATCATACGGTGAAACTTAGAACTCCAAGTTCATTGCACTTTCCACTGAAAACCTAGTTCCAGTTCCCTCTTGTGAAGGGTGAGACTTAATGATGACATTTCTTCCCTCACCCCACTGAGCATGTTGCTATTCAAAATATTAAAGGACAAAAGGAAATCAACCTGCTCACATTCTATTCTAAGCTTCTAAAGGTGGCAGGTGGTATATTATGTTACATATGTCCTCTCAGAGTTCCAAACACTTTGAAGCTATTTAATAAGAAAGGGGAAGGCAGTATCTAAGAGGAGTGTGCTCATGTTTTCTAAACTTTGAGTCCTCTGTCGTATGGAGGTTAGCAACACTGGCTTGATGTGCCGAAAGTTAGAACAGTTTCATTGATCTCTCCATGTTCCTCTACTGCTAGACTTTTTTGGAACATTTCGTGCTTAACAATAGGACTGTGTTATTTTCAAAGTGACCTTTGAAAATAGAAGCCAAATTTGGGTTAAAACAGCTTTCATTTATTTAAACTGTCTAAAGGGGTTCACAAATCATTTGTGGAGTTTTTAAAAAGAAAAATAATGACACTTAAACATTTTCTTTAATTAACATGAAATAAAATGGACTTTTCTGGAAGTACCATTCTATGAATTTTAACTTATGGATAGACTCATTTATTTAATCACTGCCCCAATCAGGACAGAGAACTGTTCTGTCTCCCAAACGATGCCTTGTGCTGTCCCTTTGCAGTCACCCTTGTACTACCTCTAGCCCCTGATCTGTTCTTTGTCACTTTAGGTTTGTCTTTTTGGAAATGTCATTTAAACGGACCTGGATGGTGGTAACCTACTGAAACTGACTTTTTTTTCACTCAGCATAGTACCTTTGAGGTTCATCCCAGTTGGTATCAACAGCTCATCGCTATGTACTGCTGGCAAGCGACTATTTTTTGGATGTACCAGGGTTTGTTTATCCGTTTCCCTCTTGAAGGCCATTTGAGTTGTTTCTAGTTTTTGACAATTAATAATGGAGCTACTATAAACATCCACGTACAGGTTTTTGTGTGAACATAAGTTTCCCTTTCTCTTGAGTAAATAGCTAGGAATGGGATTGCTAGATCCTATGGTATGTGTGTGCTTAACTTAATAAGAAACTGACAAATTGTTTTCCAGAGAGGCCGTACCATTTTGTAGTCTCAGCAGTAGGAGAGTTCCAGTTGTTCTGTATTCCCTTCAGCACTTGGTATTGTCAATATTTCTTACTTTAGTTATGCTGAAAGGCGTTTAGTGGTATTAATAATGTTGAACATCCTTTCTTGTATTAATTTGCCTTCTAAATATCCTTTTTTGGTAAAGTGTCTCTTTAAGACTTTTGACATTTTAAAATTGGGTTGTTTGTAGTATGATTCCTACAACTTTATTCTTCTTTGTCAAAATGGTTTTCAATATTTAAGGCATTTCTCTTTCCATACAAATTTTAGAATCAAATTGTCTATATCTATAAACAGATCTTGCTAGGATTTTTGACTGGAATTTCATTAAGTCTGTCTAGTAATTTGGGGGAGAGTTGACATGTTTTCTATGTGGAGTCTTACAATCCATGAGGCTGGTATGTCTCTTGTATTATTTTCTATTACCAATGTAATAAATACCAGACACTTAGTGGCTTAAAGCAACATCCATTTATTACATCAGAGTTTCTGCGAATCACATGTCCAGGTACAGTGTAGTTTAGCTGGTTCTCTGCTTAGGGCCTTACAAGGCTAAAGTCAAAGTGATCAAATTGTCAGCAAGGTTGTGTTCCTTTCTGGAGGCTCTGGGGAAGAACACACTTCCAAAGCTGTGGACAGAATTTATGCCCTGTGGCTATAGGCCTGAGGTTCCTGTTTCCTTACTGGTTGTTCGTTGGAGAATTCTCTCAGTTCTCTAAGGTCACCGACATTCCATGATACGTTGTACATTTATCTTTTAACATCAAAATATGTTGCTACATTTATCTTTTAACATCAAAAGCCTATAGCTTCCCATTTCTTTGGCTCATCCTTCTGCTGCATCTCTCTGACTTTAGCCAGAGAAAGTTCTCTGCTTTTAAAGGCTCATAGTGGTTAAATTAAGCCCATGTGAATAATCCAGTATAATCTCCCTATTTTAAGGTCCATAACCTTAATTAAAGTTATTTTGCCAAGTAAGGTAACATAACAGTTTCCAGGGATTAGGACATGGTTAGCATTGGGAGCCATCCTGCCAACCACATATTTCCATTTATTTAGGTTCTTTCATTTCTTTATCAACATTTTGTAAATTTCAACCGATTTTGCACATGTTTGGTTAGGCTTTTTAGCTAAGCATTTTATATTTTCTTTGAGTTATTGTAACCAGTATTTTTTTTTTTTTTTTTGCTGTACGCGGGCCTCTCACTGCTGCAGCCTCTCCCATTGCGGAGCACAGGCTCCGGACGCGCAGGCTCAGCGGCCATGGCTCACGGGCCCAGCCGCTCCACGGCACGTGGGATTCTCCCGGACAGGGGCACGAACCCGTGTCCCCTGCAAAGGTAGGCGGACTCTCAACCACTGCGCCACCAGGGAAGCCTTGTAACCAGTATTTTTAAAAGAAGATTCTTTCCAATTGCTCATTGCTAGTCTATAGTAATATGTTTAATTTTTGTGTGTTGACTACACATGATGTGACTTTGCTAAACATACTTATTTAGTTCCATTTTTTAATAGATTTCTTAGGGTTTTCTATGTTGAAAATCATGTCATCTGTGAATAGCCTTATTGCACTGGGTAAGGCTTCTAGAATCATGTTGAATAGTCCTGAGAATGGACTTCCTTGCCTTGCTCCTCATGTTAGTGGAAAAACATTCAGTCTTTCAATATTAGATGTAATGTTAGCTGTAGGTTTTTGTTTTTGTTTTTGTTTTGTGGTACGCGGGCCTCTCACTGTTGTGGCCTCTCCCGTTGCGGAGCACAGGCTCCGGACGCGCAGGCTCAGTGGCCCTGGCTCACAGGCCCAGCCGCTTCGCGGCATGTGGGATCCTCCCGGACCGGGGCACGAACCCATGTCCCCTGCATCGGCAGGCGGACTCTCAACCACTGCGCCACCAGGGAAGCCCAGCTGTAGGTTTTTTGTAGATGTTTTTTATCTATTTGAGGAAGTTCCCTTCTATTCTTAGTTTGCTGAGAGTTTTTATCGTGAATGGATATTGAATTTTGTCAGATATTGTTCCTGCATCAGTTGATAAGATCATGGGGTTTTTCTTCTTCAGACTTTAAAAATACTGAAACCAACCTTGAATTCCTGGGAGAAACTCTGCTTGGTTGTGGGATATCTGTCAATTTGTTTTCTTGTGCTCTCTGTGGTAGGTTTTGTAATCAGAGCAATATTGATCTCATTACGTAAATTGAGAACCGTTATGTCCTCTTTTATTTTCTGGAAGAAATTATGTAGAAGTGACATTATTAATCCTTAAAATGTTTGGTAGAATTCACCAGTGAAACCATCTGGAGCTTAGATATTTACTTTTTAGAAGGTTTCTACCTGCAAATACAATTTCTTCTAATAATATAGGGCCATTTAGATTGTCCATTTAATTTTGGGTGAATTTTGGTAATTTGTGGTTTTTAAGATGTTGGCCCATTTCATCTAAATTGTGGAATTTATGTGCCTAGAATTTTTAATATTGCCTTATGACAGTTATAATGCCTGTGTAGTGAAGTACCCTCTTTTATTACTGATACTAGTGATATGTGTTATTCTTTCCTTGTTGATTCTCCTGGTTAAAGGTTTAGCAATTTTATTGTTCTTTTCAAAGAACCAACTTTTGGTTTTATTATTTTTTTCTATGCTTATATTATTTCTGATTTTAAAATCTTTGATCTCTACTCTTCATTATTTCCCTCGTTTTGCTTGCTTGATTTAATTTTCTCTTCTTTTTGTGGGTTCTTAAGGTGAAAGATTAGATGATTTTCTTGAGATCTTTCTTCTTTTTATATTGTGAGCTTTTAATACAACAAATTTTTCTCTAAGCACTGCTTTAATTGCATCCCATGCATTTTGGTATGTTGGATTTTCCATTTTGTTCAATACAAAATGTTATCTAATCTCCCTTGAGATTATGTCTTTGTCTCATGGATTATTTAGAAGTATATCCCTTAATTTCTAAGTGCTTGGAGAATTTTCCTGTTATTTATTTATTTATGTATATTTATAGTTTAATTCTATGCTCAGAGAGTGTACTTTGAATTCTTTAACATTTGTTAAGGTTTTATTTATGGTGCATAATATTGTGGTGAATGCTTATGTATACTTGAAAAGAATGTGCTAATTTTTCCTTTTTAGAATCCTCAAAAAGTTGCTCCATGCACTCTGCCCAGGTTTATAGTTACATTCATTAAGAAAGACAAAGTGCCGTATGCTTACTTCATTTTACCCAGATTCAGAGCATTCTGTGTCACTTTGCTGAAACTTTGGTTTATTAATAAATATTAGATTCTGAAATATTCTGCACAAGAATGCTTTTACGGTTCAAAAGCTATCAATTAGTTAAAAGATTGATGAAGAAAATAACTCTGATTTATTCTATCTCTTTTTGTGTAAAATGGAGTAATTAATAACTTCTCCTGTGTCCTTCAAAAGCTTGTTTGTCATATCTTAGGTCGGCATAGAAGCAAGACCCACTCAAACTTTATCAGAAAGTTAGAGAAAGGTAAAGGAAACACCTAGATGGAATTAGGACACAAGGAAGTAATTTGGCTGCAGGGCCAATTTGGGGATGACCATTTAGGGTTTGTGCCTTGGTGTTTATGTCCAGGTATTCAGTGAGCAGGTAAAAGCAAAGGGTATCTGTCAACCAAGAATGAAGCAGATAAAGCTTCATGGTTGTAGGAGGTTAATCCAGCTTGGAGTAGGACCTTATAGGGGAATAAAATGCAGGCTCTTGGAACAGAGTACTCATAAGCACCAGGTTGAAGGGCCAAGCTCCAACCAGGTTGCTGGGATTCAAAGAGTGCCTATGATCTGATTGTGGAGCTGCATGTGGAATTAGGAAACTGATGGATGAATCCAGTCTTGTGGCCTTGTGAATGCTGTTGTACAGAAGGAAGGCTGAGCAAATGGTGATTCAGAGGTAATACTACCCTTGGGGTAGCAAACCTAGTTTCAGCCTGTTATCTCCTGGCTCAGTGAGAAAATCTAGTGGTCAGGGCTGACCCAGGGGTAAGGAAATCTTGAAGCTTAATAACCCTAGAGAATGCAGACACTAGAAATATTGATTTGCTAGGATAGATGTTAAAGTATATGATAACAATCATTATTAACATCATGGCTTTTTTTAAAGGTTTTTTTCATGTGGACCATTTTTAAAGTCTTTATTGAATTTATTAAATTATTGCTTCCCTTTTATGTTTTTTGATTTTTTGGCCACAAGGCATGTGGGATCTTAGATCCCTGACCAGGGATCGAACCCGCACCCCCTGCATTGGAAGGCAAAGTCTTAACCACTGGACCGCCAGGGAAGTCCCAACATTATGTTGATTGCATAGAACTAATTATGTGTTTGAAACTTCTTGCTAGATGGTACAGACATTATACTAGGAAACAACGGCATTAAATATGAGAGAAGTACTAATATCTAAGGGGAAGTGCAAAAGTGATCATATAGTAAATAAAATGGATAATGCAGGGAAGGCTGACTTGCGAATTTATTATGTGTAGGGTCCAATCATCTGAAGCAAGGGCAGGGGCTGTTAAACCCCATCACAATAATCTAAAACTAGGTAGTACTTCAGACCATGAGAAACCATGCATTATTAGACAGATTCCCTTGCTTTTCTGACAGTTTCTTCATGTCTGAAAACACCCAGCACCCCATCCCCACAAGAAATAAGAATCGAAAGTGTATTACTGGACTTCCCTGGTGGTCCAGTGGTTAAGATTCCGTGCTTCCACTGCAGGGGGTACGATGGCTTCTATCCCTGGTCGGGGAAGTTCTGCGTGCTTTGCCATGCAGCCAAAAAAAGAAAAAAAAAGGTTAAATGAATCAGTCTTCCCAGAGAGGTTTCAGACCAGACACTAACATTGATACCTTCAGTCTGTCAAAACCAGCCTGCACAATCACATTTTCTTTTCAGTCTGCTTTATTCTAATTCATCACAGGACAGGACTGACCCTGGATTTGTGTTTGCACACAAGTTAGATCAGCTTTATCTTGGTGACCTGACTCCTTGCTGCCTCAAGAATAGTCCAGTTACTCATGGAATTATCAATTAAGACTCTCAATCACATTAATTAGAATGTCTTCTAAGTGTTTGCCATAGGAACTCAGAAGGTTATAAACAGGCAAATTGGGAAAATCTAGAGGTGTGAGTCTTTTTTTTTTTAATAGCCAAAAGCAATTTGGAAGGCTGGAGTGCTTTAGCATAGCTGAGTACTGGAACTGAGATTACCCTGCCCTGAATCGGCAGTTAAATGTCCGGTTGCTCTCTGTTGACAAGGATTATACAGAATGATTAATTACTTTTATTAATGACTTGGATGAGGACATAGGTGGAATGTCGATCAAGTTCTTAGATGACACAAAACTATGAGGATAACAATTATTGTGATGACTCAGGAGCCACAGTGATTATAAGACAGAATTTAGTGGCCATCCATCCAATGTGTGCCCGGAAGAATGCTCTCCATATGGCATAATTTGAAGATCATATCATTCCTCTAATCAGAAACTTTCAGTGATTCCCTATTTTCTGTTTAAATGAAATCCTAAGTTCTTAGCCTACTGTTCAAGGCCTTGCAATATTCTGATCCTAAAACCCCCTGCTTTCCAACAAAATCTTCTATAGTTCTTTTTCTAATACCCTGTGCTTGAGTCAAGCTGAATTATTTATAGACTATTTCCTATTTATGTTCCATGCTTTCCTCTTTGAGCATTATTCTCCACTGAGTTTCTTTTCCCCACATTTTTCTTCTGCCTCAGTTCTAAATTTCCCAACCAGTTCTTGCTCAGTTCAAAGCTACCTCTTGGGTTTAGTCTTCTTTGACTGCCTTAGCTGGAGTAATCTCTTTCTTTGGCTAATCTTCAATAGTGCTTATTGGCCCCTCTCTGACTATTTTTACCACATTACTTTGTGTTGCAGTTATTCCTTGTACACATTTTAAGTCCGTGCTAGAGTCTGCTTAGTGCTAGAACTTCCGATAAATCTTTGAATATCCTAGAGTGCCTCTGCATGTGTATTATTCAAAGTTGCTGTTGCTGCAGTGGTTTGCATGTGGTTTATCTCCTCTACTGGGGATAACAGCCCTGCATCTTGCTTGCCAGTGACCCCTGTGATTATATCATAGTAACTTGTGAACAGAAAGTGTTCAATACATGTTTTATTGAATTAATGAATGACTAATGGAGAGAACTCCCTAAGTTCATGGTATAAGAACTGGAAGGGAATGGTAGCGTTAAGAAAGAGACATTTAATTTCTGAGATAAAATAGTTGTTTAAGATACAATATACTCTCCTGTGATTTGTGTACAATCATGCTAAAAAGAAGAACAGTAGAGATTTTTGGTGATGTGTGGTCAAGAGAGGTGACAGATGTTGGAAACTTGCATTGTCCTTTAAAGTGACCACACACTCTGGATTGCTTGGACAGTACCGTTTTGGACCGTACCTTTTGGTACTGTCCAAAAGGTACCTTTTGTTTCAGTGTAGTGCTCTTCAAAATGTCCCATTTCAAATGCTATTAATGTTACCCTACTTATTAAATATGTCTTTGAGCTTTTTAGACTACTGGGTTCCTGTGGTTGTGAAACTTGTGACATAGGCTAATGTTTAGGATAACAGATTTGTAGTTTTCCAGGTGTGGATATAAATCTCATCTCTGTCACCTACTATAAATATGGTCTGGACAAGTTACCAAGACCAATGTAAGCACCCACTATGGCTGTTGTGTTCAAAACAGAGAGTGGAAGTCTTAAGTATGGAATTTATCAGTAATATTCAGGTTTCAGTATTTATAACCCCACAGCAGTTTTATCAGGGGCCAGATATGTCTAGAGTAGTAGGGAAAGAAATATTTCACAGAGTTGTTAAATCTCCAGCCCTTCTGCATTAAAGATCACACAACCAAATATAAGGGCATCGTTCTTTCTAGTTGGCTGTTTCAGCTGGTTATCAACAGAAAGGCTAAAGATCACAGAAATTGGAATTCAGCCTCATCATTCGTCTCTGCGAATGAGAAGATAAGAGCAGGCACAGCAGGGCATGAGGATTATACATTTCCCCTTACTATAAATTCAGAGTATGGTGGACTGCAAACCAAGTCTGAATCCAGTATTTGTAGACTTTCTATTCATCACTAAGAAGGAAAACTGTCTGGATTATAAAATATTTCCAATTGGGAATAAACAAGAGAATATGATGAAGGGTAATAAGAACAAACTCATCTACCAGAAATTCAACTCTGATAAAAAAAATCCAAAAAAATATTTTTTTAGTAGGCAGTTAGAGTTCAGTGATTAAGAGGCCGTTCTAGAGCCAGGCTACTGGAATTTGATCATTACTCTACCACTTTCTAGCCACAGGTTCTTGGGTATGTTATTTACGCGTGTCTCAGTTTTCTTATCTGCAATATGGGGATGAAAAAAGCCTATCTTACGGGTTGGTTCTGACAATTAAGTGTGTTAATATTGTAAACTTCTTAGAACAGTTCCTAGTCAATAGTCAGCATGCCTATGTACGAATATTATTTAAGCACTTGAGAGTAATAAGTACTCTCCTTACCTTTGCATTTATATTGACAGGATGGGACTTCTGTGGTGTGTAATGAGTCTCTACTTCTATGGGATCCTGCAAAGTGATGCCTCAGGTAAGTGAATGTCTTTTGACAATCTATTAAAATGCAACTCACACATAGGGTAATGTCTCAAGTCTTTCTGAAAATGAGTTAAGAGAACATAACGTTGTTTATTTCCACTGACTTCTTTGGTAACATGGAATCTTATATTTGACAGAATTATAGAATTTTGGTGCCAGGAGGAACCACTGATATCTTTCGTCTTCATGGGACAAAGTGCACTGGGGGGAGTGCACTTTCTAATTATAGGAATTTTCCATCACCTTCACATCCAAGCCAACTAGAATCCTATTTCTTCCCCTTACCTCAGGTCCTATGGGAAAAGAAATGACAGTGATGGTAGTATGACTCTGTTTTCCAAACTTGAGCCAATGGTGGAGAAAGCCTCAGTGGTACCAGTCCACTGATACCTTATAGAAACAAGTAGATAAACATGGGTTTTTGTCTACTGCTTCCATATAGGAAAGAAATAACCGGTTACTGAGTTTAAATAACCAAACTCAGTTATCATGGACTTGGATCATATGTCCTCAGAGTTACAGGGGACTTGAAAGTCTGTCCTTGCAGGTCTCGTCTCATCTTCAGAGGTACTGCTCAGAACCATTCTATGGTACCTCTAACTAGTGATCATCGAATTTTAGCCCATTATGTCTTTGGACTGATCAAATTCTTAGAAATTTTTTAGTACATATAACTGGAATTTGTCTCATCATATCTATATATTTCTTTGGTTCAACTACTGGATTTAAATAGAAAATACCTAATCCCATGATTCTCTAATTTTAATTCAGGGAACTAAGGTATCTTCATTTAAATAAAAGCTTGCCATGTATAATTTCCCTGAAGACCATGGACCATACTTTGAATATCATTGCTTTATTTCCTCTTCTATGTGACAGGCTGTCAGAGATGTTAAAACAGTGGTCATAAAACCATGACCATGTTGTCCAATACGTGCCTTCAACTGTTCTTCACATGGCATGGATTTGAGCCCTCCTACCATCCTGAAGATCTTTTCTGGGTGTGTTTCAGTTTTGCTATACCACTTAAGGCATTTTATTGGAAACCAATAATAGCACTAAAGGAGGGGTATAATTAGGACAGAGTACAGCTCAAAGCCAAGAGAAGGAGCGATAACTTCTAACCTTGCTGGCCCTTGGAGGCTTCACAGAGGAAAGGATATATTATAAGCAGAGCTGATATTCAGCTGGGATGCACTAGTGTACAACTCTACTGGCTGTTTAGACCAGCATCTGTCCTGTTTGAGTGAGTGTCCCATTTGACTGGCCGGTGTCCTGATGTCCTGATTCTTAAATATGCTGAATATGACGCCTGATTGTTGTTTGTTCTTATTTGATTTAGTTCTATCCTTCACTGGTATCTTCTTACAGAGGCCTTCCTTAACCATCTTAACTAAAATAGCCCGGCCAATCACTCTCTATTCCTCTATCCTGCTTTAGTTGTCTTCATAACACTCATTATTTCTTGATGCTATATTAACTCTTTTTTTTCTCTCCTCCTCCTTTTCTTCTCCTTCCCTTCCACCTTCTTCCTTTTCTTTTTCCTCCCCAACCCCATCCTCCTCTCCTTTCTTTCTTTCTCTTTCCCTCCTTTTCCTCCATCCCTCCCTATTTCTCTGTTTTTAAGCTCCCTAAGGACAGGGACTTGTCCATTTTGTTTGTTACCCAAACACTTGGAGTAAAGATTGACATATAGACACAGAGTAGGAACTCAACTTTTATATTTATACATATATATACATATATCTACAAACACATATATGTAAAATGGATGAAAAAAGTGTCCCTTCACATCCTTTTTTGCCCAAATTGGTTAATTTTATAATGGAACTTATTTGGATTCATGCCAGCAATTCGTCAATGTGGTTTTATGTTCCCACCTTGAAGGAAAAGGGGGAGATGACCTTGTTACTCTCGTTAGAGGTCAATGAAGTTTCAGAAGTTAGTGGATGGTTAGTGCTGGTGCCTCCCTACTGGTCCTGGCCACGTTGTTTTCTGAATGACCTTTACTGTAATCCATCCAACGGGCCCCCACCCCACCCCCTCAAATGTTGTTGGAAAATGAGCTTTCTACCCAGGAACTGACTCATAATTCTGCCAGGGAAGCTGATTTCTTGAATAAGATAAGTTCTCATACCAACCCCATTGAGTCACCATGGGAGCAGGAAACATGTTGTAATGCCCTCAGCCCATCTGGCCCATGTTTATTTGCCTTCCTTATGAAAAGGTATATTGTGTCTGTGTCAGTGATGTACTTCCTAGTGGGAGGGAGAGGAACAAAAAGGAAGTGTTGTTGACAAAAATAAAAGGGGCAACTGGCTCTGGGCTATAAGAGGAAAAAGGGATCAATGCACATACTGGGGGATCAACCAACCTCTCGTGCATCATGCCTCTTACAACGAGGTAGATGACAGTAGACTGGTTGGTCTTTCATGAGGCTCTTTTTGTGCTTTAGGTACCCATGTTAATGGAACCACAAGATTGATGTGAGGGACAAAGGAGAAATAGCTTTAAAACCTTAAAGCTCTGTACACACATATGATATTAGTAAGAGTTTTGTCTTGTTGCTCTGGACCCCTCCATGTGGACCCTTCTCTTAAGGAAAGCCCACAATTTTAAAAAAGAATCATAACAACATAAGAGCTTTATTTCTATGTGGTGCATTCAAGTGCAGTGAACTGGGCTTCAAGGCACACAATTCTGACTAGAGAACATAGTCTCTCTATAGCAGTACAGTGACTTCCATCTTCACTCAGGAACGTGGCAGCAACATTTCATCTCCAGTGGTGATAAAAGCAGATAATCAAAAGCCAACATTTACTTTCTTTTAAGGAATTAAAGCTTGGATAATTATAATAGTGATAATATAATTATAATGTGGTATAGTGGTGATAATAAAGCTTCCTTTGCTGAAATAAAATTCTCTTTGAATTTTACATGTTCTGTGTCATTTAGTTCTCACACCCAAAACAGAGCAGTCAGGGTATTTCTTATTTGGATAAGAAAATTAGGATCAAAGTGGCTAAGTGAGCTACCCAAAGTTAAACAGCTAATACTTAACACATCTGTGACTTCAACTAGTTCCTCAGTTCCCAAGATGCATGTTACTTTTACTAAATGCATTCCCCTTGTACTCTACTGGCAGATAAATAATTCAGAAAAAAAATTAAGATCCAAGGGGTCACGGGTTTTGCTAACTGTTAAAGAACCACTCAGTAATATATTTCTGTGTTTTCTAGATAAGAAGTATCTTTACTCGCCCTGCCCCCTCACTTAAGGTGCACCCCCCCCCCCATTGCAGTGATTTTCCCCCCCGGGAAGCAAATCACTGTAGTGTAAGCTCAAAAGTCAATATTCCTGTTTTTGCTTATTATAGAATTAAACATTTCTAATACTAAACTCAAAGAAGTGCTCCTTTGCAAGAATCCCAAAAGCAAACTTTGACTTGTCACACATTTCTATTTTGGTGTGTTTCATTGGCGACATGTTAAAAAGTTGAATTGTTTAAGCTGCCTTTAGAGTAGAAATGAACATTTGGAACTTGTGATTCCAAGTTGGGGAGGTAGTTAGAATGGCACCACATATAATATGGTGAATTTAAAAAATACTGCCATATCAAAATTATTTGCTACACAGTCCACATAAAAAATGATAGCAATGAATTTTCTTTCCCAAAGGCATGCACGCACACACACACACACACACACACAGAGGTCTTTGAATACAGCTTTTTATTTCAAAGTCAACAAACAGTTGACTGTGTGCCAGGTGCAGGGCTAGATTTCACTCACATTATCATTAACTTCACAGAAAACACTGTGATGCGGATGGGGTGTAGGTATTATACCCGTCTTATAGTTTAGGAAATGTAAAGCCAGGGAGTGGTCTCAGTTAACAGTACTCATGATAAGGTTTTGAAGGCTGCCTTCCCTCCAAAAGCAGAGCTCTTTCTTTTATACAGCATTACCTACCCTTAGGGCTTTCTTCTACTAACGGAGGTAAGATCCCCTTATTTCTTTATCATTATTTTTAAGAAATTTGCAGAGGGTGGAAATAATCGTGTGGCTTATTGAGAGTGAATTACACTATGTAAAATAAATAAAAACATTGTGGCTTACCAGGAATCAAGAGACACTGGTTCAAGTTCTGACTGTTTCACTTCGTGAGCTGTTTGATGACATTAAAGTCATTTAATCATTCTGTTTCACTGTGTCCCTGCATATAAACCAAAACAACCAACCAACTAACAACAGCAAAATAACCATCCAACCAGCTAAACCAACAACAGCAAAACCTCAACCAATTCTTCCTTCTTGCTTTTTTATTAAAGAGCATTATGGGTTGTCTTATACACCATGGACATGCTCAGGGTACACCCTTCCTATTATTTAATTATTTCTAATGACAAGTGTTTATCTTACAATGATTTCACTTTATTCTAAAGGTCATGTGTTTGACCATTTCATACTGTAGAAACCAGGGTGAATAAAGGAAGATTCTTATTGTAAGTATCTTACAGTAAAATTTGAGAGAAAGAAGAGAAAATAAATACCAAACAAAATTGCATAAGACGGCAGAGAAAGTTATGAGTCCTGTAGGGTGGTACTGAGGACAACTTCTTAATCAAACAACGACTGCTCTTTTCTAGGAGAAAATATATCTCTTACTTGGGAACAGAATAGTTCAGTTCAGCTGAATTCAGGGTTAGTGTGAAGGCGTTTAGAAGCCAAGCTGGAAAGGTAAGTTAGGAACAGATTGTGGAGGACAGGAATCCTTGCAGGTGAAGGGAATATTTGTGTTTAATGTATTTTAGACATAGTTGGCCAGCTCTTTTTTTTCGGTCTTTCTTCTACAAGGATCTGTAATATTTTAATGCTGTGAAATGGTTCTTTCAGCTTTTGGTAAAGATTCAATTTGTTGCCAGCACCAGTGGCCTCATGTTATTTGAATATGCTCTTTGAAAAACTCCATACTTGGATCTACTTGTGACATTCAGTCCTGTCTCTGTTGCTCATGGCTGGTCATCCTGAACACACTTCCTTTCTATGCAATTTAGTCCAAACATTTGAAGAATGTGTGAAGAATATAGTTTCATTTTATTCTTAGACCTAAAGGTCATTGGAATTATAACATTCACCCTGATGTCCTATAAATGTTTCTATGTTTCTTCTTCGGAGCAGGTATCTTCACTTTTTTTTTTTTTTTTTTTTGAGCTGCATTGAAAGACACTGATGTTTATTTTTAAGTTACTTGTACTTCCCAAGGGTGGGTATTGAAAAGAGATTTGAGTACCACAATTTATTGGCCTGATGCTAGCTTTGCAGTTATAGATTTTCTAGAAAGGCTTCTTGTATCACAGCGATAATTCTATGTTTAGAAAAATGACCTGATTCTTCCATAACATGTGTGAGTTAAGAGAAGCCGCTGTCTTTGCAGGGAATACATGGGTGTATATGGTTATAAGTGACAATATCTGGCTTATAAGACAGTCTTCTGCACTTTGAATCGCCTTTGTTTCTACGTTCCCCCCTCCCCAATATTTGTTTCTGCCATATTGAGATGAGCTTTATAGAACCAGATGACCATCTGATTATCAAGTGACTCACTCCTGGGCTAGTTCTCACTCCTTTTATTTCACTACTTTAAAAATTCCTTTTCTATTTAGTTGATGAACTTCTTTAAAAAATAAAATATATATCTACCCTTGAGATAACAACACAATAATGACTTTATTCTAAAATCCACTAGGTGCTGCAATCACTCATTTATTTTTGAGGGACAGAGAGAAAATGGATACATTTTATAAATAATATGAGAACCTCAGTCAATAACTTCAAGTACCTGCCATCCAAACCTATAAAAGCAATATACAGAATTGCCTTCCTTTGTCCTTCTCAGTTTTAGAGGCAGTAGGAATAATGAAAATACAAGGTAACTGAGAAAATAAGAGAAAAGAGACAAAGTAATCACACACTTGATAATCTAGACTTGGCTGAGTTCTGTTGTTTTCATGAATCTCATTTCTCCTTCTGCCACCAGGATCAAAACTCTTGGTAAAGCTGTACATTATTGGGAAATAAATACCACTTTCCTACGGTGTTTGTCAGTAGTGTCTGGAATAATAGTTTAAGGCTCTTTGCCCATCATCTCATTGTTTTGTTTTGTTTACTTCCGAGATACTTTCACATTTCTTGAAGTACTCCTTGAGGTATGCAGGAGTGTCCATTTTGATATATAAACCAAGGTACTGATGTTTGCATTTTTCCCATAACTTATATAACAGAACATTGTGGTCCTTTTAAAGTCTGGGCTTTCCATGCCAGCGAGAAGGACCAACCGAAGAGTATTTGCCAACTATGCTTCCTCCGTGGAACCTGTGTAGATATTCAAGGGGAAGGAAACAGGGAGGCCATCCATCAGTTACTCGTAGCTTTTCTATGTAAACGTAACTCTTTATTAATATAATACCGTGGATTTTATTTGATTCTTAATTGCTTGCATACAACTATAGTTGAAATATAGGACTCTATTATTGTTAAAGCAAACACAGATATACAAATTGTTTTTCCCAAGCAGATCTCAACCATTATCAGCCATTATTTAACATAGCTTTGTTTGCTCTTTTTTACTTTGGGAAGAAACCTTTAATCCTTCACCATGGACTTGTTTGCTGTTTAAACACATTACACCTAATAGCTTAAATTGATGCACCTGAGTTAATTCTGTCCTTCCCTAGATCCTCTGGGACTTCAGACTGCCCCAAAGGTCTCTTAATGAACTAATTTTTGCTTTTCAGATAGAAAGCATTACTTTTATCTCCATAGTTTTCTAATTTGCTTTGGACTCTTTGATCTATTTGGTCCCCTGAGGAAAACAGAATTTCTCTTATGCAAGACTTTTTCACATCCATGGCTTGCTTCTAAATGTCTTTTCAGCATTTTTAAATTGTCCACTCAAGGTAAAGGAAAATAAAGAGAAGGAGTGGGGGTGAGGAGAGAAGAAGAAAGAAAAAGGAGAGAGGAAGAAAGAGAAGAGATAGTGATAGAGATAGAGACAGGGTGAGAGAGAGGGAGATACAAAGAGAAAGATAGAGGAGATACAGAGAGTCTTTCCACAGAGGGACTTTGCTGCATTTGATGCAAACCCAGGAATATACTTTTTCAGATCATTAAAAAAAAAACTTTTTTAAGTACCACAGTTAAATACTCTCTTTTTTTAACTGAACTTTGCATTGGATGGTATCCTTTTAGAAGAGTTCGGTTTTGTTTTGTTTACCTTCCGACTCTTTCCTTTCTTCCTAGTATGTTAAAATGATGAGCTGAAATAGAAGCCTTAAGTATTATAGAAGTTTCCTTGTATCTAGTGTACCTCTAGCCAAGAGAGCCATCAGCATCTTCAGGATACTTGTATTATGAAGGAAGTATACAGCAGAGATGGTAGAGGCGTAGAGCTGTGCATGGCCTTCATGATACTGAAGGGAGAGGAGATGGCAGGCAAGAGTGCGCCCTTATGCACTCTGCATACATAAGGTCTAGGGCAGAAGCAATCTGCTGGTTGCAACTGACACTGAGCTGTAAAATGTCTTTCCTTTTAGCAATGTATTGCTGGAGGCTCAGTAGAAACCCAGCTCGTATTTAGGTCTAAGAGGAGGATGTAGCTTCGTTTGGAGGATAATTGAAATAATGGAAAGTGTGAATATAGCGATTAATAAATGGAAGTGTTGGAGGAGTCCCTCCCACTACATACAATATTCTTCATGAGATGCTAAGCAGGATTTCAGGAAGAAAGTGAAGACAGGGTCTTTGTTCCTGGTTGCTTTATTAAAGCAAGCTCTTAGTTATCTCACCTTTATTACTCTAAATATCCTGTTATTAAAAAATGTTCTTCCTCTTATCTACAATGCAGTGATAGTTGATGACTGCAAAATAGCCATGAAGCATTATACAATACTGAATTTTTTTAATGACTAAAGGAAGATCATGTTAAGCTAAGCATGGCTTTAAATATCTCTTATTCTAATTCTCTTTAAATTGGTAATAGCTATATAGTGGAATGTGCGTGCGTGTGTGTGTGTGTGTATAATAAAAAAAGAAGGAGGTGAATGAAATAGCATTAATTGAATCAGGGAGTAGTGTTTGTGTGCGTGTGTGTGTCTCTGTGTGTGTATTAATATAAAATATTGCATAAATTTCTGAAGAGCCTCATAAGATAGAAATAGATGTTTTCATCTGTCTTTACCAGTGAGGAACTCCACATTCAGAAAGGTGAATTAAAAAGCTAAATTAACAGCTTACTATAGCTATTATAAGTAGTAAAACTCGTCTACCTGATTGACCTTAAAATGCATGCTATTCGCTCAATACCACGCTGCCACTGAATTCTTTATGATTAAAACTCTTCTCTTTCTAAATATGCCAACGAAAGCTATCAATAATTGATGATACGGAGCACACACATTTGAAAGGAAACATTCAACCGATTAAAAAAACAGAGAACATAGGATGTAATTTTTCATGTTGCAAATACTATTTCAAATTGATTTGTTCCAAGCTTCCTGAAACATATACAGTGTACTACAATTGTGTACATTAGATAACATACATTTTCCCAAGGTTATAAAAAGTTTCTTAAGGGAAAGCAGTTCTTAACAAGATTGCAGATGGATGAAGGAACAGTGGTTCAATTCAGATGCAGCGGGTTTGAGTGGAATGGGAAGCTGTTGACTTTAGCATGTGGCAAGGTTGCTTTGGCGTTACTCATTTGGCTTCCCCTGTGGCTAACTCAGAGATATGGACTGTAATTCCCTGTCTTCTCCTTCTTCTCCAACTACAGAGGTTCCGTCCCTCTTGCTAGGTGTCTAGGGACTTTGTAAATGATGTTTACCTGTGGCTCAGAAATTTTTTGGTACCCAACAGTGTATAGCTTTAGAAAATTATTTTCAGTCAAAAAATGCCAGGTTTTGGGGGTTTTTTGCTAGCCTTTGGTGGTGATTGGGTGTGAATTTTGAAATTTGATGGTGGATTTACTGCACGTTCCATTTTATTTCTGGTGGGGCTGGAATGTTTCATCTTTTTCAGAAACTATTGTTTCTGTGTGTGTGTGTGTGTGTGTGTGTGTGTGTGTGTGTGTGTGTGTTGGAGGACAGAGGGAACAAACATACCCACTGAACTGAGAAGGCATCTTGAGGCTGAAAACTGAGGCAGGCAGCTCCATATAATCAATGGATCCGTTTCTTATAAGTAACTTACAAGGTGGGATCAGGTTTGGGTGGACAAGTATTCAGAAGCATTCACAGCTGCTCTCTGCACCACCGAGGGGTTATAGTTAACCTAGGGTAAGGAGTTAGGTCACTGGAAACAGGACATGCATTCCTAAGTCAAAATTCATGAATGGGTAACTAGTCTTGTGGGTTCCATGAATACGTCAGCAAAGGTTTTCATCATTGTGTGGGGACTAACAGAGCATAGAGGCCACCTGATCCTAATAATTATGAAGCAATATCTATTAACTACAAAGCCTTTGACTACAGAGAAGTGACTCACTGTACTGTACAGTCCTGGGTAGGGTCAGCGAAGGACAGGAGAACCTGTAAGGGCCAGAATGGCATCAGTTATGCTAACAGCCAAACACTGTGGCAATAAAACTGCTAGAATAACTGTTATCTGGATTCAGCAAGTGCGCAAAATTTTGGACAGGGGGCATTATCCCTGATCCATACCCAGTGCAAACTCTCCAGAATCACAAACCTGAAAAAGTGTTCAGGTTTAATGCACAAGTCCTCTTTAATCCCAGGGAAATCTGTGTTTTCATAGGCTAGTTATCCATTTTAAAGCATGCAATACTTTTATCACAGAAGGATAAGTATTTCCCTCCTGTTTTGAAAATGTACCTTTGTGACGTAATAGAAACAGGTCAAACATCTACATGACGTCCATATCTAGGGTAGGTGGTCCTTCATGACTAGATGTGGAACCCAGCTCAGCAGATGTTTCCTGGGCATCTGTACCACAGGGGATGTAAAGAAGATTAAGACACTTTGCATTCATTCATAGTCTATCAGTATGTGATATACACTGTGCTTGCCTGTATTTATTGGTAAACAAGACAGAAATGGTATCTGCCATCATGGAGCTTAGTCTTGGGGAGGCTGTAGGACAGAAGAAAATAAATAAATAAACACATTTTTAAAAAGTGAAGATTATCTATAGGGCATTATACTGATAGAAAATAATAGGACAATACTCCCATTGTTGGGTGGTTGAGAAAATCTATTTGAGAAGATGACATATTCTATTGAGAAGTGAAGGAAAGAAGGACCACCATGCAAAGCAGAGAGAAGGCAGTGGATGGCATATGTGAAGGCCCTGAGCCATAAGGATCATGACACCAGTATCGCTGGAGCTTCAAGAACTGGGGGAAGCTTTCAAATATACAATTCAGTGTTATCAATTATAGTCCCCATGCTATACATTATATCCCCATGACTTACTTATTTTGTAACTGGAAGTTTGTACCTTTTGACTCCCTTCTCCATTTCACCCACCCCTCCATCTCCCACCTCTGGCAACCACCAATCTGTTCTCTGTATCTATAGACTCAGGTTTTTGTTTATTTTATTTTATTTTTCCACATATAAGTGAGATCATGTGATGTTTGTCTTTGTCTGACTTATTTCACTTAGCATAATGCCCTCAAGGTCCATCCATGTTGTCACAAATGGCAAGACTTCATTCTTTTTTCATGGGTGAATAATGCAATAATAATATTATATCTTTTTTATCCATTCATCCATTGAAATTGCTAAGTGAGTAAATCTTTCTTTTTTTAATATCTTTATTGGAGTATAATTGCTTTACAATGGTGTGTTAGTTTCTACTTTATTTTTATTTTTTTAACATCTTTATTGGAGGATAACTGCTTTACAATGGTGTGTTAGTTTCTGCTTTATTTTTATTTTTTATTATTTTTTTAACATCTTTATTGGAGTATAATTGCTTTACAATGGTGTGTTAGTTTCTGCTGTATAACAAAGTGAATCAGCTATACGTATACATATATCCCCATATCCCCACCCTCTTGCGTCTCCCTCCCACCCTCCCTATCCCATCCCTCTAGGTGGTCACAAAGCACGGAGCTGATCTCCCTGTGCTATGCGGCTGCTTCCCACTAGCTATCTGTTTTACATTTGGTAGTGCATATATGTCCATGTATAAATCTTAAAAGTCCTCATCATAAGAAAGAAAATTGTAACTATGTATGGTAACAGATGTTAACTAGACTTACAGTGGCAATCATTTCACAGTATACACAAATATCAAATCATTATGCTGTATGCCTGAAACTAACATAATGTTATATGTCAATTATACCTCGATAAAAATATTTTTAAAATTCACACACATACACAAAAAAAAAAAGAAAAAAGAAAACTCTGGAGGAAGGGGCCTGAGACGAGGAGGAAGAGGTAGTCAGAGTCCAGGGCCTATTACGGGTGTTATTTCATTTACCTTCATGCCACAAAAGGTCACTGAAAGGACTTGAGCAGGTCCCTGACACTATCTAGTTACTGAATGTTCATGCTACCCACCATGTCGGAAATAGCTTGGAGAAGATTTCAATTTCTCTCAGTATGGTGGACAAGGTCCCCTAAACAACCCTTTTCCTGTAAAGCATCTAGAAATGCTGCATTTAAAAATAAGTATCTTGCTGAGTTGGTAAGAAATTCTCGGAGGACAAAATTGAAGTGAAAACACAAATCCAGAAAGGAAGCCAGCTCTGCAGCTGGTGGTTACCCAAGGTAGCATCCAGAGTCGGTCGAAAAAGATGTATTTAAATGCTAGGACATTTGCGTAATTTCTATAAAAATAAAGTTAAATTCTTACCTTATTCCTTACCCCCAAACAAATCTCACTTGAATGAAATATTTAAATGTAAAAAAATAAATTAAAGCCTAAAAGTACTTGAAGAAAATATATGCAAGTGTTTTTATAATGTGGAGGTAGAGAAAGCCTTTCTAGATATATCATCAAGGGTAGGGGCCATTAAAGAAAATTAGATATATTTGACTACATAAAGATTGACAAAATTAGTGGAGCATCAAAATATTATAAGTTAAAGGATGAATGAAAACTTGGGAAGATACAGGTATATGGCAAATGGTTAAGTCAGTACAACACAAGGAGCTCTTGCTCACAAAAAAATCCTTCCAATGTAAAGTATACTCTTTGAAAAAAATGAGAAAAGATTTTAAACTAGAAGTTCAGGCAGTTCAAGAAGAGAAAAACAGATGGATCATACTAAAAATAAGTCAAGTTCATGAGTAGGAAGATAGATGCAAATTAAAGCAACAATGAGATGTCATTTTTCACCCATCATATTAGCAACAATTAAGGAGAACAGTCCTACCTAGCATTAGACAGGATGTGGTGATCTAATGACCAAGTGTGGTGTTCTCATACCACGTGGGTAAGAGTGTCCCTTGAATAGGCTTTGTGAAGGGCACTTTGACTGTTCGTTTCAAAGACACCAAAGTGCCTCCCATTGACCTTGTAATGGACGTTGCACACATATATCCTAAAGAAATAATCAGAGAGGTGCGTCAAGCTGTATTCACAACTATTTTTCTCATACAGTTGTTCAAATAGGTAACATTGGACAAAGCAACGTAAATATCCATTGATAGAGGATACCAAAAAAAAAAGGAGAATATTATTGAGTCTTAAAAAATATATATTTATATTTGTTGATAAAGAAATGAGTTTATGATAGATATTTCTGTTTAAAAACAGGTACCATACAGCAGTTTTCTAAAGTTTGAAACCTTTAAAAACAGTGGCAGTTGTTTGCTGGAGCTAGATTGCAGTGGTTTATGAGAGCCATTTGTTCAATTTTCAGGAATTATGTGACCCAGCTATTAAATCATTGCTAGTTTGAAACTGGCCTTGGTGAGAGTATTTAACCTATGGAAATTAATAAACAGATGCTGCAAATCAACCCCCGCCCTGCCCCAACCTTGGTTTACCACACACCACTGTGTGCATGTGTGTGTAATTACATACATGTGCACATATAGAAAACCTTCCGTAGAATACACCCAAATCTTAACGGTGATTATCTTTAGAAAGTGGAATTATGTTTGAGTTTATTTCCGCCATTTAAAAATAATTTTGTATCATCTGAATATATTACGATCTAATTATATGTATAACTAGAAATATAGAGTAACAATTTTTGGAAGTAAGAAGGAATGAAGACCTGAACCTTTGGAGTGCTTGGGATGGTAAGCAAGGGGCAATTGTGAGATATTCTTGTTTAAACATTGGTTCTTTGTTTCTATATTTAAAATGATATGTTAATAACTTGCATAGAACAGAGATAATTTCAGTATTCAGGAAATGCCCTTGGTAAACTATCAAGTTAGGTGATCTGTGAGGGAAAAGTGATATCACTCTTGAATTTCCTGCATTATAAGTGTGGCTACTATTTGTGTATTAGTCAGATATGTAATGTCAAGAAGATGAAAATTAGCCACCCCAATTTTTGGAAGTTGAAATCAGTGAGTTCTCGCTTCTCCAGTTCAAAGTTTTCCAATACTGGATACTCAGCCCAAAAAGTAGTTATGTACCCTAATTCTTGCCTGTAGTATCTGCTCATTTAAACATTTCAATTGATTATAGGCAGTTTTCTTTTCCTTCTTTTTTTTTTTTTGTTTTAAAGACAATCAGTGCTACAAAGGATACTCAGCCAATTGCCAATATTTCAGTATCTGTAGACATGGTTATACATATGTTAAACAAATGAGTACTTCTTCCTTCACCTGTCAGCATTCCTTCATTTCTCTATGCAATAAACACACATACTATTGGGCTTATAGTATGTGCCAAATATAGTTCATATTATCATTATATCAACTAATCATTATAGTGATGAACAACATCATATAGTGTTTTATAGTTTAAAAATGCTTGCATTCTATGATCATCGGAAAAATGATAAATCATATCATTATTCTTGTTTTGCAGATAAGGAAACAGAGACTTGGAGAGACTAGGCGACTTAGCCATAGACATAAAACAGTAAACAGAAGAACCAGAGAACCAGGACACAAACCCTTGTCTTATACTCCCAACCTATGATTCTTTTTCCTGGTATACCCAGGGGATTCCAACCCTTTCACTACTAAGAACATTATTTATTTTATATTTTTTCTAAAGACTCCATGTGTTGAAAACAGTAGCAACCAGTCATGTTAGCAGTCATCACTACATCTGTGTTAAGAACATATTCATCACTCAAAATAGAAACTTTGTATCCATTAGCTGCCATTCCACATGACTTCTTTCCCCCTTCCCTCAATCCTAAACAACCACTAATCTACTTTCTTTCTCCATAGATTTGTCTATTCTGGACATTTCCTAGAAATGGAATCATATGTAGCTTTTTGTGACTGGCTTAGAATAATGTTTTCACTTAATGTTTTAAAGGCGCGTCCATGTGTAGCATGTATCAGTACTTCACTGTCTTCTAGTGATGAATAATTCTGTTGTTTATCCATTCATCACTGATGGGCATTTGGATTGTTTTTACTTTTTATCTATTATGAATAATGCTACTGTGAACATTTGTGTACAAGTTTTGTGTGGACATATGTTTTCATTTCTCTTGGGTATATACCTAGAAGTGGAATTGCTGGGTCACATGGGAACTCCTTGTGTAACATTTTGAAGGACTACCAAAGTATTTTCCAAAGTGACTGTGCCATTGTAAATGTCTTTTGAATTATGAAATAGCAGATGAGTCTCAGGCTGTGTATGATAGATACCACAGCCTCATTCCAGGATGGTTCCTTAAGGTTAACTACATTGCATCATAAAAGAAGAGATCATGGTGAATTCAGAGGTCTTCCCAGGACTCACCCCACTAATCTGGGATCTAGGAGGGGAACATTTGAGCAGTTCCTTTACTGTTAGCGTAGCAAATTTAAATCTCAGTGCTATGGGAGCGCAGAAAATGCCCTGGATAATTCACAATATGTAATGTAGAGAAAAAGAAATCCTGGACTAGAGTCAAATTTGGCTCCATGTGACTCTCTGTCTTTATAAAATGAAGATGATACTATAGGCCGTACCTACCTCGCAGAGTTGTTCTGGAGAATCAGTGAGATGTACACTTCAAAGTCTCCCTGTAACCAGCAAAAGCAAGTAGGTAATCAGGTACTCAGTTGAATAAACTTGAAAACTGACACCATGCACTGGCACATGGGTAAGCACCAACTGGTTTCCTTTATTATGAGATTAGGATTGAGATTTTTGTACCTGAAGGTGGGTGTTTGCCCATAAGAATCTACGTTTCCAAACGCAATTAATCTCTTGTCAAAGTCCCTAGCCAATCACTGATCTGTTTTCTGTTTCTATAATTCTGCCTTTTCCAGAATCTTATACAGACGGAATCATATGAGACTGGGCTTCTTTCACTTAGTATGATGCATTTGAGATGTATCCACATTGTTGAGCATATCAGAAATTCATTCTTTATTGCCGAGTAGTATTCCATTGTAAAGATAATACCACAGTTTGTTTATTCATCAGCAAGTTGAAGTTCATTTGGGTGCTTCAAAGTTCTGGTGATAATGATTAAGTCTGCTATAAACATCTGTGTATAGGGTTTTGTTTGAACACGAGTTTTCATTTATCTTTGGTAAATACCTATAACTAATATTGCTAGGTTGCATTGTAAGTATATATTTAGCTTAATAGGAAAATGTCAAACTGTTTTCTAAAGTGACTGTACTTCATTTTGCATTTCCATCAGCAACAAACGAGAGTTCCAGCTGTTGCATATCCTTGTGAACACTTGGTATTTTCCACTTTAAAAATTTTAGCCGTTCTAGTGGGTGTGTAGTAGTATCCTCTGTGATTTTTAATTGGCATTTATCTAATGACTAATGATTTGGGGCATCTTTTCATATGCTTATTCACTCTTTGTATATCTTCTTTACTAAAATGTCTATTGAAATCTTTTATCCCTTTTTAAATTATTTGTTTTCATATAGAATTTTGAGAGTTCTTTATATATCCTGGATATGTCCTTTATCAGATGTGTAATTTTTTTTAAAGAGGCAGCTTTATTTTATTTATTATTTTTATTAGCTTCTTTTTCTTTCTTTCTTTTTTTTTTTTTTTTTTGGCCGTATTGGGTCTTTGTTGCTGCACTCAGGCTTTCTCTAGTTGTGGTGAGTGGGGGCTACTCTTTGCTGCAGGGCACAGGCTTCTGCCTGCAGTGGCTTCTCTTGTTGCAGAGCATGGGCTCTAGGCATGCGGGCTTCAGTAGTTGCAGCACGTGGGCTCTAGAGTACTAGGGCTTCAGTACTAGAGCTTCAGTAATTAGTTGCTCTGTTGCATGTGGGATCTTCCCAGACCAGGGGTGGAACCCCTGTCCCCTGCATTGGCAGGCAGATTCTCAACCACTGCGCCACCAGGGAAGTCCCATCAGATGTGTAAATTTTTAATTTTTTTTCTCATCTGTGGCTTGTATTTTGCTAAACTTTAATTTTTCCAGTTATTTTCAAGTCCTATTCTTCAGCCTGTCACTGAATCTACCACTATTCTCTTTTTCACTCTGCATGTTTACAGAGATTCTTGGCTTTTTCAGGCATGGCAGGGGGTGGGGGGTGGGGGTGGGGTGGGATATGAAGATGAAAAGGACAATTGTCCTATTAACAAGGAAACTTTAGGTAGTTGGAAAGAGAGTCCAGATATCTAATCATCTATAACTCACGGGCTGATGTTCTGAGTACCATAAGGGATGTATAGACAGTGTGCTATACTACAGAGCATTGCCATTCATTGAGGTTTCTGGTTATTAAAATATTTTGAGCACAGACTCCACAAGAGAGAAGCAATGAAAGTTCTGGATAATTAAATTCCAGAAACTGACATAAAGTGGCTGCCCCCCCTACAACCCCATGTATGATCAGTGACGATAGGGGGGCTGGGGGATGGAAAAGGAACAGGCGCTAGGCAATGTCTTTCTCATCTTGGTAAATCACAGTCGTCTAATCCAACAGTTGTGGAGCTAGAGGACCACCTCAAAAGTGATTAGCTTCACTGCCTCCACATCCCTGGAGACCAGGTTACTGTAATTGTCTCTTTTGTCATCATTTGTGGTTTGTATAAGTAAAAGCAGAGATAACAAGTGGATAAAGAAATTTCATTCTTGACACTTGTGGAGATGCATGTGTGTGTGAACCATCAGACAGCCTCAGGGAGCACAAACGTATTTCCCAATCCAGTCTTCATCTGTGCCATAATTATCATTAATATGTGTCACTCATAAGTCAGAGTGCCTTACCCTGTATAATCCTAGTCTCCCACCCTCATGCTTAACTAAACCATCCCACACTCTGTAATCCGACCCCAGGTGATTTACAGACCAGTTATGGCTCCCTTGCCCTCCCCGCCTTTACTTACAATATTCCATCAGCCTGGATTCCTCCCTCTGTATCTGTCAGCACACATTTTATTCACTTTTCAGGCTTAAATCAGATGCTATCTCTTCTGTGAAGGCTTCATTGAACTCCCCACCCTCCCCTGCAGTCAGAATTAAGAGCTCCTTCTGCCTTCTTATGTCACATTGTATCTTTTTCTTTTTCGCATTTACTTTATTTTGCTTTGCATTGAGATGAATTATTTGGCTGTCTACCCTCTCTAGATAGTGAGACCTTTGAGGGCAGAAACCATGTCTTCCCTGTGTCTTTATCCCCCCATTGGAGCTGATTATAAACTGTTGCATGTAGTAGGTTCTCACCGAGGGTTTATTGGTTGAAAGACATGACATAACCCACGGTTCCCCCTTGCTTTGTGAACCAGACAGAAGAGGTGTCTGAGTGGCTGATAGTTGTAACTGGAGGTGACAGGGTGATCTGATGTGTCCTAAGCAAGTGCAGTCTTGTTTCCCTCGTGGCTGTGATTATGCTCTCCTGTCTAGAATAAGAAAAGGGTGATTTGATTTTGAGTAATAAGCAACCCAGTTCTAACTGTGTACCGTAAGTGCCTTCCATTGTTCTGCTTAAGGTGACTTTCTACCAGCATGAAATGTTCTCCTTCCCAGACAGTTGATAGACGAGCTGAGTCATGCCTGACCACATTTAATAAGACAGAGGCAGCTAATACCTGAGGGAGCTGCCTTTGAGGACAAGCTGACTTTTCTGACTCCTCTGCTTTTTAAAAGTGGGTGTTGTGAGAGAAACTTGAGCATGAAGATAGCTTCAGAGTCTCCACTGGAAACAAGACTACATGATGACACTCTTTAATTCAGACAGATGTGATCTGCCCCACTGCCTCTTGGCTGTGATATGTGTCTTCTGATGCTGGAAACTGCTAATCATGGATTTTATGCTCCTTATTAAAGAGACTCATTCAGTTTGTTCCACTTTCTATTAACAAGTGCCCACCCACTCCCACTCTTGTCCTTGAAAAACTGACTTGATTTTATATTTTTAAGTTTCAGGCTAGAAAACATGGTTGAAGTTAGCACTGCTTATAAACCCATCATATTATAGAGATGGAAAGGGTTAGAGATCGTCTGGTTTTACTTCCTTGTATTATACATGAAAAAATAAAATCCAAGAAAAGGGAAGTTACTTGGCCACATTCATGGTTAAATTTTAGATCCTGGAATGAGGCTGATCTGTGTTAGAATCCTTCTCTCTCACTTACTTGCTGTTGTTAAATGATAAACTGGGGCATATTAAAATTTTTAAATTTTAAGAGGGTATTTGAGCAAAAATCAATGCGAATTGGGCAGCATCAAACTGGACATAGTTAGGAGCACTCCACAGAGGGGAGCCAGGGCCAAGACTTCTATGGAGAAGAGGTGGAAGCAAGACAAGGAAAGTATTTGATTGGCTACAGCTTGAGTGGTTGCATTAGCTGAGAAAGTCCAGTTGGCTGTTTGTGAGTGATTGTCCTTAGGTTTCAATTTTCTTGACCTTGAAGCATTCCAGCTTAGGTTTTGGCTTGCTTAAGTAGGCTTCCAGGACATTACAGCCACCTCAGTCTAATGGCCTCTTTGTTTAGTTAATTTAACACTGTGTAATCCTGCAGATACTCTTTTACTTATCTAAGGCCCCTGTTCCTCATTTGTTAAATGCGGACAATAATAAAACCATCTGAAAGAGTTGTTATGAGAATTAAAAGAGACAATAAATGTAAAGCACTTAATACCTGGCATATGGAAAGCATTCAGTATTAGGTGGTAATTATTATAATAATGGTGGTCTCACTGGCAGAGTTAGTGCAAGAAATCAGGTCTCCTGATCCTATGTTGTTATTCTCCATAAAGAATACTACTAGATGTACCTCAGGAACTCTGTTTAATGGCAAGGAAGTTTAAAGATATCTGTCTGACGATGAATTCTATGGTCAAAGAAAAGTCTCAGCAGTTAGCTGTAAGACAGAAAGAACATGGTTTAAGAGGCTCAAGAATCAACGTGGGGCTTTCCTGGTGGCGCAGTGGTTGAGAGTCCGCCTGCCGATGCAGGGGACACGGGTTCGTGCCCCGGTCCGGGAAGATCCCACATGCCACGGAGCAGCTGGGCCCGTGAGTCACGGCCGCTGAGCCTGCGCATCCGGAGCCTGCACGTCCGGAGCCTGTGCTCCACAATGGGGAGGCCACAACAGTGAGAGGCCCGCGTACAGCAGAAAAAAAAAAAAAAAAAAGAATCAATGTGAATGGAGTATTTGAGGGAAGATTGTATATAGTCTCCAAACTAGAAGCCAAAGGACTGAGTATGATACCAGAGTCTTAGAGGATCAGTAGAGAGAGGACTGGTTCTGGAATCAGAAACTTCTACTGCCCAATAGCACTGTGGGCTTCCCGTGTCACTCTCTGAGCCTCTCCAAACCCCCAAACGAGGCAACAACCCCTACCTCCGTGATCAAAGAATACAGTGTGTCTGAAACTGCAGTGTCAAGTGTAAATTATTGTGGACTCTGTTAACAATTACAGATTTATAATCTTTGGCGGGATGTGGTGAGGGCGGGGAAGTAGGCACTGATTCCTGAGTAATAAGTTTGGGACATTTTACTGACTTAAAGAGTATGAAAATAAAAAGCCATTTCTAATCACCCACCTCCATTATCACTTTCTCCACGAGGCAGGGAGCCACAGCATTGGGAGGCTAAAAGTACCCAGAGAAGAGTGTCCTGACTTGACAGTTTTGCCTTGGGATGTGTACCTTGGGTAGACACATACACACACAAAACAGATATATACACGGACAGTTAAAGTTGTATGTTGAAGCTCCTAAAAGCCTTCTTGGTATGACTGCAGACCCTTTTCCTGATCTAGCACCTGTTTCTCTTATTTTCATTTTTTCTACTTTATGGTAATTATTTGCTTTTTTTCAGCGTCAGAACACTGACATGTATCCCCTCGTGAGTGTCAGTGGAGAATGTGTGTATCACATGAAAGAGGGCTGATAATAGTAGGGTTATTAGCTAAAATCTTCTACGTTTGGTTTCTTTGGAGTGTTTGCTTTTGCTTCCTATGTTGAAAATTTATTCTCCCATTTTGCTTCCTATGTTTCAAGAGCTCTGGAGTTCAGGAAAGTTGGTTTGTGTTTTCTGCTTTCTCTTCAGCAATAAATATGTAAGAGGCAAATGTTCTCAACCCTATAGTGACTCAAGTAGCTGACCATAAATATAAGCATAAAAATTCAACCTTTGATATGCCAGGAGAAAAGAAAAACAGAAACTGATGTAAGTGTGGTATAAACTCTCTTCTGTAATTGGTTTTATAGGCAGAAGTCATGTGTGATATGGGAAAAGTAACCAGGAATCTGGAAGGTTTCATCCTGCCGCTGGTACTAACCCATCGTTTCACTCAGGCATTCCTTCACCCCTCTGGTCTCAAAGCCTAATCAGTATAATGTGTCCTGGAACTGGATGATTTGTAAGGCCCCCTTCCAGCTCCAACGCATAGTGGTTTTTTTCAGATGCATAGTGGATTACAGGTGGCTTAAACATTCAGAAACTTGGACCGTGATTTAATCTTGACATTTATCTTCCCAAGACCTTGCTTCTCCCCTTGGGAGCTGACGCTGTTCTCTTCCTGAGGGACCAATGAAAGCCCAGCCACTTGGAACCCCTACCTCGTAAATTCTTCCTACTGCCCTACTGTCATTCACAGCCAGATGTTTCCCAGACCCCATTTCGAACGCTCAGCTTTTGTTGCTTGCTTCACCTGATTTTCTCTCAGAATCTTTTGTTTTCTGCTTGTCACTACCAGCCTTCGAAAAAAATCTACATGCTTGACACATGATTAAAATTGAATGAGACTGCACTGGCATTTCACAGGTGATGCCTCTCTTAAATGCACTGGCAGGATTGTAGCCCCTGTCTCTTCCCCTGGCAGGTGATGAAGATCTCAAACGCCCTTTTACTCCAGGCAATTTCCTGAGAATTTCTGAGGAGGTTGCTGGCAAGGTTCACAAAATGCTCTTTTTTTTTGACTTTGTAGTTGCTTATAGAATATGATTGCAAATCTTGAGGCATGGGAATCATACAGCTTTTAATTGAAAGTTGAAGGCCCCTGATGTACTTTCACTGAACAAGCCCCCTTCACCCTCCATCTGGGACATGAGATGTGGGGATGGAGGGTTATAGAGACATTTTGAGTATGTGGAGGGCTTTAAATTTTCATCATGGAGAAAAGTGATTGCTTGGCTGTCTTTACTAATTAAGAAGTTGGTTTACACTTAGCCTGCTTTCTACATTTTAGGACTCAAATTTAATTTTGGATTTTCTGTCCTGGATCTGGTAAAGTGCAATAAAAACTCAAAAACAAATGCACGTAATAATTTTTCCTGCTATCTTTCCAGGTCTTAATTCCCTCATCTGTGAAAATCAAAATAATAATTGTAGCTAAAATGTATTACGTTCTTACTATGCACCCAAGCATATAATACCACATATACGATCTTCTTTACCTCTGTCAACAGGTCTGCTAGGTAGGTACTTACATTAGCTTCATATTTTGCTTCATGTATTATTACATGTGAGGAAGCTGGGGTATGGGATCTTTCTTTCCAAGTGCCATACTTATGGGCAGCATTGCCACCTACTTTACTTGAGTATCAGCCTCAAGGATAAGACCCATATCCCATATATCAGCTTCTTCACCTGTAAAAAGAAAAGGAGGAGAATTGGGTGGCTTGATTATGTAGAACGCATGTAGAGTTACCTCCTATGCTCCAGTATTACTGTTATCGGTTTCAATCTTCCTGGATTTGCTTTTTTTTGCCTATTTCAACCTCTGTTTTGAAGGAGAATATACTATTATGCTATTTACCTTCCCAATACCAACTGGGAATGTTTGTGTAGATATGCATTTTACTGGAATGTTAGAGTGGACAGAACGTGACATTTGGACCGAAAAGAAGTGATTCTATGCTTGCCATTCGTGAGCTCTATGCCATTCATCAAGTTAGCTCTCTGAGCTTATTTACCCCATTTGTAAAATGAGAAGATGGTTCTAAATATTTTAAAAACTCCCCTCTAGTCTAACACCCTCAAACACTGTGTTAGAGGTGAGTCCTCATAAGTTAAATGATAACATTTGTTGGGCCACATTTAGTTTGAAATTGTCCATTCTCAGTTTGGAATCAAGAAAGAGAGGAATATAATATTAAGAATGGTGAGGACTACTGAATAGCTCTCTGTTAAACACATTAAAGAACATTGTCTCTTAAGTCTTCCAACCAGCTTTCTTTGACAGGAATATTTACTATTCTTGCCCATACTCACGTGGTTAGCGAGTAGCAGAATGATTTGAACTGGGGTTGTCAGACTCCAGAGACTCCATAGAGAAAGTAGTTTCAGGATATGAGTTTCAGGTTTGGTCACTCCCCACCTCTATCGTATATTGTTAGCCCATCTCTCAGACCTGTCTTTTATCTTCTCTTGGCTTCATTCACCTCATCTGTAAAATGGGGGTATTACCAGCTATCGTACTGGAACAGAAGGCTACCACCAGATCTAAGACCCTTGTGTTCTGGGATTCTGTGATGCTGCCCAAAATACCTTTACTTCCAATGCTGAGGATCTGTTTCTAGCGTGGAAATTTGAAGGCAGAGACCTTGTTTTTTGCTACATTTTGTTTATAGCCCTAGCACTCATAGGACCCTGAGTAAATATTGTGTAATAATGAAAATGAAGAGAGTGAAAGTTGCTTGATTATTATATGAGAATAGTAATTGGATATTTACGTCTTAATCATGGATTAGAAAAAAATTGCTTGGGGAAAATAACATAAAAACCAGCTAATGACTGCTTAGAGTTTCCCTAGAGCACTGTGCCACACTTGACATAAGCCCGTTTACTTACTGTCACAACAGCCCTGCAAAGAAAATGTTTCCCTTCAGCCACATGGGGATGCTCGTTACAGTGATTTTTTTAAGGAAAAGAGGCAGCCTACCCATAATCCATTCTTTAGCCTGCTAACCCCTACTGCCACTTTGGTGAGAGAAGCGAACCCTTTTCTAGGTAGCTATTAGATGATGCTCTTCCATGTTCCTGCTTATTATGCACAGCAAGAGGAAGGGTGGTTGTTGGACCTTTCTTGGACCTTAACTCATGATGATGAAGGGTCTCTTTGTTGGTCCTGCAAGAACCAGTTGGGAAATGACTTGATGGAGACGAAGAGTGAGCCTGAAGACCTTCAGCAGCTCCTGTAGACCTGAGAACTGTAAACATTTCTAGAGCACACATGGTTTTTTCTCAAGTCCTCTGCCACAGGGAAAACTTTGTAGAAAGTGACACTCATGTTCACAGACTAAGAAAGGAACAGCTACATGGCAGGACTGAATGAAAACCAAACTGTTCATAGACCCTAGAGTGCTGGTCCTATAACAATAATTAGACTTTGAAAGATCTCAACTCTACATCATCCTTCAGAAGATTTGATTTTGTAACTTTAAATATCACCTACTTTGGTATATGTTTTGGATTTAAACTTCATAAGTTTGGTTGTTTTCATCTATGAGGTTTCATTGTCCCTTTTCACCTCTTCTCATCTTTATTTTCATGTTTGCCTGGTAATGACTTTCTCTACTTTTTTTTTTTTTTTTCCATTGTGGGGACTACCACTTCTAATTGATATAAAATAACGGTCTTTAGGTCAGTGTAAAGATAAGTGCCCAGTGTCACAGGGGGGCATTGTACACTATCTGGAGTAAAACTTGTTGTAGCAACAAGACCCTAACAACCTGTGCAAAGCTGAAGCTGTAACTTGTGGATCTTCACCCTCCCCCAACCCACTTTCTGAGTTTGGCATTCTTTCCTTATCTGGCAAATCTTATCATCTGCTCAGAGCTAGTTCTTTTTTTTTTTCAAATTACTCAATCAAGAAAACTCCCTTCTTTGGTGGGAGTAAGGTATGTCTAATTATCTGCTCCAGGAAAGCCATCTGCCAGTTATTAGCTCAGTATTGTTGAACAGTACAAGCAGCCTGAGGATGTCTGATGGGTGCTCACAGCCACTCCAGCTTTCCTCCCCCACCAGGAACTTCTCTCTCTCCTCTTGATGGCTCAGTTGACAACTATTCAATTTCAGCAACATTTTCTAGACCTTTGAGTAGCTCTCCTCTGAATAAAAAAATATCTAAGTTTTAGTCATCTTTTTTTCCACGGAAATCATACTCTAGGAAATGTAGTTCGTAGATTTTTTTTCTTTTGTTTTTAAAAACTGGTGATTAATTAATAGGACACTGCTAGAAAAATATCTGGATAGTTTTCGTATTTTTTCCACTGAGGAACAAAAAGGAATATATTTTTCAATGTAAATATTAATCAAAAACCTAGAATCATGGGGTGGATAAAACCTCACAAATAGTTCAACAACCCACTTGTTATAAGAGATGAAATAAGACGTTTTTATCAATTAGAATGATGATCAGCTTTGAATAAGGAGACAACAATACATTAATACTTCCCCAATGTTGATGTGCATAGGAATCTTGTTAAACTGTAGATTCTGATTTGGTAGGTCTGGGTGGGGCCTGGAAGTCTGCAGTTCTGACAAGCTCCCAAGGGATGCTGCTGATGGTAGTGGGTCATGGATCACACGTTCGGTAGCCAGGATATTAAAAAAATACATATTTCCTATGTAAAATCTAGAGGTAGAAAATTCAGGGCTGATAAGCCAGCTCCATACTTATTCAAGGTCCCATCTCCATTCACTTTCACATTCCTCCATCTTTAGGGTGTGGTCTTCATCTTATAGTCCACAAGGTAGCTCCAGCTGTCACATCCATGTTCCCAGCAGCAAGATGGAAGAAGTGGGATGGTAGCAAGAGCACAGGAGACATAGGATATGTCAGTGTTTCTCAAGGAAAGTTTCTGGAATCTACCACATGACAATTTCAAACATATCCCATTGCCCAGAACTGTCACCTGACTATATCCAGGTGAGAGGAAAGCTGCAGAATATAGCCTTTATTCTGAATGGCTATGTGCCCAACTGAAAATTCCCATACACTAGAAAAAGAAGGGTGTGGGGACATGGTATATGGGACATGTTTAACAGTCTTTGCCATAGACCTGGAGAGAGGAAATCACCCTCAGGCTTAGTCTCTGCCCTTCCATTAGACTTAGTCTCTGCCCTCAGCCTTAGATAGAATGTGCTGATGGGTGTTAAGGTGACGTCATCCACATGGGGTTCTAAGATGGGATATTAAAAGGGCCTGGTTCTCATCTCAACCCAATCTCAGGACTACCCTCTCTGCCCACACCTGTATATACTATACTATACTATACTATACTATACTATACTATCTATACTATACTAATGTAATGACTATAATCCTGCCTAGAATCCTGTTTTAACACTTGATTCATTCATTCTACCAGCTATTTTCATTTAGTTAATTTTGCATCTATGTCTTTGTTTTTCTAAGATTGTTAACCTCTTGATGGACAGGGACCCATGCAGATCCAGCTAATACGTACTGAGCTCCTTTCATATGTCTGGCCCTTTGCTTTCGAAACATACAGCCCTGTAAGATAGGCATATGACACATGGAGAATCTGAGTCTGAGAAGGGAGGCATTTTCTCCGAAGTCATATGGCAAGTAAGTGGCACAGGGAAAATAATAACATACAGAAATTAATTCCACCTAGGTCTTCCAATATTTAAAAATTTCCTCTTCTTTTTTTTTCCTATACCTGAGCTTCTTGAGTTCTTATATATGCATGCCTCTCTACCATAGCATACAACACAGCAGGTTTTCAGTAAATATTTAATAAATACAAAAATATAAGTAGCTTTCCTGTGGGAAATATCTTGCTTTGAATGTGTGAACGTAGGTTTGGGACAAGCCTCCCAGATCTACGTCCAGGCAGCTTTTATTTGTGCTACCACTCAGGCAAAAGTAAGTCAATTAATCTCTCTGTCTTCATTTCCTGGCATGTAATGTGGGAATGGGCATGAAAGCCCAAGAGGGTGCTGTGAGATTAATTAGTTAAAATGTATACCCTGCTATATAAATGCTAATTGCTGTCAGGAGCGTGGGTTGGATTTTCCAGTGACTTGGCTTTGCGACGGCTTTGCACATTTCCATTAGTCCTCTGTAGCACCAAGCCCCGGCCTTAAGAAATCCTTTGGCTGAGGGAAATGATGACTTTGTAGTTCTCCCGTGATGAGGGGCCAATTTAGAGAGGATTTCCACTATGGAGTAAACTGGTTAAAAAGGGACATTTTAAACAAAAAAGTAATTCATTGTGCCAGTAATTCACTAAATTCCCTTTGCTGTTATTAGAGACAAATCTATTTGCATAACAGCCTTTTCCCCAGTCTTTTCTTCGGCTAGTGCCTGCAGTGGATCATATAATTAATTTGGTATTA
The DNA here is from genome assembly GCF_963924675.1 of Phocoena phocoena. Lineage (NCBI taxonomy): Eukaryota > Metazoa > Chordata > Mammalia > Artiodactyla > Phocoenidae > Phocoena > Phocoena phocoena. The sequence continues at coordinate 68,698,503 of NC_089222.1, forward strand.
CGTGACACTCCAGCCCGTTGCCATAGATTTTATTTTTATTTGTTCATTGAATAATTTAAAAAGCTCTGACAAAATGCCCTCAGGTGGCTGGCTAGAGAAAGTTAAAAAACCCACAGAACTAATTTCAAATGGGCAAAGAAAAAACTCAATAAAAATCATATCGTTTTTGTTAATGTTCATGAATACTAATATGTGTGGTTTTGGTCCCTATTATAGAGGAGTCTGATTCACTTTATAGATATATGCATTTGGCCCATGAAACATACTGTAAGGGAGATACGTAGCGGGTATAATGATGTATTTTCCCTTGACCCTGTATTGCATTTAATTTGGTTGAAAAAATATTAAGTCTATGGAGTTAGCCAAAAATATTGATTGACCTGTATTTAAATTTTAGTGTGTAAGGGCCTTTAACATATGCTATTTTAAAAATAACTCTTGTCTGCTCTTGATTTATTGTTATGCTATGAAAGGAAAATTCTGGCTTCCTTTATTAGTCAATCCTAGTCGCTATAACAAATTATGTCCACCAAATCTCAATGGCTTAAATGATAGAGACTTGTCTTAACACAGTCACAGCTCTTTGAAAGTGAGATGGCTTTCCTGAGAAGCTCTGCTTTGACTGATGGCAGGAATCCGGGCTCCTTCCATCTTGTGATGCTGCACATTTCAAAAATTTCTGGTCTTCAAGGACTCCGTGGAAGGGAAAGAGAAAGCACCAAAGATTATGCTGGGAGTTTCAAGTTGTACAGCATCTCTGGCCATACTCATTGGCCGGAACCAAATCACGTGGCCCCAACCCAACTGCTAAGGATATGTAGGTTTCATATGGGCCGAGGAAAAGAAAACAGGACTAATGAACATTTGGCCAGTCTCTGCCACAGTCTACCCCAGTGATCACCAAAATTTCATTTCATACTTCTTCCTAAATGGGTCTGCTTGAGTACATGCTTGTTATGTTACACTAGCTCCCTTTTTCCATCTCCCTTCTCACAATTAGCATTCTCCTACTTTACAAAAGAAAAATACAACTGTCACTTATCATCTGTCTTGGTGTTAATTATTGTTCAGGGCCATAAAGACTTCCCAGGGCCAAAGTAACAATTTTTATCATTGGTATCCGAAAGTCTCCTTTAATCAAGGTAACATTAACCCCCAGAATGGCTTCCTCCTTCTCTCCAATTTACCAGTGTTCCTGTTAAAAGCGAGCCATGATATCAGAACTGTGTTCTACTGACCCAAGTTGGCGTGATCTGAATTGAGATATATTGTTGAGTGGGGTTGCAAGGAGAATGATACTTTTCATTTTATAGCCTTGCCTCTAAAATCATTCAAATTTGAGCAAATAGTTTAAAGTTCTTGACAGAGAGGCCTTTAGGAACAGCATAAAGAATATTTTTATGAAATACAGAAGGCAGTAGCATCTTACTTCATCCAGACAACAAACTTAATATATTGCAGTTCCAGACTCCATCAGCTGCCAACTGTCTCTCTCTGCCTCTTTCAACTATATCTTATAATTTAAAAGTGAATGAATGTCCTGCCAATGCATATTAATACAAATTTTGGAATTAAAAAACGAAATCAGTACTTCTTTCTCACAGAAAGTAGGTATGATTAGGATGGTTTGACACTGAGAGGGACTTTGCCAATTGTGTTGCACAGTGGATATTTCCTTCCTTCCTTCCTTCCTTTGTTTTCCTCTAATTAATATTTTAATTATTTTCAAAGCAAGTCATGCACGGAGGTATTTTAAGGCCAATATATTAACGGGGATACCAAAATAATCGTATTCTTTCTGTCATAATTTTCCTCTGCTCCTACTAGTTCACTTCTTCAGAGACAACCACTTTTGAGGATTTTATTTATTTTTTCTGGCATTTCCTATCTACAGTTTGCTAACCAATTTGTGTATATCGTTATTTTTCATTTGGTCAACGCTATGTGTTATCTCTTCACTTTTTAAAATTATAGTAAATAAGGACTCTCTCAAGTGCTATCCCCTTTGCTTTCCTTACTCATACCTCTCTGTATAATATTATTGCAATATTTGGTTGAATCAATAATCATTCAATTAATATATCTTCAAATATTAACGAACTATGATTATGTTACCTTTCTTATTTTTTTTTTTTTTACCTTTCTTATTTTTTGAAGTTATGAATTGCCTTGCTTTCATATGCTTGCTCTAATTAGTATCCTTTGGTAACCATTTTCATACTTTTCGATTACCCTTCAGCATCATTTTTCACAGTGCAAATCTAATCAGATAATCCATCAGTTACGATTAATTTTTCTTTATTGGGGGTTTCCATTTTTTTTTTCTATCTACACTGATTTACCACCAAGCCCTACTGCATAGCTGCTTTCCTGGGATATCCTGCATTGTTATTCTGGGAATCCCTTCCCCTCTCTCTTTAATTGCATCCCCTATTCCTTGATCTCCTGTTTTCCTTCTTCTTGTTTTTTCTCTCATTTTGTTGGCACAAATCTCCCAGAAGCTTCTTGAAAAAATAGCACATAGGATATAAAATTACTGAGTCTTTATGTGTCTGAAAATGTCACTCGCACGTTATTGTTTCGTTGGGTTTAAGGTTCAAGATTGCAAATAAATTTCCTTTAGATGCATTGCTTCATTATCTTCTAGTTTCCAAGCTTGTTTTTGAGAGTTGCAAAGCCATTCTGATTCCTAGTCTTTTGTATGTGACTATTTTTTTCCTCTTTCTCACTCGCTGGTAGTTTATATAATCTTTTCTTTTTCCACAGTTTTAAAAAATATTTTTGTGGTGTAAGTCTGTTTTCATCTACTGTGTTGGGGTAATTGACAGATTTTTTTAATTTAGAAGGTTATGACTTCAGTTCTGAGATTTGTTTTTGCTTTGAATTATTTAATGGAGAGTTTTCTTTTTATTTTCTTTCTTTTGGGGATCCTACTGTTGAGATGTTGAGACTCGTGGACTGGTTTAACTTTCTTCTCTATTTTCTGTTTTTCTTTCTACTCTACTTTTTAGAAAATTCTCAAATTTAACTTCTAAATAAACCATTTATTAAATTTTACCTTTCTTCAATCATGTTTTTAATTTTAATAAGCTTTTTCTTTCTCTGAGTATTCCTATATCATTCTGTTCTTGCTTCATGAATATAAAATTTCCTTATCTCTCTGAGTATGTTAATGATAGTTGTTTGTTTTTCTTTTAAAAGATTACTTTTTCTTGAATAATCTTGGTTTTATCAAATTTTCTTTTACAATGTTTCTTTGGATGTTACCTTTTATAGTAGAGATTTTTCTCAGATGTCTCCTGGGGCTGTTTGTTCATATTTAAGAAGAAGTGATTAAGAAGCTGATTAAAAATTCTAAATGTGAATGTGGGACTTATTAACCTTGAGCTTTTCTATTGGATGATATGATGATATGGCTGTACAAGTTGTTTAAAAAAAAAAAACAATTCTGATACTAAGATTGTTAGATCTTTCTTCTGAAAGTAGTCAGATTTTCTAGAGAAGATTCATTCATTCTCCTGCCTGGAGAGTAAAGGTCTGGCTGCTCCTATCCTTGGAGTGCAGTGGGAAATGTTCCTGAGTGCTAGGAGGGTGGGGTTGGAACCAAAGATGTCACTTTTTGACATAGCATTCATCCAGTTCTCCTTATTTTACTGTCCCACCTATGTGCTTATTTTTAAGGTATCTGATTGCATTTGTCAGGATAGGATAGATTATTCATATTGGTAGTAAGCAAATCCCAATTCTCTATGACTTAAAATGGCAAAGCTTTGCTGTGTGTCATCCATACCAAGGGAACCAAGCTAAAGGAGTCTCGATGTCTGTGCTTTCATATTTGCTAAGGCAGAAGAAAAGGAAGCATGGTGAAATATACTCTGGCCCTTAAAACACTCAACACAGGTGATGCTCAGTACATCATTTTGGCCAAAGTGAGTCACATGGCATCCCCTTATTTCAGAGGGGCATAAAAGTACAATCTTACAATATGCCTAGTAAGAGAACCCAGAAATATGGAGTGTATGGTACTAGTGATTACTTATCTTGATACTGACCGTTTCTCCTCCTGGGTTTTCTCTGCATTCTGCATTGCAGATTGGTTTGTTCTCCAGCTCTCCCCTCTTCATTTAGGATTTTTCATTTTAAATGTGCTAAGCTGGTCACCACTTGTCCATTTGATGTTGCTATTATCTTTCCTCTTGTTATTGCTATTACTTGGGTTTACGTCTTGAAAATTATTTTAGCTTTAGTGGAGTTTCATAAAGGAGTGAAACTGGATGCATGTATTCAATCTGACATGTTTAACTGAAAAAACTATGGTTATAACTTGCTGTTAACTGAAGGAGCTAATTCTGCAACTATGCAGTTTTAATGAAAATATATTTAAAGAACGTTATGATAGATGTTTAATAAAAATCTTTTATTATCAATTTGTATTAATGTGAACAATACTTTGATCTTTCCAGTTCTTTCTTGTGTATTGGATTTTAAAACGTTTCTGAATGAAGCACAGAAATTGTAAACAATGGAAATTTGTTGATTCTTGGAAAAGTCAGTTTGTTAGCTTTCCCAGAGGTCTATTACTTACTTAGAAATGTATTACTTACTTACAAAACATTTTGTAAGTCATAAAGCTTCAAATGCTTTGCTTTTATCAAAATTAGTCACTAATTTAGTTGTTCTGTTAGCTCTCTGCTTATGCCCAAAATGTTGCCTAGCAAACGATCATAAACTTCATTTAATTTATTACACATGTATTATTGCTCATGAGTCTATAGGTTTTCTGGGTGGTTCTGGTGATATAGGCTGAGCTTGCTCTTATGTCTTTGGTCAGCTGTAGAGACGTCTGACAGCTGTGCTTCTGGAGGGTGCAGCTGTCAGCAAGTGTGCCTCAGCTCTACTACATGTGGTCTCTTATTTACTAGGAAGCTTTCTTGTGTATTGTAGTCAGTTTGGCTGTCTAATTTAATACCAGTAGACACACATGACTAATCCAAATTGATATGTGCAGTAAGTGTAAAATACACTGAATTTTGAAGAGTTATTACAAAAAAGAATATAGGGGCTTCCCTGGTGGCGCAGTGGTTGAGAGTCCACCTGCCGATGCAGGGAACGCGGGTTCGTGCCCCGGTCCGGGAAGATCCCACATGCCGCGGGGCGGCTGGGCCCGTGAGCCATGGCCGCTGAGCCTGCATGTCCGGATCCTGTGCTCCGCAACGGAGGAGGCCACAACAGTGAGAGGCCCGCGTACCAAAAAAAAAAGAATATAAGTGTAAAATAGCTTATCAATATTTGGGATGTTTGGGATATATTGAGTTTAACAAAATACATTATAAAAATTAACTTTACCTGCTTTTTATTTCTTTAATGTGGCAACTAGGACACCTAAAATTAACTATGTGGCTTGCATTTTATTGCTATTGGACAGTGAAGACCAGGGGAAAACTGGGAATCTTAGAGGGTTGCCATTTCAGTTATAATCTCCTCCTCAGAACCTCTTTTGTCCCCGGAGGAGTGAAAGAGTACATGATTTCTTTTCCAGGTGAGATTCTCCCCCATACCTTGTAGGGTTCAACAGGATCAAGCTATCAGATCACATTGTTATACAATGGATAGTCAAAAGCTAATAAATGAATGAGGGGAATTCTCCTCACACCACAGCTGTCTATTACATGCATTTATTAGAAAGAGGCTAATGAATGTGGCCCGAGAGGAGGGTCCAGAAATTACTGTGGTATCCTAAAGAGAAGGTGTGTTCTCTGGAGATGAGATGACTCCTCTGCCTTTTCTTTCTTTTTGACTGTTCCAGAACGCTGTGATGACTGGGGACTAGATACCATGAGGCAGATCCAAGTGTACGAAGATGAGCCAGCTCGTATCAAGTGCCCACTCTTTGAACACTTCTTGAAATATAACTACAGTACAGCCCATTCAGCAGGCCTTACTCTGATCTGGTATTGGACAAGGCAGGACCGGGACCTTGAGGAGCCGATTAACTTCCGCCTCCCTGAGAACCGCATTAGTAAGGAGAAAGATGTGCTCTGGTTCCGGCCCACACTCCTCAATGACACAGGCAACTATACCTGCATGTTAAGGTAGCCTGACCCTTATGGTGACTTTCTCTTTTCCCTTTCGTTCCTGAACCGTTTTCCAAACGATGCATGGGCTGTGAAGGCGGGAAGGGGAAGAAGGAAGCATGTAGAGAGATGTACACTTCACCTCATTGGCTTAGCTGAGGTTAGCTGAAAGACATGTGCAGAGAAAATGGTTGAGCTTCTGAGAACATTGTCAATAGGTGGTTCCTTTTCAAACCTGACATACATTGGGGTTGTCTAGAGGTGGAGGCTTGTTCGTTTTTTCCCTTTGCCTGACATGAATCTGCCTCCACGTCTGCCTCACCTGAAGGTATATCCGTTTCCCTGGACAATGAACAGGGTAGGCAGTAGAACCCATTCATATCTGTTATTCTTGGCAACTTTTTAAATACCTAGCACAAATAAAGCCTCAGGATGCCATATAAAGGAAAGAATATCTGAGAGGCATTAAATATACTTAGAACAGTGCTTTTCAGACTTTTCCACCAAAATTCCCCTAAAAAGCAAATGAATACCAGATCTCTGAGAATCTAAGAGTATAATCCAAAGCACCCTACCATTACTGCAAAATTTCTTTCAAATCCACTTTTTTTCTGAAAGTTCATGTACATTTTGCATTTTACTTCACAATATACCAATTTTCCTTTTACAACAGATTAATTTTGTTTTTCCTCTGGAAAAAAAAAAAACCTTGAAAAAATTGAGGGTCCTTCTGAAAAATAACCATTTTAAGGCTTAGTACTTTGGCTACTTTTTTTCCTGAGGTCCCTTTTTAGCTTCCAGGCTTTATTTTATTTTTTAAACTCCCATCTGGGTTGTGAATTTTTTTTTTAAAGATAGTTTCCTACTATTTAATAGTACATTGGCTTTCCTAGGTCTTCCATAACAAAATACCAGAGACTGGGTGGCTTAAACAATGGAAATATGTTTTCTCATAATTTTGGAGGCTAGAATTCCAAGATTAAGGTGTCAACAGGGTTGGTTTCATTCCTCTCTCCTTGGCTTGTAGATAGACATCTTCTCTCCATGTCTTCACATCATTTCACCTCTGTGTCTTCTGTGTCCTAATCCTCTTCTTATAAGAGCATCAGTTATATTGGATTAAGGCCCACCCATATTACCTCATTTTACCTTAATTACCTCTTTCAAGACCTATCTCCAAATACAGTCGCATTCTAAGGTATTCAACTTCGACATATGAATTTGGGGTGGGGGACACAATTCAGCCTATAGTGATAGAGCTGGATGACATAACAATAACAAAAGAACATAACAGAATAATAAGTAAGCCCAGACCTTCTTCTGAATGCTCCTTGTCTCTCATGGATGTTATAACTGTTCTCTGATGGAGAACTATGACTATGTTTTGATAAATTTAAACAATGTTCTGATTTAGTGAGAAAGGACTTCTCTATCACAGAAAAAAGCGTATTGATCACTGTGGCTTTGGGAGTCCCTTGTAACCTTTTAAGTCCCTTCTGAGGCTTTTACCCCTTCTAGACTGGGATGTGAGCTTCCAAGGAGCCTGCAATACACATGTGTCCATTGTTTATGCCCTAATACAGCTTTGGTATCTATACCCACACAATGAGAAAGCTGGCCTAAATGTTCTTTGAGCTCTTTTTCATCTTTGGCAATTGTTAATCTAGTAACAGTTCACACATACACCTTGGCAAATACCTGGGGAAGGGTCATCAGTAGCTTTCTGGTTGACCTTGGTCTGTACTACGCATTCTAGTGCTTCAGTATCTCTTTTTCTTTTTTTTCCTTAGCAACCCACTACTTCTTTAGAGCTCTCCTCCAAACTTTTCCAGCCTTCTTTTATATTATAGGAACAGGGCTCATGACTGTCTAGGCCTGAGTATACCTTTAGTGTTATTTATCAATTTCCAGATTGCCATCTCTTCAGTTTACCTGTCTGCCTATCTTCTAAAGAAAATTTGAATTAAACTTATCTGGTGAGGGTACCAGAAGCTTCCCATTGTCCTGTGGTGATTCCTAAACTGAGAATGACCTTAAACTGAGCCATGTGAAATCATAGGCCTGATGTCATTAAGAAAATAAAGTTAAGATTCATTCTCTAGGATTTTACTGCTTGTATTCTTGCTTCAGTACCTCTATTAAGATAACATCCAGATTTGACTTATGGAGCTGGAAATGTCAGTCCATCCATTGTTCATCACTTGATTTTATAGTCAGGAAATGTATCTTATTAAGCTGAAATTTACCTTCTATAACTTCCACCTATAGGATACTTCTACTTGGAAGACCTTTTGTTATCTGTAGGTAAAGATTGTGCCTGCCACTCTCCCTTTCCACCTTATTACCATTGTCATAAGTCATCCTTAAACACTCTCTCCTCCCATCCTGGGGAGGGTAATGAATTCTCCCACACTTTCCATTGGATTTAGTCTTAATTCATGAGTTATTGAGTATATAATATGTCTTAAATAGAAATCACAAAAAGGGGTGGACAATGAATGACCCATTTACATATCACCCTAAAAAATCACTAATTTTTATTATCTATACCCCCTTTATTGTTTTCCTATATGTAATACAGTTTTATATATATTCCATGTATCCAACAAATATTTATTCAGTGCCTACTGAAAGTTTAGGCACTGCACTAGATGCAAGAAATAAAAGAAAACACATATGGCCGTGACTTTGTTTGAACTATGATAAATTCAATCAAGGAATTGTCCAAGGTGCTGAGAGGATAAGAGTCCTAATTTAGATATGGGGTGTGTAGAGAATGACATAGACCTCCATGTGAAAGGTAGGGTGATGGGAAAAGAAGAACCCTCCAGGCAGATGAAATGACTTACACAAACATTAAAGGTATAAATACAGTTCCCCACCATCTTTTTTTTTTCTTTTTCTAAAGATTTTTTTTTTGATGTGGACCATTTGTAAAGTCTTTATTGACAATGTCTTTTGTTTTATATTTTGTTTTTTTGGCCACAAGACACGTGGGATCTTAGCTCCCCAATCAGGGATCAAACCCGCAACCCCTGCACTGGAAGGCGAAGTCTTAACCACTGGACCACCAGGGAAGTCCCTCCCCAGCCATCTTAACATGTTTTATGTGTTTGTTAGTTTTTTCCTTCATGCTTGATTTTTTTATATATGTGTACAATAACTTTGGATGGTTGTACCATGATTTTTTTTTTTACAGTCTTCCTTTTCATAGGTTTTTCTACTGATTCCAATATCTTCCTTGCTGATATAGCACAGGATGAGCAGTTTTGATCATGTGCTCTCTCTATTCTCACTTTTCCTACATCTATCATGTGAAAAAATCTCCAGAAATAAGATTACAAGGGCAAAGGCTAAGGCTTTTAAAAATGTTTTCGGAAACATATTTAATTTTCCAGAACTCGTTTATACCATTACCAACCATGAGTTAATATGCTGTTCTTACCTGTGCCTTACCAGTACTGAGTGTTATTAAGAATGTTTTAAGGGTAAAATTAAACATTATACATATGAATATATACACACACATACACATGTATGTTTAGGAACATATCTAAAAATCTAAATAGTTTATCAATAGTAGCTAATTGTGTCTGTTTTTATTCTGTTGTGTCAGTTGTTATAGAAAATACCTCCATAACACGCTTAATTTTTACATGAACTTAATATGTACATAAAGTCTCAATACACAGCAGTACTTCACTTAGCTCATTTTAATGTGTTTGCTGCATCAAAACAAATGCAAATGAGACTGCCCATTCATTGCATATTTTTCTTTTCAGGAACACTACATATTGCAGCAAAGTTGCATTTCCTCTGGAAGTGGTTCAAAAAGATAGCTGCTTCAATTCTCCCATGAAACTTCCAGTGCATAGATTATATTTAGAATATGGTGTTCAGAAGATCACTTGTCCAAACATCGATGGATTTTTTCCTTCTAGTGTCAAGCCAACCATCACTTGGTATATGGTAAGCAAACTAGAGGGCATTTACCCTCTCTAAAATGACAATGGTTATTTGTTGAGTTAATATAGAAACTGAGATTTTTCTCATCATCATTTCCTCCTTAATAACTTTATACAAATCTTTTACTGCTTCCTCACTTTGTACCATTTTAAAGGAAGTGGTGGAGATGCTTTGCCTCAACCCACCATGTCTTAAATTACATTCACTGGACTACCAGAACTACCTTATTTCTATTAACTTCCTGTGAAATACAATTTGAGAAATATTGCCCACTTCTACTCACTGCTGAGTGAAGTCAGAAGCTGCTAATTCATCTGGTGAATTTCAGCTCTTTGGTTAATAAGTAGTGTATTTGATTATTTGTATGTGTTTTCACGTTTGCCTTCCTTTGTGGGCACGGTCGATCTGTGGTCTATTACACATCTGAGAGCTTTGGAAAGTATTTAATCAAAATATGAAAGTGTTGGAAGATGACACTTGGGGCAGCAGCATAGTTCTCTAATCTCTTCAAATATCCACCTAAGCCAAAGCCAAAAACTCCTGAAAAACATTTAAAACAAAACTCAGTGACAAGTTATCCATAAGAATCACTTTCAGTAAAATAAGTGAGATAAATCACCAGTACAACCCATATAGAATCAGAGTCTATAGAGAAGGAAGCTGATGGAAATAATATGGCATTTGGCAGGCTCAGGAAGAGGAGAAACCCCAAAAAGCCAGTGGGTGAAGCAATTTGAGAATAGCAGCTAAAATTTTGCTCTCTAATAGAGAGTGAGTCCAAGCAGCCTATAGCAAGACATTTTGAAGGAATTGGAATAGTTCTAGTGCCTCGGAACTCTGAAAAACAACCACCCACACTGAGGTAAAACTGCTAGGAGTGGAATCAAAATAAACAGGATCAGGGTAATGTAGACGAAGGAAGGAGAACCTGCTGAGAATGGAGGAGCCGAACAGAATCAGGAAATCTCAAGACTGTAGTTTTGAAGAAGGATCTCTGTGAAATTGGAAAATTCTGCCAAATCATAAAGGTCAGAAAAACTAGTTTTACATAATAATGAGCAACAAAAAGAATCAAGGTAAAATCCCATTCGAAGCTATAAGAAAAAAGAAGAATAAGAAGCAGAATAACATTTCTATAGAAAAAAATAAAAGCATTCCAGAACGACCTATTGCAACCTACTGTTTCAAAAATTGGCACAAAGACATTAAGAAGTGATGCAAGATGAGAGAGAATAACAAATAAAAATTAGAAAATTCCAGAAATTATACCACTCAGTAAAAACTTAGAAGAAAATTAATTATTTCAGAAATAAATCTAAATTAAGAGGAGCAAACAGAAAATGAACACAACAAATAATGCCTTAAGATTAAGAGAAAGTGGAATGGAGAAAAAATTTTGATCAAAAATAAATGATGAATAAAAATAAAAAGGTTAGAATGGATATACCAATATCATATAAAATAGACTGTAAGAAGATTAATGTTATCAGAGATAGAAAGGACTTTTCAGAATAATAAAAGGGTAAACTCATCAGGAAGGCATGAAAATAATAAAAAAGTATATATATGCTTAATAACAGTGCTTCAAAATACATGAAGGAAAAGTTGACAAAATTAAAAGACGAAATAGACAATTCTACAATCCTAGTTGAAAATTTTAGTATCTGTCTCTGTTTAAGCCATTAATGAAGTGACTTAGGGAGCCAACTTTAAGAGTTTTCCATTGGCCAAAGATGGAACAATTTAAACTTTAGTAAGGATATTAATTGCAATAGGTCGAATCTCATGAATTAAATTTAAATCCATAAGTTCATAATGATATTTCAAAATATGGCCACATTTGGATGAGAATAGGAAATAAAAACATTACCTTGAAAACCGGTAAATAAAGGTGAAAAAAAGCCAAGATTTTATTCTGCCTTTTCTATAAGAAATGTATTGATATATTGAGTAATGACATAGTGCAGGGAAGTGTATTTTTATAAAAGTATATAATCACTTTGCAAACCCCAATGAATTACTAAATCTAAGCATTATGCATCATTGACTGTTAATATCATAAGGAGAGAAACAGCCACTTTTCTTCTGATGAAAGAACACAATATTACCTATAATTGTGCCAAATGGATTCAATCTGAGTCTGATAAAACCTTTGGATCCTGCTGCCATTTTGCAGAAAATATAGAGAACAGAGGAATGTATTGATCTGCACCATGAGTTTGCAATCAGCAAAATCTAAATTGTGAGACACACTACAGGCCAAATGTCTTGTGTTAGTCAACAGATAAACTGCAGAAAAAGAAAGGCATAGAGTGGGAATGTTTAGATTAAAAGAACCGTAAAACATTTAAAACACTAGAGTGGATGAGAATATAGTATCTAAGGACATATATGAGTGATAAAATCGTACATGAAAACAAGGAAGTGACTTCACTATGAAGGTATAGATAGTTGCTACTTTGGGGGATAGTAAAGAAGGTGTGATTGACATGGGGCATGTGGAAGGCTTTCAAGGGTGACTGGTAATGTTCTATTCCTGGACCTGAGTGGTGGTTTTAAAAGTATTTGCTTTATACTAATTCATTAACTCACACATATGTTTTGAGTGTTTTTCATATATGCTTCATTCTATAGTAAAATGATTAAGAGGAAGGGAGATGATAGGAAAGGAAGGGGAGGTAGAGGAGACTGATTTAAGGTATATAACAACCAATTGCAATGTATGGACCTTAAGTGGATCATGTTTTATTCAAACAAACTATGAAACATGTTATGAGAAAGTCAGGGAAATATGAACACAGACAGAATATTGATGATATCAATAAGTTATTATTACTTTTTAAATCATGATAATGGTAATGTCGTTATGTTTTCAGGAGGGGTCTTGTCATTTAGAAGTACACACAGAAATATTTACAAATTAAATTGTATAATGTCTGTGATTTGCTTTGAAATAATATTGGGATGCAGTTAGTGGGTATAGATGAAATAAGACATAGCCTGAATTGGTACTTTTGACTCTAGATATGGGTACAGGGATCATTGTTTATTCTATGATTGTACTTTTCCATAGTAAAAAGGATTAAAAGAATTATATTAACAATTTGACATCAATAAGTGTAATATGTCTTCTGGTTAAAAAATTATGTTCATCTATTTATCTGCAACAAGGTCTCTCATTTCTAATGAGATCCTATTCACTTTTTCTATATTTTGAATACTTTATGGTCCGAAAAAAGAATTTTACTTTTATACATATTCTATTATTTTCTCCTCTTTTTCCTCATGTATTCCCTCTGCCTGGAACATCCTCTTTTTCTCCTTTAGAACAAATCAAATTCTACACCTTTGTAAAATGTTCCCTGTACTCTCCAGCTGAAATAAATTTTCCCTCATATACCCTCAATTAGCTATTTATTTGTAACTGTTTCAATGTCACTTTTCACTTCCTTTATTGTTTTATAACCATTTATTCATGCATATATTCAATACATACTGTATTCAATGCAATATATCTGGGGTCTGGTGGGTACACGGTAATGAATGTGATATGTGCCCTCCCCAACATAGTCCCAAAGGATCTCAGTTTAATTCAAACAAATTTATAAATAAGAATTCCTGTTCTTATCAAAAAGTAGAATTCTAAGTTCTACAAGAGTGTCAAAGAGAATTTATTGTTGGTTTTAAGAAGAGGGACAGATTTACATGCAGGTATTCTATGAGATTGACTATATCTTGAGGGCAAAGTTATGCCATATCCATCTCTGTATCTCCAATGATTCCCAGACTTCTGGTTTTCCTGATTGGACCGATGTCAGTGCTATTAACCAAGGTATGAAATAGCAGAGGAGGAAGAGGTTTGGGGATCAAGTAATGAATTTAGATCATGTCATATTGAGTTAGATTTATCTGTGTGACATCTAGGTGGCAGTGACCAATAGGTAGTGGCTACATGTGTATGGATCTGGAGCTTATAAAAAAAAAAAATCAAAGCTGGAGACAGAGAATTGGATACATCTATGTGATAGTTGAAGCCCTTAAGAAGACAAACTAAAGTGAGAAGAGAAAAGGGCTAAGATAAAAATCTGGAGAGAATGTTTATGGGGTGAGTGAAAGCACAAAGCCTGGAAAGAAGACCAAGAAAAAAAAGTCATGGTGGTAAAACCATCACCATGGCAGATAACCAACAATGTGCAGATGACTAAAGAGGATAACCAGTAACCAGCCATCCTTTCTATTCTCTGATTATGAAAAGGTTGCTATGGATGTGTGTTACACTGCTTTTCATTTCTTTACGTTTTGGTAATTGACACCTTTACTCCTAAGAGTGCTTCCATGTTGGGAACAAAATAAGGGTTCTTGGTAGCTGCATTTTCCTATCACTGTGTAGCAATGCTGCTATTGTTTTTTGCTTTCCACCTTCTACAGTCACTCCCTGCATCCACCAAGGTATTTGACCCTCCTACAGTAGTCCTCTTTCAGTTATTAACAGCTGAATTCCCTACTTTGACATTGTAGAAATGGTCTCTTTTAGTAATACAAATAACTCTATGAGAGTTAAAAGACACATTAATCAGTTCCAGCAAAATTTGCTTCCCTGTTAGCGGAAGGATGAAAACTGATGAATTGAAAGAAGGAAAAGGAAACTAACATTTCTTGCATTTTACTAGTGCAATACATTGTGCTATGTACTTTAAATGTTATCATATGTAATACTCATCACAATCCTTCAAGGTAGATATCATCCTTGTATAGATTAGGAAACAGATGTTTGGAGACATAAACAATAATAGTTCACATTTATTGAGCACAGTAATTCTTCTAAATGCTTTAATAATTTCACTCATTATCGATATCTCAACGTGAGGTGGACTCTCTTGTTTTCTCCGTTTTGTAGTCAAGGAAACTGAGGTGTAGAGTGGTTGAGTGACTTGTCCAAGATTCAGCACTATACAATCTGTATCAAGAGCCCAGACTTTTACATTATCTTATATAATTTGCTCAAAATAATCCAGCTGATAATAGGAGACTCTGGAATTTCAGGCCAGTTCTGTGTGGTTCCAAGACCTATGGTCTCCAGAAATGGCACAGAGAGGGTGGTCTAGTCTTTACTTCTGGGGGTAGGGCACTTTGAAGGGCAGAGCAATCTTTGAACACAGATTGGGTTGTAGGCTGGACTGTGGAACATAAGGAAACCTGTGAAAAGAGAGCCCTGGAAAATCATAAGGCGTGCAGAAAAGCTGAGATTGGAGGGAACAGAAAATCTGAAGTTTGTATTTTAGAATCTTAGGTTAATGGGGCAGGATTGAACATTCTTCCTCTGCATGTCTTCTCTTCTCTCATCCTGTCTTCTGCACGGCATAGTTTTCTTCATTCGGCGCCCAGAATTCACAGTTCTCTAGTTCAACAATCCTGTGAGTCAAATTGATGTTCAGTAAATGTTTGTTGAGTAAGCCAGGGTTTGTAACCAGCCTGGAGAGCAAAACATGGTTTGTAAGTGATTTACTGAATTTCAAATAGCCAGCTTCTAAAAGAACTTCTGGAACACAACATGTATATAAATTGGAGGCTGCCTGTTTATTCACAGGGTCTTCCAAATATATAGTAGTAAGGACACAGGTAAGCGTGATCTTGTTGTTGTTTTCACTATTATTATGAAATATATTCAAAGAACTGAGCTTTAAAATATGGCGAGCCATCTTAACATTCATATTACTGGATTATTTCTCTTTCTCATTGTTATAATTAGGTATTGGAATTATTTTTCCTAAAGACACTTATAAAAACAAAGTCAGTTTTCCCCTTCTTACTAAGGATCAGAGGGACCACTTTATTGGGTGCTTTGGATGTTACATTTATAGCAGCTGCTGAAATGCTCTCAATTGCTATTTAGCAGAGTAGATATCATTCTGGATATCAGTTTTCAAAAAGCTGGTTGTCCTTGTCCTCAGTGTGATCATTAAAATTGGTGTTTTACATCCACCTTTAATTTTCAGTGTGAAATTAAGCAGAATTTTTCAGGTATTGTTTATAAATCTCTCTCAAAAAATAGGAAATTCTTTGCTTTTTCTGACAAAGTGCCATTAGGAAAGCACATTTCTGAAACAGTGCCAGGCTTAGCCTTCTTGTTGGCATAGCACATACGGTTGGAAAGTTAGTCCAAGGTCTATCTAATAGACTTTATTTTTAAAGTGCTTGTTTCAATTTGATCTGACAGCTTAGTTTGGTTCTTTATCTCCTCCCTTTTCCTAAAGTCCCTATATAATGATTTTTAACCTTTGGTATGAAGGAAGTGAGTATCATATTTTCTTTCCAAACTGTACATATTTAATTTAATATACATATTTAATTCCATATTTTCTTTCCAAACTATACATATTTAATTATGTATATATGCATATATACACATAGCATTCTACGTGTAATTTCAGGGCTTCTGAGGACCTAAGATTCATCTTTTAAACTGAAACTCAGTTCAGATATCTGTGAAACCTTGAGGTTCAGTTAGGCTGAGTGAATCACCCACTCTACATTTTGACAGCACTTAATTTATATCTCATTTTTGTTACTATAATGATTGCATAGCATCTTTGTTACTATAATGATTGCATTTCTCTCTTCTGTACTAAGTAGTGACTTTTCTCCTTTGCTTTCCTTTGACTATCAAGTGCATATCACAAAACTGAGCCAATATACTTTATATTTAGGAACTGATTAAATAATTGAATGAATTAGAGTGGACTAGAAAATTCCATGGAAATAAGGGCCATTTCTGGTTTTACTGGCTACTTACTGTATGCCCAGCTTCTAACACAGTGCCTGACACATAGGAGAGATTTTGTAAGTATCTATCACATAGATACAGTTCATCTGTGTCTATGCATGACATAGTTCTGCTCATTGAAAGTGACTGATGTATAAAACTCTTATGAGTCTTTGTGAACAAGTGTGGTGTATTTTATAACAACTTAATCTTGGAAACAAAAATGTCAATAGATATTTCTAACTGTTTTAACCTCATATGTCAGTTTAACTCTTTGTATCCTTACTTCCACTTTCCCCACCCATCCTACAACTCACCCATCCCATGTCTTATAAGTCTATATACTCACCTTTTCATTATCATTTGCATACCACATGAGCTTGCAGCTCCATGTCTATGTCTTTGCTTCTCTGGTTCAGTTTATATTTTTAATCATGCAACACCAATGTATTGAGCATTTACCATGTGTCCAGTATTGGGCAAGTAGCTGGCTATGCAGATAGAGTACTCATCCACCCGCCCGACCACTTTACCCCATAGAAATAAATGTTCTGGAGAAAGAGATAAGTGAAAAGAGGTCATTATAATAAAGTTAGTTAAGTATAACATGGAGGGCAAAATGCTATAAGAGTGAAGGGAAGTTGTTTACACTTTTTCCTGTCCCTGGAGCGTCCTTCTCCATGTCTGCCCTCCTCCTGAATAACTGTTAATAATCTACACATCCTTTAAGATCCAGTTCAGATCTTCTTTCTCCATGAAGAGTTTCTAAATGTTTTCTGTTTGGTCTTCTTCCTCCACTTCCCCACCCCAATATGCCTTTCACAGCATTTGTTGCAATCCTCTACTAGACTGCTTACTTACAGGTTAAGAACTGTGTCTTTTCCATCCTTGTGCCTTAACATAGTTCTTTAAAAGTTGTAGGTTTACTGAATGGGCATATTTGTTCTTATTTAGTCATGCCATCCCCTCACCCACACCCCGTACCTCACCACATGATTTATTTCCTCTGAAGGATCTCAAAATCATTTCTTATGCTGTGCTTTACCTATATACTGCGGTAGGTTGCCATGGCTACCATTATGTGGTTGAAAAGTTGCTCTCCTATTTAACTTCTCTCTTTTAAATTCAGAATGAGGAACTGATGGCTCAACTAAATGAATGACTTGTCTTCTGGTCAGACAAGTGTTTGCTTCATAGTGGAACCCACTTACTGTTAACCCATTTCTTATATTTGGAAACATGTTTTTATTATTCTTTGGGTATTGAGATCTTTGTTCATATCTTTTTTTTTTTCCTGGATTCCAAATAAATGATTTTCAAATCATCAAAAAGTTTGCAGGATTTATTTTCAGGAATAGTTTATTATGTTTAAAAATGCCCTTTGTGTCTTAGGCCCATGAAGGGCCTAGAGAAGCAGCTGCTTATAAGAAGTAGAGAGAGCTCATCAGATACTACAGACTAAGGTTAATGGGTATTTATAGTTCAACAATGCCCTGAAGCTACCCTTACCACATACATAAACACTTATAATGTAAAATATTTTCTTCGTTTCCTTTTCTAACATAAGTCTAATAGCTTTTAATTATTTTTCTTTTTTTTATTTCTTTTTTTTTTTAGTTAATTTAATTTTTCATGGTCAGATTTTTCTGAATAGTAGATTAGACCCCAAAGTTTTCCATTACTTTTTATGGAATATTCCTCAATTTGAAATAATTTTCTAGACAAATCAGCTCCAAGCAAAACCTGTCCTTGGCCTACATTTTTATCCTACCTTATGGAAAGAAGAGAAAATCCCAGAGAACCTGACTTACAGCACTGACACATAGACCCCATGATAGTCTTAAGCACATCCAGCCCAAAGATGAAGAGAAAGGGGGAGCTGGCAAGAGATCAACACACACCTGTTTTATAACATTTTCCTTGCTATTTAGATGTGTCAGATTCCATTTTTCTGTTAATGATAAGCCCATGAGGGTGGATTCTTTGTTCTATTCAGTGCTGTACTCTCGGAACCTCAAAAAGTGCCTGGCATGTGGTTTATTGAATAATACTCAAGGGTGAATGAATGAATGAGAAGACTTTGAGTCAGAAACATTTCTTTATATTTGTAGCACATACTATGACTCCTAAAATGATGTGTTTGAAATAGTTTTTACATAAATGATATTTGGTGAGTAAAAAAAAGGTTTTTTTAACATTTTATTAAGAAGTACTGTTGACAAGTTTAGTATTAATAGCTAACTTCTCATACTGAAAAGTATGCTTTTCCAGTGTACCACTAATTGTAAGAATAAGCCTCATATAAGAGTCACATCACACTATTAACACTGGGGCTGGCCCCAGATAGGTCAGGACCACAGTGTAGTGTGAGACAGTGTCAGTTGGGATTAAGGGCAAGGGCTACAAAACACGTAGATCTGGGTTTAAATTCCAGCTCTGACACTGCTTGGCTCTATGATAACGGCAATCGCTTAACCTTTATAGTCCTTTGTATTTTCATCTATAAAATGGACACAAGAGCATTCCAAATTTGCTAAGTTTGGAATAAGGATTAGATGTAATAATGGAGTATACCTAAGCACAGGTCTCAGTATAATTTTTTCAGCCTCAAGTAATGGATGAAAACTGGTGTTCATTCTTGGTTAAGAAGCTAGTGAAAGACCTTTACTCAGATGTGTAAAAAACTGAGTTTTAGCTCTGCACTGTGTTACCTAGAATATCTCTTTATCTATCTCATTTTTTTCCACCTGAAAACTAGGGCATATTTAGTCTGATCTGTCTACTTCACAAGGACTTAAGAACAGCTAAGCTAACACATGAAAGAGGCAAATAGCTTTGAACCATTTAAATGAAAGGTGCCAGAAAAATCAAAGAGTTCTATAGATAGTCTAAACTCAAGTTAAACCAAATCTGGCATGAAGTTATTATAGGAGTACAGGGCTTTATGGCCTTATACCTTGTAATAACCTTAGAGTATTAAAATATTGTACTGATGTGACAATTTTCTAGAGTCACTGCTTATCAAAACAGGATAAATTGTATTCAGAAAAATAACTGAGTGGATGTCATTGTCCTCTTGATGATCATCTCCATGAATCAAAAGTTTAGCACTATTCCTAAAAGGTGTTATTTCCTGTGACAAGGAATTACAAAATGTGCCATTTAGTGTAACTGTCATATTTCAAAACACATGCTCCAGGAATTGAAGTAAGAAAACCTTGAGGATACAAGAATTAAAGTTAAACATGTGAACACAGGAAATTGAAAGTACAACCTGGTAATAGGCTCCCAGAATATTAAAGATCGAGAGGACCCAATTCTTTTTGTCATAGATGAAGTATTGATTTTTAAAAGACAAACACAAGTTTTTCTAAAAGTAAATGTTCAATGCATATTTTTGTCAAATATGATGTATTGATTTTTTTCTTGAAAAGAAAAAAGTAAAATGATATAGCCAATTAGTGGGGCTGAGAGATTCAAAACAGGATTCTAGTTATGTTGAATGAGATATTTTAACCTCAAAATTTTAAAAAAACAACATAGTTATATGAAAACATGAGTTGGAGCACAAATAAACTCTTAACTCTTGGTAAGACTCATAAAATATATTTTATTTTTAAATTCTGGAGTCTGTACTATTCAACTAAAAAAATGGGATAAGTAGAAGAAAAACAAAGAAGTTTGGAAATAACTGATACAGTGATTCACAGAATGATCAAGAATGCCAAAACCAGACATCTAAAACAGTGCCTAGTTTGTCAGAGTGACTGTATTTCTGAATTAACATAATCAGTGAAAAAACACAGAAAAATGAAAAAAATTGTTCTTTAAGTAGCAGGGTACACATTTACTTAAGTTGCCTTAATCACTTTTTGAAACTTTAATCTTGCTTTACTATTAACTTGGAATTCCCAGAATTTGAATACTAGATCTTGAGACAGGAAGCTTGTGCTTTTGAATTCATATTTCAGTTAAGAATGTTAATTTTCCTCTTGCAGAAATGATAATAAAAATTACTGCATTCATTCTTTGCAGAAACATCATCAAATACATGACCAAAATAGTTTTGTAAAAAGTATAGCCAGCATAGATATTTCTACATTCTGTGCAAAGTTAGATGTGTATGCATATATTTGTTTGTATACTTTCTATGCATGTATCTAAATAGTAAACATCTTTTCCTTTACTTCTTCTTAGGGCTGTTATAAAGTACACAACTTTAATAATGTAATACCCGAAGGCATGAACTTGAGTTTTATCATAGCCATGGTTTCAAATAATGGCGATTACACATGTGTTGTTACATATCCAGAAAATGGACGTACCTTCCATCTCACCAGGACTCAGACTGTAAAGGTGG
The DNA here is from genome assembly GCF_963924675.1 of Phocoena phocoena. Classification (NCBI taxonomy): domain Eukaryota; kingdom Metazoa; phylum Chordata; class Mammalia; order Artiodactyla; family Phocoenidae; genus Phocoena; species Phocoena phocoena. Next base: position 68,719,666 of record NC_089222.1, read on the forward strand.
TAGGTAAGCATGATTTGTATTAAGTGCGCACAACAAAATGCAATACTTTTGTTTAGGCTCTTAAGAGTTTATTAAAAACAAGTGTGTAAATTCTGAAAGAAAAGAGGGTTATCTTTTACCTTCACCGCACTATTCCCAAGGCCTCAGCAATTTCACGTAGATACTAGGCATTTAACAACTATTGTTCTACTGAATGAATATGTGGATGAATGAAGTAAAGGCAGCTTGGAGAGTGAAAAGAGTGCGGACATATCTGTGTTCAAATTATACCATTGCCATTTATTAGCACTATGACTTGCCTGTACTCTAGGACTACAACAACCTAACATTTAGTATAGTTCAGAATGTTAGAAATAATATACATATTATGCTAATGCAGTTCCAGGCAAGCAGTAGAAACTCAATGAATATTAGTTAATATTGTTGTCAAAAAAAAGTATTTTACTTGAATTAGGTAAAATATGTCTTTTATCTACTGGAACTTCTGTAGCAATTGCTGAAGCTAGTGCTCAACCATTGCTTTCTTTGGGGGTGAGAAACTAGAGAAGTGGAAAGGACAGTGTCTAGGCAGAGTCAACAGACTCCCGTCAGACCTAGAAATCAAGAGAACCAGTGTCAGGATAGGTGGCATTTAGAGGAGAGCCCTAAATACTACTGCACCCACTGTATTAAAAATGACAGGGCTTCCCTGGTGGCGCAGTGGTTGAGAGCCCGCCTGCCAATGCAGGGGACGTGGGTTTGAGCCCTGGTCCGGGAACATCCCACATGCCACAAAGCAGCTGGGCCCATGTGCCACAGCTGCTGAGCCTGCACTGTGGAGCCCGTAAGCCACAACTACTGAGCCCACGTGCCTAAAGCCCGTGCTCCGCAGCAAGAGAAGCCACCGCAATGAGAAGCCCGTGCACCGCAATGAAAAGTAGCCCCCGCTCGCTGCAACTAGAGGAAGCCCGTGAACAGCAATGAGGACCCAGTGCAGCCAAAAGTAAATAAATAAAAATAAATAAGTTTATAAAGAAGAAAATAAAATGACAGCATATCAGAGTGAGATTTTTTTCATACCCCATCTTTTAATAGATGGAAACATTGAGTCCTAACAACAGAAACTAACCTGCTTAGAGAAGCTTCCTGAGTTAGTGGAAGAAGTAATTCTAAATCCCAGGCTTCTGACTCTGTGTTTAGGGCTTTTTCTACTAGTCTGACACCAAGTTCAGCACAATTTTTTCAAAGGGCTTTAACATAGTGCAAATAAAATTCGCATCAAACAATTTTGTAATCACTTCTCTTTCTCTGCTTACCTTTGGAATCATGCTGAATTGGGGACGGATTCAGAAGAAAAATCAGACTAAATTTAGAACCTAACATGAATGGACATTGAAAGTCACATGAATAATCTAACCATATATACATCTTGGTAATTGTTTCCAATGTATATATACTTCAATGTATTCATTTTTGGAGAGTTGGGAACAGGCATGCATGTTCACTTTGACTTATAGAAATAGAAGTTGACAGACACATATGTGAGGGGTGTGTTTCTTATCCAACTCCCAAGTTTGTTTTTTAAAACTGAAGTACTGAGTATTTATTATACACCAGTAGGATGCTTTAATATGCATTACTTAATTTAATCCACATAATAAACCTGTGAGGTAAGTTTAATTACTCTCATCTTAGAGTTGATTAAATTAGATTTTCAAAGTTTAAGTAAAAAAAAAAATTGTATGCTTTGTATATGGTCAGGTCAAGGTTAGAACCCTGGTCATTAAATCTTTGAAACTTCTACACTTAAATACTACATTATTAAACCCTTTCAGGGCATCTTTCTTTCAGTTTAGGAATATATAATGTTATAAAAAGCAGCAATCCTATGAATGGACATTCAACTGATAACTAGATAACAGGTAGACTTACGTACTGACCTCACATTGTGATTGTGAATTTTCCATTTGCTTGTTCATTAATTAATACTTACTTATTTAATCATTTCCCAAACTAGACACTCTGGGCATGTTGAAGAGAAATATGTAGAAAAGAAACAATTGAGAAAGACTTGAAATCGATTAATTATTAAGTAGTATGAGAAAGAAGTTTATCTCATATAGGCTTTGGGAAGCAAAAACACTGGATAAACATTCTATCCGAAGCATGAAGGATCCTCAGTATATTTTTTTCCCTTTGTTTGCTTCTTTTAAATGAAAGAAGTGTTGTAATTGACTATCCATTGAACTGTGGGCCCTCTCAAGAATTGACAAACTATGCCAGGAAGTTGGGCAATGCTTTACTGAAGAGCAGAATTTTGAAATGGGTTATGTGGAATAAAGGCTACATGATTTGACATCATATCCCTTTGTCCCTTCCTCTCTATCACAGGCTCTCCAAACGATGCATTGCCTCCCCAGTTCTATTCACCCACTGATCTTGTGGTCTACGAGAAAGAACCAGGTAATTATAGCTGTGCCTCGGAATATCAGTTAGATTCTCTTAATTACGAGGAATAAAATGTCACTTAAGTTAACGCAAGAGAATAGAGGGCTATTGTAAAGAAACACATGAATTGAAACTGAAGTGCTCTCAGAAACCTAGTCAGCTTTGGGTATTAGCTGCTTCATTGATCTCGTGGGCAGCTCAGGGATTCTCTGCTTCTCTCACAGCAGATGCTCCCTTCTCCCTCTGTGAGCAGTTTTCTTCTGATTAGCGATTTCTGTTTGATGCAAACTTTAGCCTGTGCAGGGCTTTGGTTTACCGAGACTTCAACATGAGCACCAGATGTCCTTTAAACTTCTACCCCACTACAAAGGAGCAGGGAGTAGACCTGGAGTCAGAACTGTGAATTCAACAGGTAACAACTAATAGGACTAGTACACCTTGATTCAGAACACCATCGAATGCATACGCTGGCTACCTGGGTTTCCTTTTAGTTTTCATAATTTTTCATTCTAGACAAAAATCATTTGGAACTGACCAAATAAGGCATAATCTGTTATTCTTCTGACTCAACGCCTCTCACGGTTAACTTGAAAAACATAGAAAATTTTAACATTCTCTATATTGCATCCTTACCAATAAATTCACTTCAAATCCAATGAAAAGTATAAAAGAAAATTTGTTTAAAATGTACTAAAGATAATTGAAGCAGTGTTCAACATAGATGGAGAACAATGATACCCCCCCGCAAATTAAGAAAAGGTTTCAAATAGTGATCTGCCTTGTGAAAAAATAATACCAAGGGGAGTCTGCCAACCCCAAATGGACCAGATTTCCTAGAATCAGTAGTGGTTTTATGTATTAATATGAACATTCTTCCTGCTATCAGGGTAAACCCTTATTAATCGTCTAAATATCTTTCCTCTATCTATCATATTATGGTTATAAAAACATGCCTGAATCCATATTCACTTTATAACTGGAGAGGAAGGCATAAAAACCATGCATTGGAAAAGAGGATAGAGTATGACCACTCAGTGAGACAAACCTGAGTTCAAATTGTGATGACAATATAATTTATCATCTCAACCTGGCCACCTTTTGAGAGTGAAAGCAGTCGATATTAATAAATAACTAGGAAAGCAAGCGTAAAACAAAACTGTTCTGGGCAAACTGAAATGTAAAGTCAGTCTAGGTCAAATCCTGGTCTGCCACTATTAGCAATTTGACCTTGGAATGACATGTAACATCTTTAAGCTTTAGTTTCTATATCTATAAAACATGAATTTAAAAACTATTTCATAATATTTTGTTAAAACTAAATAAGCTTATTAATAAGTAGCCAAATATAATAAATATTTAGCACAGTGAATTATTCAAAGTTCTCAGTGAGTGTGCTGCTGTTGTTGTTATGATTATTATGACCAGTTTTGCCTAGAGATCCCCCCATCCTCATGTTCCATCTCAGAAGGGTAGCATAGCATTTCTATTTAAAAGTTGTCTTTAAACTCATTGACTGCATCCTGATAGCTTGAGCATTTCCAGATGCATCCTGCCTGGCCAAGTCCTCTCAGTGATGGCGTTGCCCCATCTTTTCTGGGCCAAGGTCCAAAGATCTGGAGAACCTTACCTCAATCACCCGTTGTTTGTGAGGGAAATAACAAAGGAGAAGAGTAGCCCGTGGAGGTTTAGGGCTAAAAAAAGGAATGTTGTCAGAGCCTTTTTGAATAAATACTGTCATTTTAGAACATATATAGGTTGTATTAAAAGATGGGCAGTCTAATAGTTTTATATAAAGCTGCTGTCCTTTTCTTGGTTTGTTTCTTATGCAGTGAAGGAAAAAGGTTACCTTATGGTGGCCCACTTGAAAATCAGTCAGAAGTAGGGTTGAAGGCACACATAAATTTTATGGCTTTTGATTAATCACAGAATGGAACCAGTATAACCATGTGAAGGTTACAAACTGATGAGTTAACTTGTTTTTTCAGGAGAGGAGCTACTCATCCCCTGTAAAGTCTTTTTTACTTTCCTGAAGGACTCTCGCAATGAGGTTTGGTGGACCATTGATGGAAAAAAGCCAGAGGACACCACTATTGACGTAGCTGTTAATGAAAGGTATCATTGACACAGGCAAGGGGGTGACTAACCCTTGTCCCTCAACCTAATGCCTTCCAGTGTATGCTGATCAATGAAAATTAAAATTCTAATTTTCACCTATCATTAACAAATATCAGCAAGATTTTCAAGTCTTTAGTGGCTACACCCCAAAGCAGGATTATTGGACTTGCAATCCAAGCCCCAGATGCTACCTGATGATTACATCTTTATGATACCCACTTGAAGGTAGATGGAATGCATATCCTATATGAGAAAAGGCCAGGATATAGGGTTGTGGATAGATGAAAGCCTGCCAGTGTGGCCCTATTCTCTTTCTCAAGTCTGGAGTCTGGGCCTATGTTTTTGTGCCTCAGATAACTGTGTTAGTTTCTTGTCTTATAGTCAGCATATATTTCCTATTTTCCTCCTCTTTCTTAATTTTCATAGCATACAAGTCACATTTTTAATTAAGCATAATTTTTAATATTGACTAAATAATGTTCTTTAAATTTTATTTTTTAAATGGATGTTGTGGTAATATAGCTCATTCTCAAAGTAACAAGCTGGGTCATTTTATTCATAAATAAACATGACTTTTTTTGAAGTGGCTTGAGTTGGCAAGGAGAACTGCAACAATTAATTAAAATGAGCAGCTGACTAATTACATGACAAAGTAGTTCTGAAAACTTATGCCTTATCTATCATCTGTGTGTGGATATATCTTAGGCTATTTGAACTTCTAGAATTTAAAAGACATTTATCCCCTACTAGTAAACTTAGACTTTATGCAGAAATTATAAAATGTCATCAGGTACTCTGCAAGATACTTAGTCCCTAACTGAGTAGATTTTATAGGAGTAACAATCATAGAACAGAAATGCCAGTATAATGTGATAAACGCAGTGAATGGGAAGTATGGAATGTTAAAGAAAGATTTAGTTGGGGATTCCAGTCAGCTTTAGGGGATTCGGTAATGCTTCTCAGACGATACAGAGACTAAATAAAGATTTGAAGGATGAGTAGAAATAAACTAGATAAAGAAATCAAAAGTATGTTCCTGGTAAAAAGAACATCATGTGCGAAGGTGTGGAGGTTTCAAGAAGCAGAACATATTTAAAGATACAGAAGGGGGCTTCCCTGGTGGCGCAGTGGTTGAGAGTCAGCCTGCCGATGCAGGGGACACGGGTTCGTGCCCCGGTCCGGGAAGATCCCACATGCCGCGGAGCGGCTGGGCCCGTGAGCCATGGCCGCTGAGCCTGCGCGTCCGGAGCCTGTGCTCCGCAATGGGAGAGGCCACGGTGCTGAGAGGCCCGTGTACCGCAAAAAAAAAAAAAGATACAGAAGGAGTTTCCTGAAATTGGAGCAGTTTTTGCTGAAGGAATTGATGAAAGATGTGGCTGGAGGCACAGAAGGAGAGTTATTATTTCAGGAATTCTGGACATTGTGCTTCCAACCCTCACAATAATAATGAATGAATAGTAATGAAAGTCATGTTGTTCTTCCTCGTTGCTCTTGAAACACAAGTCATTGTTCATTGTTCAGCAGTGCAGTTAAGCTTAGGTTAAATCCATCACAGTCCTTAACCAAATTCTCATGACCTACAGTAAACTGCATCAGAAGAACCCAGATGTCAGTCAACTGTAGGAGAGAGAATTTTTTTTTCTCCTTTTGAGCAAAGTAGTTCAAAGGGATCTTAAATCTTGATCTTAGACCCAAAGCACTTGATCTCTAACTTGCTGAGAATTGGATATATTTATTTTCACGATGTTTACTTGCTCTGAGAAGTTTATTCTTTTTAGGATATAACCATGAGGTTTGACCAAAATGTTCTATCTGTGTTCAAAATCCAAGTTTTGGGAATCTCTGAAATGTATCAACTATCACTGTGGGATAATAATAATAATAGCCTAATTAAACATTGTTCTAACACTTATGCATTAACATACTCAATCCTCAGAATTCTAGAGTAAGTTAATACATGCAGTGCAATATGTAGACATTGCCACTTTCCTCCTTTTCAAAGGAGGAACTAAGATGTGGAAAGATTAGTTACCATGCCCAAAGTATATAAGCAATAAGTGGCAAAGCCTGGATCAAACTCCAAAGGGGTCGGGCCTCAGAAGCTTCTCTCTAAAACGATGCTGCATCCTACCTCAGATGTTTGAGGATAGAAGACGTTTCCCTTTGAAGACAGATCTTTAGTATGATGCTAACTCTGGGAGTTGATCTACATATTGGGATTGTGTGTAGTATAGATGGTAAAGAATGGTATTGGAATCTAGAAGCTAGTCTCCTTTTGTAACTCCTTTTGGATCACAGGCAACTCAGCTTATCGACATCCTCACCTAGGAGCTCTGGCCCCTGAGTCTCGCTAATGGTTTGATTTTCTTTCCCCTACTTCTAGTGTAACTCTGAGTATAACAGAAGACGAGACAAGGACTCAGCTTCTGAGCATCAAGAAAGTTACTGCTGAGGATCTCAAGCGTAACTATGTCTGTCATGCCAGAAATGCCAAAGGGGAGGTTGACAAACCAGCCAAGGTGAAACAGAAAGGTAATGGATGCACTCAGCAGATGAATCTGTGAACTCCAAATGCAACACTGAGGTGAATAAGAAAAAAGGAGAAACTGAGAACGAGAGAGCTCCAGCACTTAGCATATCTGACACATAGTAATGAATTAAAGTTGAATGAAAAAATCTTGAGAGAAAGTTTCCATTTATATAAAGATACTCAAAATATTATATTTCTTATAGTTTTAGTATCTTAATGCCCAAATGTGACTTTAAAATTCCATATGATTATGATAATGAAGCATAGTTTTATATCTATACAGTAATGAAAAATAAAGAAAATATTTAAAGCTACCAAAGATTTAATAAAACTGGTAGAGTCATTTATTGTTGGTGAATTGTAAAGACCCTTTTAGAAATCATTGATGGCAGTTTAGGCGTTACGAAAAATGGTCGTACCATATGACTTAATACTTTTGGAATTTTTCCTGAACAACTAACTTAACAGAAAGAGAATTATGTCCCCATCTATATTCTTAGAAGCATTATCTATAATAATGAAACATTATAAATAGCAACCATCTAATTGTATTCAAGTAGTTAAGATATAAAATATTCTCAAAAAATATAATTTTAAAATGATAATTTTAAACACTATGTGCCAATATTCAAACAGGTTTATAATATACCACTAGCCACAATTGCTAAAATGAAAATTAATTAAACTATGACTTAAAAGGCTGTAAAATGATTTCTATGTCGATATTACTATATTTTCCTACAATAAATAAAAATGATAAAGCTTTCTTGTGTGAGCTGTTGCTCCTGAAACATTTTGTGTCTAAGATTCTCTGTGGGTCTCTCACCTAACAAAGAACCCCAGATAATTAATTCTCTCATGAATGTTTTTCAGTGATCTGGATAATAATGATGATGATTCATCACACATGAAGTTAAGCCATTCAGGGTTATTCTGGATCCCAGTGTCAGAGCCTATAATGTTTATATAAAAAATGTTCATTTATAACTGCTGCATTTTTCAGTGGGAGTTAAACCTTTTTTAAAGCTGATGAGAAAACAGACTTCACTTTAACATTTTATTACAATTTAGAAAGTTAAGAGCAAAGGACTGAAGTGTATATGCCTCTTAAGAAGACTTAGTGGATTTGTTCTGAATAGTTAATTGCTTCTGCTCCTCAGAAGCTAGTGTAAAGAGAAAAGACTGAACCCCTTGACCTAAGGCAGTGTTTCCCAAAGTTAGTTCCTAAGAACACTACTAAGACTCTTTATAGTACTGCCATTCATTATTTTTACTCCAGGCACAGATAGCCTGTGTTGGAATACTAGTTTCTATGTAATCTAATTCTGTGACTTTGGAAAAGTCACTTTAACCTCTCTGAGCTTCAATTTCTTTCTATTTAAAGTAGGCAAAAGAATACCACTCCCTCATAAGGTTGTTTTAAAGTACTCGGCACAGTTACTGGCATATATATGTATAAACATATTAAATGCTCAGTGCATGTTAGCTCATTATTATTACTTCCACACGATTTTCACAGGTATTATTTGACAAAGTCTTTTATACTCAAGTATCATTAAAGTCTGGGGTAAGCAAAATCAATCAAGTTAGTTTAGTTCAGGGCCCCTTAGGTTCTTTAATATATTAGTATTTGATGTGAATATCTGCAAGGGGTTGGAATATAGTAGGCAGGATTTTTTCAAATATATTTGATTCCAGATTCTTTAAGTATGGAGCATTTTGTGGGATTCATCTTCTGAGGCATGTGTTTTGGGCAACATTATGGAGGAAAACATAATAACATTGTCAGATGGATAGAATCAAAACAATCAATTAAAATAATGTTTAATCTAGGAGTGATGTGGAAGTCTGTCCACCAGAGTTGCTTGAGTAACTCTCCTTTCACAGAAGGCTGTGTTCTCAGTGGTTTAATACGAATGGCATCAGGAATATGGAGTGACAAATGCAGCTACTGGACCAGATGATCTGTGCTGAAATTGCATTAATATTACATATAACCCAGTTAGATCTGTGTACATCCAGTGGTAACAGAGGTGTTGTTTACTTGGATTCTATTCTGGGCCAGCTAATGCTGAAATTCATAGGTGATATCTATGTTCACATTCATACACTATATGTAGGGGTCTTTCTCTGAATTCTGAATTCATTGACAAAGCATTCTATGTACGTCGCCAAGATGACAGGAAGAGGCTAGAGCCTAGAATGAGAAGCGTTAACAGGGGTAGGTCTTTTGACAGCTGCACAAATTCATCTAGTCAGTTAAAGCAAAGTATTAAAGGAAAGGCAGCTAATGTCAAAACGATAAACATAAGTTTTATAATAGCAGAGTTGTAGGGACTCAGGCACGGTGTAAGCTGAACTTTATGAGAACCTGCCAAACCTGTTGCCAAAGAGGTTGTACCATTTTACATTTCCATTAGCTGTGTATATAAATTCCAGGTGCTCTACTTCCTCACCTAGAGTTGTCAAACTTCTAAATTTTGGCCATACTAGTAGATAGGTACAGGTATCACATTGTTTTTAATTTGCATTTCTCAGATACTAATGATATGTGTATTACATTACCATGAACACTTTTTCGTGGACTTATTTACCATTATATAATAGTTCTTCTTTTTGTGAGGTGTCCATTTGTTATTGGGTTGTTAGTGATTATATCTATATATCTTTTCTATATATAGATATATTTAATATATATTTATATAGTAAATATTTAATATGTAAATATTTTTATGCAGTTTGTGAATTTTTTCTTTTGATGAGCAGAATTTTTTAAAATTTCATGAAGTCCATTTAATACATTTCTTCTATTATAGTTAGTACTTTCTAAATCCCATATTAACAATGTTTGATTTATAAAGACTTTTCTTCTATACGTAGGCTTATGATAAATTTCTTTTTTTTTGTTTTCCCATACAGAAACCAGTTGTTCTAGCCTCATATTGAAAGATCCCTCCTTTTTGTATTGAATTGTTTTGACAACTTGGCCAAAAATAAATAAATGGCTCTATGAGTGTGGGTCTATTCCTGCATTCCCTATTGTGTCCTATTAATCTGTTTATGTATCCTTAGTCCGATACTACTTTGTCTTGATTAACAGCTTTAAAGTAAGTCAAGAAATCATATACTTTATGTCCTTCCCTCCATTTTTTTCTTTTCCAAGATTGATTCGACTATTTTAGGGACCAAATATTTTTTCATATGGATTTTAATATCAGCTTGTCAACTTCTACATAAAGTCTCCTGCAATTTGATTGGGATTGCATTAACTTATAAATTGATTTGGGGAGAACTGAAGTTTTACCAATATTGAGTTTTTTAACCCATTAACATGATATAGCTCTCAATTTATTTAGGACTAATTGAATTTTCTCAGCAATGCTTTTTTTTTTTTTTTAGTTTCGAGTGTACAGGTCTTGTACACATATAGTTAAATTTATCACTATTTTGTTGTTGATGCTATTATAATGATATTTAAACTTTTTCATTTTCAAATTGCTCATTGATAAAAAAATAAACATGAAGTTAATTTTTTTATGGCCCTTTGACTTTTCTAAATTCACCAAAAAATAGGGTTTCTGTTTGTTTTGTTTTTTTGGCATCTTAGCATTTTCTACACACTTGATCATGTCACCCACAAATAAACAACTTTCACTCCTTCTTTTCTACACTTCATACTTTTGATTTCTTTTTCCTGACTATTTCACTCTTTTGGACCTCCAGTAGCATAATCAGCAGAAATTGAGAACAGCCATCTTTGCATTGTTCCCTATCTTACAAGGCAAATATTCAGTTTTCATGATACGTATGATGTCATTTGTAGGTTTTTGTAGATAACCTTTATGTACATGAGGGATTAATCTTCTGTCTTTGGTTTGCTGAGAGTTTTGTTTCATTTTGTATTGTTTTTATAATGAATGTCTATTGAAATTTGTCAAATTCTTTTCTTATCCGTTGAGAAGGTCATATAATCTTTCTTTTTAATTCCGCTAATGTTATACTTTACATTGATTGATTTCAAAATGTTGATCCAACCTTTCATTTCTGAGATAAACCCCAACATCATCATGATGTATTATCCTTTTTTATATATACCTGTATTTATTTGCTAATATTTTTAGAAGATTTTTGTTTATGTTAGGGATTTTGCTCATATATTTGTTCATGAGGGATATTGGTCTGTGATTTTCTTTTCTTGTAATGCCATTGACTAGTAAAAATGTCATGTTGGCCTCATGATATGAGTCGGTTGATGGCTCCTCCTTTGCTATTATCTGAAAACTTATGTGTAAAATTGATATTACTTCTTACTCGAATATTTGAAGGGAACACCCATGAAACTATCTGGGCCTGTGTTTTCTTTATGGGAAAGCTGTAAATTATGAATTCAGTTTCTTTAATAATTATCTGGATATTGTTTCTTCATGTGACAATTTTGGGAATTTGTCTTTCAGAGAAATTTTTCTGTTTCATCTAAGTTGTCACATTTTTGGCATAATTATTTTATGTTATTTCTTTATCTTTTTAATGCCTGCAGGATTTGTAGTGATTCTCCCTCTGTCATTCCTGATATTAACAATTTATGTTTTCTGTCAATTTGCTCATGACTCAAGAAAGAGGTTTTCCAATTTTACTGATTTTTTTCAATGAACAAAGGTGTTTTCATTTATTTTTCTCTATTTTTTATTTTATTCATTTTACTCTGATTTTTCTTTATGCTTACTTTGCATTTAATATGCCCTTCTTTTCTCTCAACTGAAGATAAAAGCACATCATTGATTTTAAATAATCCTTTTTTCCAATATAAACATTCAGAGCTATAAATTTCCCTCATAAGACCACTTTAGCTGAAACAAACAAATGATGAAATCTTGAAGTTTCCTTATCATTCAGTTCAAAATATTTTCATTATCCTTTTAATTATTTTTGACCCATGGTTTATTTAGAAATGTGTTACTTAATTTACATATTTGGGAAGTTTCTAGATAACATTTTTTATTACATTATGTATTAAAATGTATTTGAATTTTAGAACTGACTATTTTCTCTCAATCTTGATAATTTTTGATATTTCATATTGTCATTTAAGTTAGGTAATTTTTTAAAAATCAGCAATGGATATTAAAAGGCAGGGAAAGGGTACCTCTGACTTAGAACTACCTGGGAAGACTGTACAGTGAAGTGGAAGGAACATGGGATTTGGTGTTAGACAGACCTCAGTTCAAGTTCAGGCTCTGGTGCAGACTGTGTATATGAACTGGTTCAAGGCTTCCATTTTTCTTTCTTTTGATCCCAACTCTCAGTGTATCTGTGAGACTGGAGGGAGCAAGTAACACGTACTTAGCACAGTGTGACACATTTGATTCTAATTTCTAATTTAATTCCTTCATGGCCAAAAAAATATAGTCTGCATCATTTCATTTCTTTTAAGTTTATCGGTGCTTCTTTTATTTTTTTAATTCCCAGCAGATTGTCTATTTTGGTGAATGTTTCACATGCACTTAAAAAGGATGTATATTCTGCAGCTTTGGTGTTCTATAAATGTCAGTTAAGTCAATTGATGTCAGTGATGTTCAAGTCTTATATATGTTTATTGATTTTTTAAAATCTGCTAATATTTCATCTTTTGAGAGAAAGCGGTGTTTAAATTTTTACATAGAATTATGTTTTTTTCTAATTCTCCATTCAGTTCTGCCATTTGTTTCACATTATTTTGGAATTGTGTTTTTAGATACATACACATTCAGGATTGTTATGTCTTTTCGATGAATGGACTCTTTTAAATTATGACATGTCTTTTTGGTTAATATTCTTTGTCTGATATTAATTTAGCCACTCCAGATTTCTTATAGTTAGCATTTGTATTGTGTATCTTTTTTCATTCTTTTGTTTTATCTATCAATGTCTTCATATTTAATGTACATTTCTTATAGACAGCATATCATTGGGTTTTGGTTTTAATACTATATGATAATTTCTGCCTTTTAATTTATATGTTTAATCCATTTGTCTTTAATGTAATTATTAGTATTATTGGCTTCAAGTCTACCATCTTACTATTTGTTGTCTACATTTACATCTATTGTTTGCTTTTTTCTCCTTCCCTGCCTTCTTGTGGATTAATTGATAATTTCTTAGTATTCTATTTTATCACCTCTTTGGCCTACTGGCTTTACCTCCATGTTTTTTTGTTTTGTTTTGTTTTTTCTATAGTGTTTACAATATTTATCTTGAACTTATCACAATCTGCCTTGAATTAATCACTTTACATATTTTATAAGAACCTTAAAGTGGCATACTTCCATTACTTCTCTCCTGTCTTTTGTTTTATTGTTATAATACATTTCAGTTCTGCATTTATTATAAATGCCACAATACATTGCTATTATTTTTTGCTTTAAATAAGTATCCTTTAAATACATTAAGAACTGAGAAAAAAGATTTTTATATTTATTTACATATTTTCCATTTCTGGCACTATTCATTCTTGGTAACATTTTAGTCTGAAAAACTGTTTAGTATTTCTGGTGGTGCACATCTGCTGGTGACAAATTCTCTCAGCTTTGTTTTAATCTGAAAGTATCTTATTTCATCTTAATTTTTATATTTCAACACTTTATTAACAAAGTTTTCAAATACTTGGAAGATTTGAAAGAATTATACAATGAACAATCATATATCCTACCTAGAGTCTATCATTTTGCTGTCTTTGCTTTATCACATATCTATCCATCTATCCATTCCTGTATGCATACATTAATGCATCTTATTTTTGATGCCTTTAATGTAGTTACAGACATGAGTAAAAGTTATCACCTAAACCTTTAAGCATCTTATATTATCCAAATTTTAATATTTATTTACAGTTCTCTTGATTTTATTTTTGAGGTAAAACTTGTATAGAGTGACAAATTGCAAAACACAAGTGTATAATTTGACAGTTTTTAAGAAATGCATATATATGTATGTGTGTAACCTAAAATCAAGATATAGAATGTTATCACCATAGATAATAACCTTTCATTCCTTCTCCTGCTACTCCTACCTCCCCCTGCTACTCCTACCTCCCCCACCACTGACAAGGCAATGTTCTGATTTTCCTTATCAGAATAGATTATTTTTTCCTCTTTTAGAACTCAGTGTACCTAGACCTATACAGAATGCACTCTTGTATAAAGCTTCTTTCATTCAGAAAATATTATTAATATTCATGCCGTTGTATCAGTCATTAGCTCCTTCTGTTTGCCAAGGAGTGTTTTTTTAAAAGAATATATCACACTTTATTTATTCATTCTCTGGGTGGAGGACATTTGGGTTGTTCACAGTTTTGAATAGAGCTCCTGTTAATATTCTTATCCAAGTCTCTTTATGGACTTTTATTTTTACTTCTCTGATCTGAATATCTACTGTGGAATTACTGGCTTAGTTTTATCAGAAACTGTCAGACCTTTCTTCCCAAGTGGTAGTATCATTCTGCACTCTCACCGACAGTGTATTCACATCTTTGCCATTTGGTGTTGTTAATCTTAGTTTTAGCCATTTTGGTGAGTTCATGGTGGTAGCTCACTGTAGTTTGTATTTTTCATGTCACTGATGACTAAGATACTGTGTACATTTTCATGTGCTTATTAGTCATTGGTATCTTCTTTTGTGATATGACTATTCAAATATTTTGTTCATTTTATAAGTGAGTTGTTTGTGTTTTCATTATTGAATCTTAGCAGTTCTTTTTTCTATCCTGGATACCAGTTCTTTGTCAGATAGATGCTTTGCAAATACCTTCTCCCAGTCTGTGTCTTGCCAGTTCCTTTCTTCAGTGGTATATTTTAGTAAACAAAGGTTATTACTCTTGATGAGGTGTAATTTATTAATGTTTTCTTTAATGGTATTGTGTTCTGTGTTCTAAGAAATACCCCCAAGTCATCAAGCTTCATCTTTTTTTTGGGGGGGGGGGTCTATGATCCATCTCCAATTATTATTATTTTTAATGTATTTTGTGAGGTAGGAATTGAAGTTTAATCTTGTGTTATATGGATATCCAGTTCCAGCACAACTTGTTGGAAAGATTTTTATTTCCTCATTATGTTGCTCTGGTGCCTTTCACTGCATATATAACTTTAGGTTGGAAGTGTTCTTTTTCTTTTTCTTATTTCAGCCCTTTGAAGGTGCAATTCCATTGTCTTATGGCTAATATTATTTCTAATATGAATCAGGCAGGGTTTTCTTGTTAATTTTTAGTCATGTTTCCCTTTATGTACACCCCCTCTCTTTTTCTTTGACAGGTTTTAAGATTTTCTCTTCATTGTTTTTCAAAACTTACATCATGATACACTTTGCTGTAGTTTTATTTGTATATATCTTCTTTAAGGTTCTTTATACTTCTTAGTTCTGTGAGTATATTTTTTATTTAATTTGAAAAAACCAGCCATTATTTCTTCAAGTATGTTTTGCTCATTCTTTCATTTATTCATCCTTTCCTTTTCTTCTAGTACTTGTTATATTTAGGATAGACCCCTCAGCGTTGTCCCACACGTCACTGAGGTTCTCGTTATTTTTTTTCCATCCTTTTTTCACTCTGTATTTCACTTAGGATAGTTTCTGCTGACTATTTCTTTCTTGATATCTAATCTGCAGTGTTTTTAATTTCAGGATTTTCTTTTTCAGTTTTTGAATTTATATTTCTCCATCAAAATGTCTGTACTGATATTTCCTATTTGCTCTTATAATGTTCATGGTCTTTTTAAAAATTCAACAGATATATTTATAATACTCATTTTAAAGTATTTATCTCCTAATTCCACATGATAGCCATTTTTATTGGCTATCTTTCTTCTGATTATGGGTCCTTTTTTTTGGCTTTCTTTCTGTCTAGTTGTTTTTTTTAAATTTAATCCTATACTGGACATTATAGATGGTACACTATTGACTGTCTGAATTTTATAAATGCCTGTTAATTTTTGTTCTAAAAGGTAGTTAATTTACTTGCATAACATCTTGCTTATTTGAAGCATCTAGCTTATCTTTCTAGAGTAGGTCCAAACTAGGCTTCTCTCTAAGGCTAGATTGGACCTATTTCTAAGGCATATACTATTTGGGGTCTCTACTTAATACTTGGGGAGCTAAATAAAGTTTCTTCAGTCTGGGTGGTCTTAACTCAAATGTCTCTCAGCCTTGTATGTGCTCCTAAGTTGTTCAGTTCCCAACTCTTTAGCAGTCATTTCTTCCCTGGTGGTTTTTCTTTCACTGGTAGCTCTTCCTTGCCTGACTCTGAGAAGTGTCACCCTTTGTATTTTTCCAAAGACTTGTGGATTTCTAGAGCTCTTTGTCTACATAGTTTTCTTCTCTCCAGTACCCAGGTCTACAAATGCAGTAGTCATGAACTCTACTTTTGATTTCCTCGCTCAGTGTAAATACTGTGTGTCTGTGTCACAGTCCCCAAGGTGCCATTAGGCAAAAAGCCAGGGAGATCATGGGCTTACCTTTTTGTATCCTATCTCTCACATATCACACTCGTACACAACCAGTTGTCCAAGTTTGAAAAGTTGTTATTTTAGATATTATGGAGAGAAGGCTACCCCAATCACTTCTCTAAGATCAGAAGCTGAAGTCCAAAATGCACAAATTTTAACACACTATGATAGCCAAACAAATCAGGTGGTTAGCTGGAAATCTGGGCTCTGGAGCCTGCCATTACTATAGAATTGCAAAAGGGATGGAGGGAATTCTGATTCAGAGAGTAACAGCAGAGCAAATCGCTAAATTTTACTCCCTCCTGAATCTGATTATCAGTGAGATCAAAGACAGAAGCAGTTTAAGAGTCCAATTTGGTCAAATTACATCACCTCTTTTGATTGGAAACCCTTTGGTCTGGGATTGCTCAGAGGATCAATGTGGGGCAGACAGAAAATGTGAGCTAAGGGTCATACTTTCCCTACAAGCCGGCAAAGCTGTATATGAAAGCTTTTTAGAGCACTTCCTGAATGTGATTCAAACCATTTAGGAATTCAGACTTGTGAATTATTTGTCTTAAGAGTTCCATTAGTTAAATAACATTAGGAACTTCTTGATATCATCAAGATGGTCCAACAAAATGCAATCTGTAAATATGACACATATAATTGTATGACACAAAATTAAAAAGCTCTACTAGAAATAAAATAGGCAGTAGTAAAATGAATGTGGCAGAGGGAAAGCCATGAGTATAATTTATCTCTTGATCACTAAGCAAGGTAACTATTGATATTAAAAAAAAAAATCCATTTCAGGTTAGTGCATCCACTGACCTCTTTTATTTTTCCTTATTGTGAAATGTCCACCCAGAGGGAGCCAAAATAACTGAGCAAATAATGAAGATGACAGTGGGAATTAACCCAGTATGTTGTTAACATGTACTCAGAAATACCAAGGACACAGCAATATTCATGCTAGCTACTCAGATTGATCTTAGTAAATTCTCATCCACTGCACTGACACAGCTTCTGGCATTTTATCATGGGAATTTTCTTATTTTAAAGCACCATTGTTCATGGGATGAGTACAAGAGTACCTAATAATTCTGCACTGCTGAGTCCTAGGCTGTATCTGCATCAGAATTAGTAGCCAGAATGTAGGATAATGAACTCAAAACTTAATGATTATTCCCTTTAATAAGAGAACTTCAGACTCCACTCCAGGCTGCTCAACATTTTCCCCTTAGAATAGCTACCTGTTTTAAAAGAGATTTTTCCAATAGTGTATGATCAATAATTGAACTTCATTGTAGTGTTGTGCAAAGATCTCTGAACTTTGGAGTCAGGAAGGCTTGATAACAATCCCAGCTTTGAAGAAAGTTTTTCTATGCCTAGTCCTGGCAAACACTTAACACCTATGATGTTCAGGTGCTCAAAGGGGCCTTTTCTCACCACCATACCAGATATACCTCTCCTGCCCCAACCCCTCCCCTAGGTCACTCCATCACATTATCCTGGTTTATTTTTTTTATAACACTGATCACTGTCTAAAAGTAACTATCTTATTTATTTATTTCCACATTTACTTTCCTGCATTAGACTATTAGCCCTAAGAGGGCAGAGACCCTTCCTGTCTTATCTACCATTATAACCTCGACAGCTTCCAGCAAATAGTAGATATCAGTAAGTAATTGTCAAATCAACTAATACATAATTTAAGCCACTTCTGCTTCAGATCCAGTAAATATTTTATTCCATCTCAAACTCTTTAGTTTCATTTTCACAAGCTAATAAAACAGCCAAATGAAGTTACTAATACATAGTATATATAGTACTAGATTTATTTTAAATATCCCAAAAGTGTGTAGTGTTATATCAAGAGATGCTTATTCAGATCCTAGAAATTCTCGGGATAAGATGGATGAAGAAGACATAGTCTCTACCTAGAGGACTGTAAATGTATAGTTTAATGGGGAGTGAGAAAGGGTGGAGAAGCAGGCTTGTGGAATGTGTATCCTAGTAATGTAGACCTGATAGATAATTTCAGGGCCAAGCATACTCAGCATTTGGTGGATGCCCTCATTTTCTGCTCAATGATAATAAGATTTTTGAGGCCTATTGTCAAATATAAAGAAAAAGGAATTAAATTTCTTCCATATGGCACTGGACAAGAGGAGGAAATTAAGACTGTTATAAACACATTAAAATGTTTTCTCAATTCAACTGCTCCGGCAATTAAAATTCTACCAATATCATGGGCTGGTCCAGGTAAGAGATGCACAAACAGAGGATGGAGTTACTTTTCAAAAATAGTTTTGAGGAGATTCAGTTTGTGAGTTTAATTGGATGACCTTTTAAATTCTTCTCAATGATAAGATGCTGTTTTAATTTGTATATCATCAAATTCTATTCAAATCATCTAATAGTTAAAAAACACCTTCTATGCCAGTTTCTGGAAACAAAGAGATAAATATGCCACGGTCTAGTATTAAAACATAGTGCTTAACCTCTACCATGTTATCTTGTTCACACACGTAAGTCAGGTTCATGGCTCAGCTGCTTGGTGTAAACAGCTATTTACAGGATGATGGGTCACCGCAGTGACCACGCACAAATCAGTTTGTTTCTTTGTTGTTCATTCCAATGCTAGCTCCAAGATACACAGTGGAACTGGCGTGTGGTTTTGGAGCCACAGTCCTACTGGTGGTGATTCTCATTGTTGTTTACCATGTTTACTGGCTAGAGATGGTCCTATTTTACCGGGCTCATTTTGGAACGGATGAAACCATTTTAGGTGAGTAATGAAAGTTTGTTGTAAATCTCCCTACTGTCATCTTTAGAAAACATGTTGGCTTGATAAAACCTAGGTTAATTGGAAGATGTAATTAGACTACCTTTTGTTTCAGCCCTTGCTATTGAAAATCTTCCTAATGCATATTATTCTGCTTTTTTGGGTCAATATGTGATTTAGTTTAGATCAGCACTATTCAAATAGAAATATAATGCAAGCCACATACATAATTTAATATTTTTCTAGTGGTCACATAAGGAAAAGTAAAAGAAAAAGTGAAAATAATTTTAATAATATATCTTATCTAATTTAATATCTTCCAAATACTATCATTTTAGCTTATAATTAATATTAAGTTAATAGAGATATTTTAGTCTTATTTTTGGTACTAAAAATCTTCAAAATTCAGTATGTATTGTATTTTACACATATAGCATATCTCAATTCAGACCAACTGCATTTCAAGGGCTCAATAACCACTTGTAGCTTGTGGCTACTGTACTGGACCCTGCATGTCCACACTCTTTGTAACTACAGGTGATCCATGTACCAGAAGCATCACATGGGAGCTTACTAAAAGGAGAATCTAAAGCCTACTCTGAAGCAGAAGCTATATTTCAACAGTATCCCGAAATGATTCATATATACACATTAAAGTTTAAGGAGCACTGTTCTAGTGCATATGTGCCTGGTGACAAGAATGAAACATTTAACCTATAGATTCTTAGACCCATCCCATAAAGATTCTCATTGAGAGGGTTTGTGGAAGAGACACAGACCCTGTATTTTTAATGAGAGGTGATTTTTATAATTAGGCAATTTTGAGAAAGATTGATTCATTGAATCTAGGTATATTCTTAATTGTAGATATTTTCAGGTGTACATAATTTAGACAGTTTCTCAAGGTTTTGCTCAATTTATAATTCTAACATATTAGTGAGTGACATACTAGGACAGGAACTAGAAATTTTCTGCATACTATTATTGCCAGCACATATGACTGAGTATTTGCTTCCTGATTCTGTTAATTCATAGTTGAATGAGTCAAACCTCACTCATTCTCCACTACAAAATCTGAACTCAGTGATATGAGAGGAGAAGACACATCAGATGAAATTTTCAATTACACCTTAAAATAGTCATTTTGCCCGGAGACCTGTCACAGGTGGAAAATCATACTGAAATCTGTCAGCTAATTTATATAAGTAAAAAATGAAAATGTCAAATATTCAAAAGTTCGATTTCAGAAAAAAATGCAATACTATTGAGGAACATTCCTAATTTATATTGGATCTGTGTTTTCTGTTTTTTAATTTTTGCTAGATGGGAAGGAATATGATATTTATGTATCCTATGCAAGGAATGCTGAAGAAGAAGAATTTGTATTACTGACCCTCCGTGGAGTCTTGGAGAATGAATTTGGATACAAGCTGTGCATCTTTGACCGAGACAGTCTGCCTGGGGGAAGTAGGTATTTCAGATGAATATAGGTGATGCTACACTTAAAGGCAGAGAAGATCCTTAGCTTTGGGTCATGTACAAGAGTCATGGTACAGCTCTATGTTGGCATCTTTGGACATTTAAATGTCCAATGCTTTGATGTAATAGACAGACTCTAGGAATAAATCTACATTGTAAGATGTAGACTATAAGTACAGTTTATGGTATTAAAATATTTTCCCAGGTAAGCTTTAAAAACTTAGTGTCAAAAAAGTGTAGGTGCATGGTGGATTAGCGCTCTAAGTACCACAGCTTTAAACATTTTGTTTACTCACGTTTAGATTTTTAGAAGGTTTAGCTAATTTGCATTAATCTGCCTCTAATTTTTTCATAAAGACTGAGTTTAAACAAAACACTTTTATAAAGACTGAGGTTTACTCAATTTTACTAAAAATGAGGTGCAGAAGACAGTGCATGGAATCCTTCTTTATATTACTTACTGATAGTAAGTAGAATGTTTCCCTGTGGCATTTGCTAATGTCCTTTTCTTCACCCTTGTTTTCTGGCAAACCAGTGCTGCTCAAATCCCCCCTTTCCTTGTGTCTGTTTCTTCCTTTCTATCAGATCACACGTTTGAGATAAGCTTAACATTTTACAAAGGCCAGTATATTCTAACAGGTTTTTTAAAAAGTTAGAAATGCTGAATGATTTTAAATAAAAGTATACCTCTAATTTTCAGATCCAAACAGTAACACATAAAGTGATTGATAGTACATTTGAGTCTGTTTTATAAATGCACAGTAACGCTCCTAAACCCATTGTTAAACTCCATACTGGTAAAAATGCATGTAATGTCTCTAATCTTTACAACAAACTAATTTATTTTCTCCCCCTAAAATCCTGTTTAATCACTTAACATGTTTTTTAAGGTTACATTGGTAATTAAGATAAAGAATAGACATTAATGTTTATTCTTATTTTGAGTTAGCTGGATCACTTACTGTATCTCCCCATTCATCACCCAAAAGTCCATCAATGCTTCTGTTCTACAGCAGATGTCTCTTTCAGTATAATTTTGCCAGGAAATGGTGACTTGACTATATAGTTAAAGGATAAATCCCACTCATTTCAAGGCTTAAAATCCTAAATAATTTATTTATCTATTTATTCATTCATACAGCCATTCAACAGATATTTACTACTGTGTGAAAAGTTATATAAAGATACATAGTAGAACAACAATGTAAGACCCTCCAGTAGGGATCGATAGTTCTTTGAAGAATTCAGGTTCTACATAATTACTCTTGCATCTTGCTTTTGATCCTTGTGGTCTTTTGCATTCTCCCTGCTGTTCTCACTCAGTCCCTTTGCCTCTGGGTCTCTCTCCCTGCTTACGCACAGTCAGCCTCCAGGAATACTGCTTGGAGTAGGCAATCACTTATTCCTGGATTCTCCTCTAGGCTGCATATGCTATTTTAATTGCAAATCTTTCCCCACTGCCTCTGTACCCGCGAAGATTAAGGTGCAAAATGACTGCTTAGGGGAGTATTGTAAGCCTTGAAATAGCTTTCCATAACACTGGTGCATTCCCTGGAGTTGGCTTCTATCTGAACCCCAGGTAAAGGATTATTCAGTCCTTGATAAGCAACCTCAAGGAGATAGATTATTCCCAAGAATTTAGTGATAGGAGCTAATCAGAGCCCTTGACAACGGAATAAAATTACACTACGCTTCCATTTTCCCTGCGTTTTCTTCTTCGTTTTGGACACGAAGAAAGCGTTTGCCTGTTAGCGAAGGCACACACATCAGCTGGCAGCTGCCGAAACACATGGCTTCACAGTAATGATAGGAGTTTAAAGAGAAAGATTCAGGGACTAATTTAGGCTCCAGAACAAGCTGAGCTGAGAATGTGTTACCAGCCAAAATGCCATTCAGTTGACTAGATTTTCTTAATTTCCTATTCCAATGACATAGTGATACTAGTCTGAGTCGGGGAGGTGTCTGGCAGTAGAGAGTTTCAAAAAATGAAGAGTTCTACTCTTGCTGTCCTGTGTTAGTGAAAAATGAACTTCTATGACTTTGACTCTATAATGTATATTTTTTGATTGCTCACTGGCACTAGAGAGTTAATACACGGGTGTCTTTGGGGAGAAAGGGCTCAGGAGCTGATTTTGCTGGGCCACGACGTGTAACACGGTTTGAAGAAGTTGATTTCAGTACAACCCACTCATCCTTCACGTCCCGAATAATGCTTTTGAAGACCAAGGTCATAGAAATACATTTTGGCTTTAGGCTTGTTTAGAACTCTTTTGGGGTTGGAATATGTACATATAGATTCTGTTCCCCGGAGGAGAGTGATATTTTGTGAACAGAGTGATTGGGACTAAGGACTAAGTGTTCTTCGTAAAAAGTTTCACCTCAGTTCTCAGTCTGTTACCCTAATTTCTTTTCACTTGCTCCTCAAGCCCTGTACCTTGGGGGAGTTCTTGGCCAACACTAATCCCCATGGTGTTTTCTTTCCCAGTTGTCACAGACGAGACCTTGAGCTTCATTCAGAAAAGCAGACGCCTCCTGGTTGTCCTAAGCCCCAACTACGTGCTCCAGGGAACCCAAGCCCTCCTGGAGCTCAAGGCTGGCCTAGAAAACATGGCCTCTCGGGGCAACATCAACGTCATTTTAGTACAGTACAAAGCTGTGAAGGAAACGAAGGTGAAAGAGCTGAAGAGGGCTAAGACGGTGCTCACGGTCATTAAATGGAAAGGGGAGAAATCCAAATATCCGCAGGGCAGATTTTGGAAGCAGCTGCAGGTGGCCATGCCAGTGAAGAAAATTTCCAGGTGGTCTAGAAGTGGCGAGCAGGGTCTCTCCTATTCATCCTTGAAAAATGTATGAAAGGGCCAGTGAAAGGGGTAAAAAGATCCAAGGGTACTCCAGGAAGGAAGAATTCCCCCTTCTTTATTCCCAATGTATTGCTTCATGGACAGAAAAAAATTCTATGGAAGCCTCCCCATAGAGATAAATTCAGGGTGACTGTAGGAAGAGCTGTTCTGCTTCCTCAGGCAATAGTAAGGCTTAGAATGCTGGTGCCACCTCCTGTCACCAGCGTCTGATGTCACTATGTTCTTTGCAAAGACCTGGTTGATGCGAATTTCCCCTTCTGCATCCTGCATTCCTGTCCCTACTCATCTCTATCCTCTCTCTCTCTCTTTTGAAATAATCTTAACATTATGGGGCAGCCTTTGCTGTGGATTTAAAGACCCCTTAAAGATGAGTCATCTGTTAACAGGGTCATTATGAGTTTCCAAGTATAGTTTTCTTTTTCTTTTATTTTTACTCATCCATTAAAAAGGTAATCAGGGCCTAAATTTATTTTAGCTAAGGATAAAAACTCTTTTGCTCATTCAGCTGTATCAGACACCCTCATAGCAAGACTGACACCACTTAGGACGATACAAAGCAGAGTAACTGAAAATGTTCCTTAGACAGCAATTGGTTTAAAGGGCTTGCCTGAATTGTCTCCTACTATGCAACCCATGTCCTCTATCTCAGGTAATTGATATCGTATTTGTCAACTTGAAAAATGTATAGTAATTTTTATTAAACTCCCGATTATCTGTAGGTTGACCCATACTTAGCATTCCATCTCCCTACCTACTGCATCTTGTGTCAGTCATTGGGAGTTTGCAGGTGGTTCCTCACTTGGTTCAGTCGGATAGGAAGCTTCTCTTAATGGTGCTAATACCAAGTAAAATAACAGCAAAAAGCTTTTAGGGCCTTTTCTGTCTTATGAGAAAAGCACAACAGGGTGTTTGTCAATTTGTCTTTTAATCTCAACCTTGCTAATGTGAATATTAGGAAAGTCATTTCTCATTTGTTTCTGTCTCCCCATTGTAAAGTGTGAAAGCTGGACTTAGTGACCTTGAGAGTGCTTTTAGCATGAATATTCTAAGAGCATTAACTGGACCCCAAGCATTTTTCATATTGTATTCACTGGTACAGTTAATCCACTCACTCCAAACAAGTCAGTCTGAATAGTCACTGTTAATGAAACATGTTTTAGTTTGTTTTAAGTAAAGTTTAACTGTTCTTAAGACTTGGAAAAGTGAAAACTAAGTCCAGAGTTTACAGAGTGGTGAATATCTATGTTACATATAGTTTTAAAAACATATGTATGTATATACACACAAGAATTATATATGTATATATATTGCATATATATACACATGAATTACATATATATACATATATACATACATGAATTGTATATATTATATATAAATATATATATATACACATACTCACACTATATATACACATACAGACATATGACTTTAAATAGTCATTGGCACAATATTAAGAATTACTGGAACTCTTATCCAGTTTTTAAATTACCTTCTTTACTGTAATATTTTTGTGTCAGTGTTTTCTGTACATTAATATTTGTGAATTCACAGCTCACAGAGTGGTAGTTGTTGTTAGCTTTTGCTCTCCCTAAATTAGTATAAATAACTTACTACTGCCACAGTTGATCTGGGTGCAACGGAATCTCTTGTGCACAGAGCTTCCACGGTCACTGCTAAGCAGTAGTCAGCCCTCTGGCATTAACTGATCATCTACTATGTTCTGAGCACACACACGTAGAAGGTAAGCTATATTAATCTTAGTGCTCAACTACTGGAGAGATAAATCTCTGTTTGGACTGTTAAGTAATACAGGAAAAGAAAATAAAAATACCTATAAATAAGACTCGGTATCCTATGAAAAATGAGAATTCATAATTTAAGGAGATCCTTATCTTAATAGCATGAATGTTGATAAGCAATTCTAATACTATCTACTACATTTGTGTCCTCCTGAGGTATTAAAGTCTATTTAATAAATCATTTTTCTACAGAGGAGTTAATGATTATTTTAAATTAAAAATACCTTCATGAATCATTGACCATAAGCCTATGGTATGGGGTCACTCTTGGATCTAACTTTTTTAGCCTTATTAATGCTTTACTTTATTAGAAACCACAATTACTCCTCTTATTAACCCTTCACTCACAAGACCAGAGGAGAGCTGACTTCAGATAAGATTTGAATATCAATTCTAGGATGAATTTTAGGTAAATGAAGGACAGCCCCATTACCAAGGGGCTGTTCTCTTGCCAATGCTGCATTCTTTTTGCACTTTTGAATTTTATATTTGCCCCAAATGCTGTTTGGTACCCCTAGAAACTTCTTGATGCTTCTTGTCCTATTTATATTCCTGTATTTGGTACTGAAATTTTCCAAATCTAGAGCAACTCAAATCTAAATGATATGTCTCATATTAAGATAATTTTGTTTCAAGATTTTTTTATTTTATGTCCCAGAAGATGCCCAATACAGATTATCTGAGTGAGATGGAGAAACATAATTTGGAGAACAAGAAGAAATCGCTCTCTAATGTTAAAAATAAAAGTATCTAATGTTAAAAAGAAAAACCTTAATGGTTTTAGATATATGATATAAAGACCTTCTGCACCCGTTAACAAAAAACCATGATATATAGAGTGTCTAATTACACAGTCATATAAAATTATTTAATATTTTTCTGCGTTGTAATTTAGATGATTCCCTAGGAGTCTAATAAACTAGGACTTCATTGTATTGGGGAACAAAAGCATTACTCCACTTGTTAATTATCTATTTTCTTTCCATAGGTTTTCATATATTATCTTTTTTATTTTATTCATAAACTTTTGTATTTTCCATTTTCCAATGATTTGTAAATTTGTTTATTTTAAAAATAAACCATTTATTTTAAGCTTTGAATTTTATTTTGTGCATGTGTTTTATGTCTTTATTTTCATGTTTGGGCATAAGAAATGAGAATACAAAGATTAATGATACACTTAGAAAAAGAAATGTTATGAGACATTAATTTTCTCTTTCTGAGAAAAATCTAAGAAAACCAGGAACTTCAACTCAAGAACATTTTTTTTTACATGTGAGTAAATGAGTTACTTAATTAAATGGGTTGATCTAGTGTACCAGACGTGTGTGTGTGTATGTGTGTGTGTGTGTGTATGTGTGTATGTATCTGTGTGTGTGTGTGTGTGGATTGAGAGAGAGAGAGAGAGAATCAGAGGGGGAGAGAGAGAGAGATGGGGAATGGAGACAGAGAGAATAACAGAGAGGCAGAGAGAGAGAGGAGAGAGTTTTAAAATAAAGACACAAGCCTATTCCTTTTTTGTTCAACTTGAAACTTGGGCAGCTTACAGTAATCTCTTACCTTTTATAGGTTTTAATACAACCTTAAGGCAGTTGCTTTGAAAGGAAATCAATTAACTAATGCCTTGCCGTTAGTTAATAGGTGACAATTTGAATCAAATATGCATTTCTATCACAAATTTCAAACAAATCAGTGATAAATATTTGGAAAGGCATTTTCTTTTGAGTTAATATTAAGTCTGTAGTGACAGGAAAGATTTCTTGCTCTTTTAAAAAAAATCTTATTCATTTATTCCAAGATTATTTATTGGATCTCTATAACTGAGCTGGTTAGCTTAGTAAAAATTTTCCTACTGAAGAATTTCCCAGTTTCAAACCAGTCTCCAAAGAGTAGACTTAAGATCAATGGATGCAAGTTACAAGAAAACAATTTCTACTCATTTAAGAAGCAACTGTAAAGCAAAGCTAAACAATAATGTATTTCACAGTCTTTGGAGATATTAGCCCCACCGCCATTACTAGAGATGTACAAGCAGAGATTTGATGGATCTTATTGAGATTTTGTAAAAGGTTTTTTTGCATTGTATAAGTAATGATGATCCTGAAGTTGCTTCCAACTTTGAAAATGACTTGCTGGAACACAGTGGTGACTATTTTCAATATCAGCAGTTTCAATATCAATAGTTTGGATATGATGGCTACCTGGCTGTTACTGACCCTATTAAAACTTTTAAGATGTATTTTTCAGTCACTTACTGAAGTTACTAAGTCTTTGACACAAGTAAACTTGCAGTATAACAGAAGAGACATGTTCAGCAACTTGTCTGTCTATTTCTCTGTTTCTACTCAAGGGATATGAGGTATTTTTAGCATGGGCTAACAGATTAAGTATTCCAGTAGTATTTTTTAAACTGAATAGACAGAATTTTAAAAATTAAAATCCACATTTTAAGGTGGTTCTGTAAAGTTACCATTAGAATCAATCATTAGTCTATACATTATTTTTATATGTCCTTTATGTATTATTTTTATTGTTATAAACAATATATAATATTGTTATTAACTATAATAATATTGTTATTCAATTTTGTATTATTATTATTGAATAATAATTGAATCAAGGTGATTAATTCAAAAGTGCACCATGCACTAGATATTTACCTATAGGTATCAATGAATTGTCTAACAGTCCTACAATTCTGCTCTCATTATGTACATTTTATAGATGGATGAACTCAAACTTTTAAAGATATTAAAATAAATGATTATACTATTAAGACAAAATATTAAGATAAATGGAGAAACCAATATTTGAATTCAGGTTCATCTTCCAAATTAGTTGCCCCCATTTTTTTTATCTGTACTTCAAGTTTTAAGAGAGAGAGAAAGAGGTTTGCTACTCTTTCATACACCAGTAAACTAGACAAAGAACAAATTTACAGCCCTAGTTTTCTTTTGGTTTTCTTTCTACTTTCAAGTTAATACCAAGGAGATTACAACTTTTACACTCTGGAGTGTTCTGGAACAGTGAAGAGCTCTAGATCAGAAACTGTGACTTCAAAACCAATTTAGTAACGACACCAGAAAACTGATCTTATCCATCTACAGCCACACCTCAGTTTTGTTTTTTTTTTTTGAGCGAAACAGAATAAACGACCTAATTTAAGATGCCCTTGCCAAATAATACTCAGCATTAAAAAATAGTAATGATTAACATCCTCAAATATGAAGTTTGACAATATGGAAGATAATAAAATAGGCCATAAAGGAGGCAGTTTCCTTCAAAGTACTATGTGAATACCCCTAGGTATAGCCCAACCCTTATCTGAGAAGCATATCCTATATCCATTCCACAATGTCTGGAATTCCACAATTCATATTTGGTTTTTGTTTTTTGTTTTTTTTTTAGCATTACCCTCTCTCAAATGCAAATCCTCCATTTTCAGGGTGAGGTACCAAAATTAAAAACAAACAAAAAAAGCCATAGGCTTTAAAGACAATTTTCTTGAGAGGATCTAAGACAATGTTTTATTTTCAACAGTGGTACCATCACTGGACAGAGCAAACATTTTTCTAAAGTGACTATTTTGAAGTGAAACACCCACACCCACACTCACTCACACTCCCCCCACACACAATTTGAGTGCACATGTTCCTTTTGTTGAAAAACTATCCATGTTATCTAAGGGTTATATCATATTTATCATGATACAGGAGAAACAGTAGAGTTCCTACCCTTACATTCTCAGATTCATGAAAGGCAGCAACATAAAATTCTGAGCAGCACCAGAGAGCACAAAGGAGTTACCAAGACACACACACACACACACACACACACACACACACACACACACATGCGGGCTTTGAAGATAAGTGAAAATTTAGATTTATCTTTTAAGAGTACAACAAAAATTGTCTAAAACACTTAATGCTCTTGATAAAACCAGTCAAAAGTTCTTAAACATTAAGCATGTTTCATTTGATTTTCCTTCAAATTCATGTTAAGTTCATCAACTGGAAATAAATAATCCGGTAAAGAGCACAGTTCCTTCATTCCCTGTCAAATTCATGATCCAATTCACTGAAAACTTCCAGCTTGTCTTCACAGGCTGAAAAGTTTCTCTGTCAGTGTTTTACCCCTGGCCTCAAAAGCATAGGCACTCAACCTCATGGTCTGTCCACAGTACCTGTTTTCAGAGTTGTCAATGGCTGCCATTTATAAATTTGGAATTCCTTTCCTTTAGAAAATCACATTGTTTAAGCTCCTAACTCTCACAGTGAGTTAAGCACTCCATTTATCTCAAGTACTTTCCAGTGGGTTCTGTCCAAATTCACCTCAATAACTGTTAGAATTGAATGCTTCATGCAGAGTCTCAACTTATTGCCTGATTTTTAGCAGTCATTTTTGTCATCATTGTTGACCCTTTCATTGATTTCCAGGCCAATCCTTCACACATACACACAAGAGAAAAAGAAAGGGTATTTTGGTTGACAACACGGTCAATACTATGAACTGTCTGCTATATCCAAACATTTTAAGTAGCAAGAACTATAACTCTGTGGATCTTAGGAGGTAGTAATGCCCTATTGACCTTTGCTGATAAGACTGTGTCTGGAGCATTATGTTCAGTCCTGTTCAGGGTACTATTTTTAGGAGACACTTATATATACTGAATATTATTAAGAGAAAAATTATAAAAGTGGGGAAGAGACTTGATACTGCATCATACGGAGAATAACATAAAATTCATGAAGTCATTTAATCTAGAGAAAAGAAGAAAATACAATGAGATCACAAGAATTATGAAATATTTCAGATATTTTAAAATGTCAGATCCAAGACCACTGGACAAAAGTGGAAAGAATTTCAAAACAAGAAATTATGTACCAACGGAGCTGAAATCAGCTGCTTTTAGAGGTGGTTAATTCCTCATCCTTAAAGGTAGCAGATACTTTGCAACCATTGATAACAGTAGTGTAGATGAGATTCCTTACCTGGGTAGATTATTTAACACTTAGATCTTATATTCTCAAGTGTTCATGGCCTGTCCTTTGCAGGATTGTCAACAATGAACTGAAACCTATATAAGTTTTCACTAGGCATTGTCCTATCTTTCCATTTTCCTATAGATACAGTGGAAGCAGTTTTTGACTTCATTCAAAGGAGCCGGAGGATGATTGTTGTCCTGAGCCCAGATTATGTGACAGAAAAGAGCATCAGCATGCTGGAGTTCAAACTGGGTGTCATGTGTCAGAACTCCATTGCCACCAAGCTCATTGTGGTTGAGTATCGTCCCCTTGAGCATCCACACCCAAGCATCCTGCAGCTGAAAGAGTCTGTGTCTTTTGTGAGCTGGAAGGGAGAAAAGTCTAAACATTCTGGTTCTAAATTCTGGAAGGCCTTGCGATTGGCTCTTCCTCTGAGAAGTCTGAGTGCCAGCTCTGGCTGGAATGAGAGCTGCTCTTCGCAGTCTGACATCAGTCTGGACCACGTTCAAAGGAGGAGAAGTCGTTTGAAAGAGCCCCCAGGACTCCAGAGCTCAGGCAGGGCTGCAGATGCCTCTCCAGCCCCAGACACGATGTCCAAGCACAGAGGGAAGCCCTCTGCAGCCTGTCGCTGCTGTGTCACCTACTGTGAAGGAGAGAGTCAGCTTAGGAGCAAAAGCCGGGCAGAGATTCATACCCAGCCCCAGTGGGAGACACACCTCTGTAAGCCTGTTCCCCAAGAGTCAGAAACTCAATGGATACAAAATGGCACCAGATTGGAACCCCCTGCTCCCCAGATCTCAGCCCTTGCTCTTCACCATTTCACGGATTTATCCAACAACAATGACTTTTATATCCTATAATTACTGTGTGGTGGTGGGTGGCTGCTATTTCTACCAGCCCATTTTGTTTCATGAACCTATGGGAATAATTGATATTTTTATCATCTAATGGACTATCAGATTGTGCCCCCTTTATTGATTTTTAAAAACTATTTATTTCTAGGAGACAAAAGATCCGAAGGACCCGAATCCAGACTTATTGCCTCTAACGGCCTCAGAAGAGCACACTCTTCTTGGGCCCTAGAAGGTCAGTATGTGCAAGTTGCCTAAAATCTGATCCTCTCTCTTGCCCAATGGTTTTCAATGGAGCAAAGAATTTTATTGGGTTTCCTCTGAGTTTGTTGACCAACCTCGTTATAAGTCAGTCATATAAGTCATATAAGTGTCATAAGGGCTATGACACTTACAGGGTATGTGTATCTTGAGGGAGCATTATGGAAAGAAATTGGTTTTGATGGAAGCTGTAGGACTAAGCTCAACAGAAAACCTACAGCACATTTTCCCAGGAAGAACCAAATACTCCCACACAGGGATACATGGTGTCCTCTGTCTCACTGTAAACTAGTGTTCTCTAAACTGCCTAAAGTTGTTAGCATCAATAAAGTTATATTTTTATGTGATTTCATTTGTACTAACAAATTTTTACCTCTCTCTCTCCCTTTTACCCTTTATGGCTTTTAAATTCATATCTGAAGAGAATTCCCTTTAAGGAAATTGCAATTTGGTTTGGGTACTAGGAAAACTGAGATGTCTCTTTAGTTTCTTTCTAATGTGTATAAAAGTGATCCGAGAAAGACCAAAAGAGAGTAAGAAAATGTCACAAAGGAAAAGGAGGTTTATACAAAAATATCATTATATTTTTAGAAATGACACCTGAAAAATTCAGTACCATTAAGGGTTTACAGTAGACTTTGGTACACCAATCCCTTCTTCTCATTCAGAATTCTGAGAATAGTCAATTCAAGTGCCCACAAGGATCAAAAGTAAGAGAAAAGGGGGCCAGATATAAGTATAATACAATGCTCTCCATCTAGTACCCATGTGTATAGGGACATAGGTATAGATCAGTATTTCTTTAAACATTTTAACACAATCATAAAAGGCACATGGCATTTGATTTCCAAGTCAGGGAGATAATAGAGATGATTAAGCCTGGAGGTAATTGAAGAGTATATATTTCTTTAAAAGGGAGCATCCTCTACTCAGCTCCACTTGATTGCTGTCACTGATTTAGCCCCACTATTGGAAGATTGTCCAGTTTTTCAAAAGAATCTAAAAATCCAGATTTTTATGTAATCTGTCAATTATGGAATGACCTTTACTTAAAAAAAAAGAAAAGAAAAGAAAAGAAAAAAGTAAAGAACCAACCAAAACACATGAACATACATTTACCCAGAGAGCCACTAGTTTGTAATTTCAAAACGAAGGTATTCACCCAGAAAACATATGTCAAATGAAGATCCAAATAACCCTGATGATTCTGAGACTGGAGAACACAGACTGGCCCTAAGGAAATAATGGAAGACATTTATTTCCTCCCCAAATTGAAGACATCTGGACACTCAGAATAGGGCTGATCTGATCCAACACTCCATTAAGGAGAAAAAGCTGGAAAATAGCGTGCCTTCCATCTACTCTGTAAAGGGCCTCTGCCTGGCGGGTTTACTGTAAAAAAATTAGAAGCCCAATCTGCTGCTCCTGACCAGGAGCAGAGTAAAAGGAGCCAAAGGTCATACCAGACATGAGCGCTCACCTTCAGTATATGAGCCCTGGCTGCTAGTGAGCTATGGCCCAATGGATGTCATCCATTCTCAGTTATTAATAGTGAATGAGAGGTGGAGAAAGAAGCCAGAGTTTTCATCCCACTACTCCTCTTGGAGAGAAATACAGAATTCTATAATGAAAACAGAAACAATTAGATCCTTCTCCTGCTGAAATAAGATGAGGAAGTAGGGCCCTCCAGAGTAATGGGATTCAACATGGAACTTGTAATTAGGAAATGACAGGCCTGAATATCTACCTGAATATCCAGCAGAAAATGATTGAGCACAACCCGTGTTCTACACTGCATTCCTTCTTGAAGGGATTAATCCATTCTTGATTTATGTTCAAGAATCTTCACTTGGAAGACAGAAAGTAGTTTCTCTCTAAATCTGGTAAATAGTGGGTAATGTAAGTTGCTCCAAATCCCAAAAAGGGATAGAATGCGGTTACCTATAATCAGTCTTATCCCTTATTAGCACAGTATCTCAAACCATAAAATATCTTTGGGGAAATTAAGACATTACTTTTATGATTTATAAATTATTTTCTAAGTGGGGAAAATAAGTGAAAGGACTAGTGGCAGAGGCATGGAAAATTACACCTGAGCTCTTATTACGAATGAATAGCTGGATAATCACGGTGTTCTCAAAAGCTAAATGTTGGTCAGTATCAATTTCCATTGACAATATAAGTACAGTGTAAGCAATATAAAGTCATAATTTTTGGCGTTAGCTATACAAGGGTCAGAAAGATGATAGACCATACTTGTACTGTATGGAGAAAAGCGATGAGGTTATGTCATTATTCCCTGACCCAACATGCTACAATTGAATGCAGTATTCAGTACCATATATTTCAGTGGGTGAATAAGAAGAATGAAATTTCCTCTTGGGTCATGCATATTCATAACTGAATTAATATGATTATAAGTTAAATGGACATCATTTACATAGGAAAATTGCCTATTTAGGAGTAAGTTTCAAGTCAAGTAGAGATGAATGTGAGTCCTGCTTCTCTCCTAACTGTCTGTGTGACTATGGGCTCTCTGGGCCTCCATCTCCTGCTAGCTAAAATGGAGATAATATTATTAACCTCATTGGACTTTGCAAGCATTAAATGATATAATGCATGTAAGTTCATAGCACAGTGTCTGGCACACTGTAAGTGCTCAATATTTGTTGACAAATTTTATACACATAGTGAAATCACTCTTGTGGTTGCATAAATTTCCATTTGCATAATTATTTATGGCTTACAAATCAATTTTATTACATCATATTTTTTAGCACAAAAGCAGTTCAGAGCAGGAACATATTATCCAGGTTAAGTGACTTTCCTAATGACCCTCAGCCAATTAGTGATAGGGTTGGGCCTCTAATCTAAGCTTCGGACACCTGATCCAGTGTCAACTGTAGAACTACTCTTGTAAGATTCAATTGGAAGTACATCTATTACAAAGCCACCTAACTGGAACTATTTAATTTGAACCATTATACATTCAAATCAAAAAGGCAGTTAATGTAAACCCACACACAGTTAATTAAATGTCATATCAAGTGTCTGATGTGTCATCTGGCCTTGTCATCTTATGATTTTATATAATTTCATTTAAAAATATTATAACATCTAAGCATTTAAAAAGTAGAATCTTTTTCTTTCTTCTAGACCCTATGATCATATTATAATTTCCCCCCAATAAATAATTTGTATTTTTATTAATGCAAAATAAAAATATGTTCACCATTTATCTTAAAAATCAAATATAATCTTTCAGGAGCTATGATTTACACTGTGGGTTCCAATTACTTACTCTTATAACTAGTAAAAACTCTAGTAATAATATATTCACTTACAGTGTGAAGATTTGAGGTGGTTGGTAAAACTAATGTTCCTGAACTAATGTTCATGAAAAAGTCATGAATAATAAATTGAACTAATTATAAAAATGTGTGCAGAAGGACAAACAATCCCTATGGCACTGGTTTCAAACTTTTTGTGTCTAAAAATTGTTTGGGGGACATCTTAAAAGTGAGGATCTCAGGTGAAGCTCCTAATCCAGAGGGACTGATTTATTAGGTAGTGGACATTGTCCAGGAGTCTGCATTTTAACATTGTACCCTTGATAATTCAGATAAGGTATTCCATGGGTCAAACAAACAACTACCTATGAGAATTCTTTCAAACTAGTCTTACATTTTTATACTATTCAAGCTATAAGAAGAGAGAGCCTTTATTAGAGTCCAGACTAAGCCTTCTCAAAGCGTATTCTTGATGCACCCACATCAGAACCAGTTTGGTTTCACATTAAAAATTCTTGACCCCATGCAATATTAACTAAATGAAGGTCTACAAATCTGCCCCACTCAAGAGAGTGGGGCAGATTTGCACTTGGAATAAACTTCCCAGGTGATTCTGATGTACAAAATGTTTAAGAACCATTAATTTTTATCTTTCTTTAACTACTCTTTTACCCTTGTAGGCTCTGATTTTCTCCAGCTAAGGAGGACTACGAATCATCCTTTTAAGAAGGTGTTTACAGGAAGTACATGAAAATGTAGGACAAGTTTAACCCTTGGAGTTGCCTCAGCATGAGGAGATATTTGAGTAGATGAGCAGTTAATAGAATATATTTTTAATATTTTAAACATCAAACACTGACATTTGGAATCTGATGGGATTGCTGTAGTTTATCATATACATTAATCAGAATCTCATAAGCTATGCTGTGCTAACAAATAACTCCAACATTTCAGTGGCTTCATACACCAAGACATATTTCTTGTATATGCTACATGTCCAGTATAGGGGCTTACTTTTTTGTAGCATTCCCATCTGAAATGCGTAGCTTCCTGCTGTTCTATACTTCAGACTAATTATGACATTTAATACTCTTACTCTTGGCCAGAACTAGCTACAAGTACTGATCTGTTCATAGAGAAGGCTGGAAAATGTAGTTTTCCCATGTGCCTTGGAGAGGAGAATGAAATAGAACTGGGAGAACACATAGCATTGTCTGTGTCTAAGAATGAGATATTGAGATTGCCTAAAGAGTCAAGGGACCTTCAAATTGAGATATGTCACATATTTTGATAATGAAGGAAAGAAGGACTTTGCTACCAACACCCACCTCAGGTTGCCAAAGTGTCAAATCAGACAGTTTTGGAAAAAAGCAGTGTACAGAAAAGTGTAGACCTTGTATTTAAATGTTCCCCAATGAAAAATTTTTGAAGGAATGCATAATACATATAGCTTCTGGTTAAGAGGAAGCATTCTTAAAAATTGGAAAGTTTCTGTATTTGGTTAATTTCCATTCAGTGGCTTTAGTTAGCTCTCTAAGAATGTGATGCTCAAACTATCTGCTGATGAGCCATTTCATTTTTGAATATTCAGGGAGCCTCAGAAGAATTGAAGACATTTAGAACACAGCAGAGCATGTAACATGGTCATTAGAAAGCATCACTTATCCATTTATCTGAAGAGCTAAATAGGGAATTCAAACTGAAAATGTTAAAGCTTAGATGAAGGAAGAGACAAATGCTAGAGTGGGCATTATGAAGTCTGCTGCTATCTGTGCATCTGCTCTATGGTGTGGATTCTCTGTATTAAAATCTGAATTATTGTATGACTCCTTTAATACTGTGAAATAACATTTGATCATGAGGAGAAGCTCTCTTTGGGGTGGTGAAGATCAGTGCTCAAGGAGTTTTTTTTTTTTATTGAAGTATAGTTGATTTCTTATGCTGTGTTAATTTTTGCTGTATAGCAAAGTGATTCAGTTATACATATACGTATATAATTGTTTTTAATATTATTTGGTTATAAGTTATAATGTTGAACAAAGAAGAGGTTTTATGTTCTAGTGTAGTGAGGAGATTGTTGACACACTCCAAATTCTTCAGAGAATAATTTACAAAGTTTTCATTTTGGACAATTCAAAGCACTTAAAAATATTTAAAAAGGAAGAATTCTCTTTGAAATGAGCTCTTGGAAAGAAAGCAGGAAGATTGAAAATAAACTCTGAATTCAGATCATGAGCTATTTTTATCCTGCTCCAGGTGATGCGACCATTAATACTCTATTGCCATATTGAAAAAAACTTAACATACAATCTGATATGCATTTATTTATTTTTCACTTAAGACACAAAGGCATACATAACAACTTATTACTTTTCCATTGTCAAAAACTGTGTCATATGCTTGCAATTAATTTGTAATTTTGTACCATGTTTTGAAACACACCCTGGACAGTGGTTCTTAACCAGAATTAGACATCATCTTTTTAAAAACTGAGGTTACTCCAGACTGCTAAATCTACCAAAATGATTTATATGCATAATCTTGTAAAGGATAAGTGTCTCAAGTTATCCTTATAATATCTGCAAATGTTTCAGTGAAAAATCAATAGTGATATATTACAAATTTGGAGTAAAGAGGTTAAAAAATCCTAATATTCTAGATAATATCTTTTCCTTAAAGTGCAAAACTTAAAACTGATTCCCAAATCCTGAAATTTGAGTCTTTTATTTTCATATCTTATTATGAAATTACATAAAATATGAGAAAAACCAAATACAGATGATAAAATTATAGAAATCACCAATGAAATTACTTAACTGAAGAGCCAAAGAAAGCCAGAAGACATGTAATCAGTCATCTAGAATAGGAGAGTGTTTAAAGTATAACACCTGGCTATAGGCAAAACAATTAGATGACTTTTAAGAAGTACCAGGAGAAAAAAAGGGAGAATAAATGAACCCGCTCAGTTATTCAGAAACCTCAGTAATAAAAAAGAGAAGGGTTATATGTAAAAATACCCAAATATCAGACTTGAAAGCTAAAATGTGGAGTGGATGTCAGGTATGAGGAAATAAAGTTGAATGATCACTTCTGTTATAAGGACTCTTGATACAGTGCAAAAAATATTAGATTGGAGTCAGAAGACCTGAATTGGAGTAACAATTCTTCTATAAACTGTGTGACTTTCAACCAGTTACTTTTGCTCTCAAGTACTCTATTTCC
Organism: Phocoena phocoena; assembly: GCF_963924675.1. Classification (NCBI taxonomy): domain Eukaryota; kingdom Metazoa; phylum Chordata; class Mammalia; order Artiodactyla; family Phocoenidae; genus Phocoena; species Phocoena phocoena. The sequence continues at coordinate 68,757,732 of NC_089222.1, forward strand.
TCATCTATAAAATGGGAATAAAATATAATATCTACCTCATTGTATTGTTGTAAAAGGTAAAATTATATAATAAATGTGAACCTGTAAAGTGTGTAAACTACATGCTTGGTAGTGGGACGATGATGATGATGATGATGATGATATTATTAAAGAAAGCTAGGAGAAAAGAAGAGGTCCAAAAAAACTCCTTAACCTGCTGAATCCTAAGGGTACTTCCCACAGTACATGGTCTAATTGTAATCATTCCTAAAAATTATATATCATACCTAAAAATTAGGGAATAGATAATACAATTTCTTATGACTCTAAACACTGAAGACTACAAAAAAAAATCGTAGTCTCTGAAAAAATAAGAAGTTGAAAAATAACAGTATTTGTTTTGCATTGCCATACAACAAATTACCCCATAGCAGCTTAAAACAACAAATATTGACGGCATCACATTCTCTGTGGGTCAGGAATTTGGGAGAGGCTTAGCTGGGTGGTTCTTGCTCAGAGTTACACATGAAGTTACTGTCAGAGTGTTGGCCAGGGCTGCAGCCATCTGAAGGCTTGACTGGGGATAGAGGATCCACTTCCAAGTGTAGGCACATGAGTATTGGTAGGAAGCCTCAGTCCCTTGCCATATGGACCTCCCTGTAGGGTCATAGGCTTCCTTGAGTATCGTCATGATGCATCAGCTGATTTACCCCAGAGGAAGAGATGAGAGAGAGAGAGAAAGCCTCAGTGTCATCTATAACCCAGTCTCCAAAGTGTTATATCATTACTTCTGCAATAGTCTATTGGTTAGAAATGAGTCCCTAAGTCCACCCCAAACTCAAGAAGAGAGGAATTCAGCTCTTGAAGGGAGGACTATCAAAGAATCTGTGAGCATATTTTAAAGCCAGTACTGTAACATAGAAAGCCCTTTATTTTTCAGTTAAATTGAAGTCCAGAAAAGGAAAGTGACTGGTTCTTGGCCTTCCTAGGGAGGTTAGCCTCCCTAACCTGGTAAGCTAACTAGCTGTAGTGATGCCACAATTCAAATGAGAGCTGTCTTGTTCTGGCTAGGGCATTTCTTCTGTCTGGTGAGAGATTATAGAATGGGGAAGAATTATATCATCTGCAGTCCTGGTATCTCTGTCTCTGTCTCTCTTTCTGTCTCTTGTCTATCTCTCTCTTCTTTCTCTCTTTCTTTTCCTCCCCTCCCCTCTTTCTGTTCTACTCGACAAAGAGACAGGCAGGCTCTGAAAACTGCAGATGGATGAGATAAATGGAGCTGGTTAGCCATATTCTTGGTCCAGGGTTGAGTCCTGAAATAGAACTTTTATTCTGGGCTTGCCTCTAAAGAGATTGGAAGTGACTGTTTATTCCAAAAAGCAGCTGCTGCAGGAGAAAGGATGAGCAGGTAATTGCTCTCTTTGAAGTAACCCAGGTTCTTGTCTTAGCTCTGAAATGAAATGATTATATATTAATAACCAAGTCATTTCTCCCCTGTATCTCAGACTTCTAAGACCCCTACCCCAAATGGATGGAGTTGGACTAGACACTCTGTAGGATGTTATAATTTTATGTTTCTTTGGTTTACTTAGTAATGCATAAATAACCCCCTCCCCTCTCATATACATACACACCAGCATCCAAGGTCTAGTGATAGTTGGAAGAATATTTAAGAGACGCAAGTCTTCTTCTCAATAAGACTTAATAATAATAATAAATAGTAAACAGTACTTCTGTCTGTTTAGACCTAGTTCCTGTAACATGCATTTCTCACATGTAAAGCTAAACAACTTACTTCTGTTCTCCTCCGTTATCTGTTTTATGTCCCTGCTTGGTGCCAGTAGCTTTGAGAAGATACATTGTTTACATGGAGCCTCTTCACAGGTCAACTCTGTTGCCTCCAATTTCTCCAAATCAATTTTAATCTCAAGTTCTAAGGTCACTACTTTGTAAATTAGACTGAAGAAAATGCTACCTTCTGACTTCTTAACAGTTTTATGCCCTTATCTTTTACCCAAACAAAAATCCAAGTGACCTTACTATTGTCATATACGTCCATATATTTCACCATGCCAAAAAAAAAATGGAAACTGCTTTTGAAATTATACAGTGTATAAACATCAACATCTATGGAGTTAGGAGATCTGAGCTCTAATTCAAACTATAATTCTTTTACTGTGAGATGTTGAGCAAATCACTAACTGTGCCATAGTTCCCGCATCAATACAATTCAAGGATCACTATGTGCCTTTCTATCTCTGATATTCTAGGAGTTGATACAATAATAATGAAGGAAGACTTTCCTGTGTGTTTCAAGGTACAATCTATGATTCCTTCCGAGTAATCCAAAGTCAGATGTCTAAGGAATTGATTCTTCATAAGTATATAAAATGCTAGTTGAGTTGCCCAAAGTGAATAAAGATCTCAGAGTTCTCTCCTCCCCATTCATCCTGAGTCATTTGTTCATCAACTCTTGTTCATCTATTTCCCAAAAGTCTTTCAAAGTTTTTCTCTTCTCCCCAGGAATTCTAAGAATATGAGCTGCATACACGCTAGCACTCTATTTTCTGAACATGACATGCACTTTTATGCTCTATTTGCCTTTGCTAATGTTACTTCTGCTTGGAATGTCCACTTTTTTCCTCCTTCATGTTAGAGCTCTGCCAATACCTCAAGTTCAGTTCAAATGTTTTCAGACCTATAAAATTTCCCTGGTAGAGTTGGATACTCCTTCCTCTGTAGTTGTATTGTTCATAAGACTTCTGTTATTGAATTATACATTTCTGCATTTCTCTTTCACCTACTATCCTGTAAGTGTCTCTGGACAGATACTATATACCGTATCTCTAATTTAAGCACTTAGCAAGAAGACGAGAACATAACATTTTTCCACCGATGTTTTGTTAAATAAATAAATTAATTATGACCAGTATCATTGGAAAGAAAGTAATAGAGCCTTGCCTCTTTCTTTCTTCCATCTCCACTCCCATTATAGATGCAGTGTTCTATAAAAGGTACCATTTTAGGATTTTGTTCATCACTGTGTAAAATGAATTTCAATATTGGAATCCTGGGACTCCCAGCAACACATCCAACACCACTAAATTTTACTCTTGGCATTGCTTGGGGACAGATGATCCATGATCAAGTAGGGGTAGAAAGACTCCCAGCTGTACCATGCCTGTCCTGGTTGTCACCTCCAAATAAAGGACTCTCATCCCTGCTCCACACTATTTGCAATTACAGCTGATGCTGGAATCAGCATCACGCTCATTGGCAGATGTTCTATCTGTGATCTTGTTATTAAATAGGCTCAAAATGACAGGACATTAAGCTGTGATAAACACCTTCTACCTACAGTGTACCATAGAGTATTTCTCGTTAATGTATTTAAGAAGAAGAAAATTAAACCTGTTTATTATTTTAAAATTCAGATGATACGGGAAAAATGAATGAAGTACTGTGTTGATTCAGGGTTAATTGGTAATTAAGAGATCAGTTCTTCCAAACACCCTGCATAATATATTGGTTTACTCTAGGGGTCAAGAAACTCTTACAAGACAATATATCTTGCAGCCCTCCTTTCCATGCTCATCACCACTACTGTGGTTCAGGACTCATCACCTCTTGTAATAGCTTTTCTAGTTTCTCTCAATGACTCTACTCTCCCTTCTCTAAACTCTTGTGTATACCACCACCAAATTAGTCTTTCTAGGATACATCTTGGACCATGACACTTCACTAAGTCCCAAAGAGTCCGCACCTCTTTTCCCACAAAATAAAACTTGTTTTGGTTTGCTTTACCCTGCACTTGGGATACTCTGTTCTCTAGCCTGAGCCTGTCTTCAACAACTTACTTCTTTCCTGCTTCTGCAGTCAACACTCCAATCCAACTGAAAGACAATGTTTCTTGAGTACTTTTCCATCAATGTGACTTTGTTCCAATTGTTACTTCCTGGGAAAACCCTTCTACTCATCAGCCACGTCCACTCTCAAAGTGCAGTTCAAATATCATTTTTCTGATACTATTAGCTGAAAATATTTTCTTTCCTATTAAATCTTTCATTGCATTTTTCCTGTTTTTTCATTCGTTCACTCATTCAACAATATTAACTGAGCATCTACTCTGTGCCCAGCACTTTTGTGAACTTTTGTTTTGTGATCAAAACACATCAGTAAACAAAACAGATCAAATTTCTTTCTCTCCTTAGGCTTACATTCTAGTGGAAACAGGGAAAAAGTAAAGTAAGTAAGATACAGAGTATGCTATATAGTGATAAGTTCTAAGGATTTAGATAAAGAAGAGACATGGGATAAGGAGTATTGGGAGGGGACTTTCCATTTTAAATAGTGTTCATAGAAAGTCACAAGGAGTAGGTGGCTTTTTTATTTTTTTTGCGGTACATGGGCCTCTCACTGTTGTGGCCTCTCCCATTGCGGAGCAGCCGGACGCGCAGGCTCAGCGGCCATGGCTCACGGGCCCAGCCGCTCCGCGGCATGTGGGATCTTCCCGGACCGGGGCACGAACCCATATCGCCTGCATCGGCAGGCGGACTCTCAACCACTGCGTCACCAGGGAAGCCCCTCTCCTGACCCATATTAATGGAAGTGTGAGGGATAAGGGTTAGGCTGTTTTCTTCCTGTCCCGTATATAATGATTTGTTTACATGTTTTATAGGGCCCTAATAAGAGTTTCTTGAAAGCATGATTATTGTCGTTTGCATAGTTTCTCCATGCTCCCTAAGGTCTCAGCCATGGTAGACGCTTTATAAGCCATTGTCCAGCGATGATCAAGCCATCCTCGGTTACTACTGAACGTTAACTTTTGTATTTCAACCTAACTTTTCTGTTGTTGTTTTTTTTTAATTTTTATTGGAGTATAGTTGATTTACAATGTTGTGTTACTTTCTGCTGTACAGCAAAGTGAATCAGTATACATATACATATATCCACTCTATTTTAGATTCTTTTCCCATATAGGCCATTACACAGTATTGAGTAGAGTTCCCTGTGGCATACAGTAGATCTTTATTAGTTATCTGCTTTCTAAACAGTAGTGCTTGTGTGTCAAACCCAATCTCCCAGTTTATCCTTCCCCCTCTCCCCCCTGGTAACCATAAGATTATTTTCTACATGTGTGACTCTAATTCTGCTTTGTAAATAAGATCATTCATACCATTATTTAAGATTCCACATATAAGTGATATCATATGATATTTGTCTTTCTCTGTCTGACTTCACTCAGTATGACATCACTAGGTCCACCCATGTTGCTGCAAATGGCATTATTTCATTCTTTTTTGATGGCTGAGCTATATTCCATTGTACATATCAACCTAAATTTGTACAGTATAATTTTTTAATTTTTTGTCCTTAGAATGCCTAGCGTCTCAAGTGCCCTGTCCCTGCCAGAAGTGAAACTGCACGGAGGTGGTTACTTTGAGATTTAGCCATAACAGCAACCTACTCTCGTTCCTCCAAACTATCACATTCTTTAACCATCCCTATGTCTTCCTGTCCCCTTTGCCTCAAATGCCCACTACTCTATCTCCTACAGCTACTTGTTCACCTTATGGAACTTTTGTTCATTCATTATTTCAGGCTCAACACATATATCACATTCTTGACAAATGCACGATGACAGATTTTTTTTCTTTTTTACATCTTGGTATCCATTCCCCCATTTCACAGTAATAAAATTCTCACTTTTTAAGGATATCCAACTCTTTCCTTCTTTCAATCCTTGTTTTACAGCTAGGATTAGATTCAGAAGAGGGTATATGATTTAAGCACACCCAATCAGTAGTATTTCCCTGACTTCTATAATTAGTTTATAAAAGTCACATGGCCCAAATCCATCCAAAGAAATTGAAATGGGATTACTATTAGAATTTTCAGAAAGAAATATAGTATTTTGATGGGGTTACTGAGAGAATAGGAGCTGCTACGACCTTCCTTGCTTTGTGGGAAGAGACCACCTGAATAAAACCAACAGAGGAGCCAAGAGATGAAGAGAAAATGACTCCCGAAGTACCATGAGTCCCTGGATCCAGCAATATCTAAAGTATTTTCTATCCCTGGACTTTTCAATCATGTGAAGTAATAAATTTCCTTTTTCCCCCCTTAAGACAGTTGGAGTGCATGTCTTCCACTTATAAATAAAAGAACCATGACTAATACAACTACTTTATATGATGGAGAGTCAGAAGTCCTGTGTCCCATAATCAAAGCCCAAGCTCCTGTGAATTATTGGGTCTTCTAGGACCCAGAACAGAAACAGTGAGTCTCTTAGGCAGTGGGAAGAAAAGACCTCACGTAGGGCTGTTTTCCTCAGCTCTAAACCTTTTACTTATGATTCCCACAGGATGAATAATAGCAGTCAGACCATTAATGCAGAGATAATTAGCAAAAGATATTTAATTAAGGGGAAATTCTTCTTCCTTGTGAAAGCCACCCAAAGTCTACAATTAAAGGTTCATTCAATTATGACAATGCTCATATTCAACACAAGTCACATAGTCTGAAGACAAAACCTGCCCTTGAGGGAAACAAAGAAAAGTTTAAAACCAAAATATTTCAAAGGAGTCTGCTTCCTATTACATTTTATCAACCTGCTTACCCTTAGGAAGAGTTTTCAACATATTTTATTCAGAAGTTTCAAATTTTTATTCAGAGCTATAAATAAATTAGCTAATCAATTATTGTTAATTTGCAACAACCCAGAACAGAACAGAGTAAGGTTACACATAAAGGGTACAGAGAGAACTTCTCCAAATACATTTTGGAGAATACAAAATTTCTTTCCAATTTTAAAGAGCAGATCAAAGACATATAGTGTGAGTTATTTTTGTGAAACACATTATCTTTTGAAAAGTTAAAAGAGAGAACATAAAGGCAACATTTTCCTCTGGAGTATAACAGAATCATAGTCAACAGCATGTCCATAACACACTACAGTGTTTTGTTATACACACCCTCATTTGGAAAATCCTAGGCTGTATATCTGCATTCAAAATTATTCAGGGAATTACATTAACTGCATGAAACAGTCCATAGTAACTGGCCATAAAGCTCAGTTAACCACAGATAGTGACCATCTCTTGAAGCACATTTGTGATGGCTTACACTGATAAAACTGTACTAAATAAAGCCACAGCTGTACACTTTATAAATAGTTATGCTTATGGACAGTGTTTTCCTTTAGAAGAGTAAAATGTCTTCTTCCAACTATGTAGACATTTTCAATCTCTCTGACTAAAATTTGCTGTACAGGATTGTATTGGGAAGCAGCAGGATACTTGCTGGAGAGAGAAGGAGACGAAGGACAGTAGGGTCTACCTACCCTCACTGATGGACATCATGCCATTCCTATGACAATCAGAGGCTGGTATAATTATCTCTGTTTCAAAAGTTATATAACCAAAATTCAGAGAAACTAACTTGTTCAAGATCCAACAACTATCAAATGGCAGAACTTGTATTTGAAAACCGAAGAAATCTAGTTCCAAAGACTAAGTTTTCTTCACAAATCAGGCTGTCTCCTAACATTTCAATCAGCACGATTTTTAAATGGTTGTTTACATTTTTGGCACCAATGACGTATTATGATAATGAAATACGATCAAGAATGGCTTAATGATTAATCAGCTTTATTATTTTATCATTACAGATCACAGATTATAATAAGACTACATAGATGGTCTTGTGAATCCAAATGTAACTTTCTGTTATGTTATGGCAACAGCAATAGCAATAAATCACATTTATATAGCATTTTACAATTTCAAAATATTTCCACATACTCGGCCTCCTTGTGATTCTGTTCTTGTAACAACCTGTGAAGTAGGCAGAACCAATTTTATTCTCACTATTTTAAAGTTGAGGAAATTGAGGAACAGAGAAGTTTTTGCTCAAATCAAATGACTGCAGAGCCTATATGAAAACATAGACCATTCATTCATTGATGTACTCACTCTTTCAAAAAATAATTTAGCATATCTATTATGTGACACTATTATTTCTTAAGCAATATCCAATCTATTACTCATTTCATAAGTTAGAACTTTACATTACAGACTATACAAAATATGTTAATAATAGTGCCTACCAGGTCTAATATCTTTCCAAGTCCCAACCTATCACCTCTACTAAAAGAAGCTGACTAGGGTTGTCCTGAGTCAGCTCAGTAACATAGACTGGCCCAAAAGCAGCAAATCCATAAACTGGCTGCTAACATATGATGTGGTCTAGCATAAAATATCTGTTCACAGGGGCAAAGGCTATTAAATAGGTAGAAACTCAAAAAGAAGCAGACTGAGAGAACAGAAGAGTCAGACTTCTGGTCTAAAGGACAGACTTAATAGAGCAGAAGTTCTTGCTCTTACTTTGAACACATACTAACACTGGCTAATGTATTTTAAATAAATTAAAAACAGTTAGATAGCCTATAAAGCAATAAAGGGAAATATCCAGATGCCAGAAATAAAAAAAATAATCCCAGAGCCATAGCTATGAGCAAGAGTTGCAACATGTTGCCTCTGTGAGAATAAGGTTATATGCTTTAGTGACTTGAATTTTTAATGCTACATGCAAAAATTGGTCAAGACTTTAATCCCCACATACAGTTAGGACTGTATCTGAGTTCTTAGTATAAACCAGAAGCCAAATAAGTGCTGCTCTGTATATGTGTAACATCTTAAAATCTCTGAAATCTCTTCTCACTGAGCAATGGCTTCTGAAGTCATAGGCATGAACCAAGTGACCTGTAAGAGACTGAGATCTTAGTCCTATACCTGTGTGCAACCCAAATTTATACCACCTGAGCTATTTGGAAGAACCTCAAGTAGGAAACCTGATTAAAAAAAAGTTGGAACCAGCCTACCCATAGGACCTAAGCAGAGACAACCAGAAAACTGTCCCATAGAGGAACTTCCAGTACTCAGAATTTGCACAAGATTGCCTAGGAAACTGACCACTGAAAATGTTCTTATCAGCAAAAATTGAGGCTAGCTGACTTTTGGAATAATATTATCAAAGTGCTGAGGGAAAAATAAAACTGTGACCCTCAAATTATATACCCAGCTAAACTATAATTCAAATCTGGGGATGAAATAAAAACACTACCAAAAAAATGCTAACTGAAAGCATTGTCCATGGAATTTATGAATAAGAAATATACTTAAGCAGGAAAAAAAATAAACCCAGAAGGAAGCAGTAATATGTAATAAGCAAATATGAGCAAAATTTAAATAAATAAATAAGCACAAGTATTAAATGTAAATTTTAAAATAACATCTTTTTGCATGTGTAAAAAAATAAGGTGGAATTAAAATACTGAATAGTAATGTTGAAGATTGGAGAGGAGTAATTAAAATGGTTGTTAACATACAGGAAATATATATGGATTATGAATAGATATTTATATATATGTAAGTAAAATAAAGAAAATGGTATACTCTAAATTCATATTAGTGGCTGCCTCTGGAGAGGAGGAAGAAAAATGGGCCTGAGACTGCTTGAAAATGTGTTCAACCTTGTAGTGTTTTGTTTCTTTTAGGAAAAAAAGAGACTTGAAGCAAATATGACAATGTTATCAGTAGTCAAGTCTGAGTGGTGAGTACATACATGAGTATTTTTAACCATGTTAGTGCTTTAATTTTTTTAGTGTCTCCATTTTAAATTCATATTAATGACTAAAGTGAAGGTCGTGAACTCCTGCTTCTGCTAGATGTCAGTAAATAACTCCAACCTAGAGTTTCCAAAAAACTGAGCAGCAAATAGTCCAGGTTCATCTGAGCTCTTTCATCATTTACTGACACATAGGTCCTTAAAGTAAACTCACTTGACTTAAAGTAGCTAAAGAGAGTGTCTATTTCTTTTAATTTGAAAAACTTAACATTATGCATACACATATAGGTCCAAGATACACTAACAGATTTGAAAAAAGATCAACGTTGTCACAAATATATAAATTTTATTGGATTAGATTTCATCGGATTTGATTCAATTTATTTCAACATTCACTCAGATAAGCACTAAACCAGACTTGATGAATATGAAGACATGTAAAGCATGAAACTTATTTTCAAGGAGCATATCCATTGGTTGAGTTGATAAATGAAGAAACAAACAAAAAAGAATTAAATACAGAGTAACGGATACAAGGAAGGATAGAAGAAGAGACGCAGGTGCCTGACGAAAGAGTTTTTCCCGACTGGACATGGTGAGGGAGGTTTACTCAGAGGCAAGGATATCAGAGTGGTCATTTAAAGAATAAACTGGGGTTTAATAAAGTATCTCTGTTTGACTCAAGATACATCTGAGACTGGCTTATCTACAATTAAAATATTCCAAAGGAAAAATCTAAAATATCATCTTTGAAGATCATAAAATTGACATTCTTCCCAGTGGATTTACATGACCCTGAGGGTCCTAGAAAAATTTTTAATGCTTCCTCAATATTAGCTTTGTTGCAGTAGGTGATTCAGACACTCCTAGATTCCTTGGAATCTGCTAATGAGAACTAAGTTTCTAATTTATTTGCAGGATTATTTTTATCTTACTTATTTAATTTAGCAATTATATGTTTATTTTTCACTGTGTTGAGTAGGATGCTTTGGACTACAAATATTAATTTACTTAAAACTGGAAGTTTAGAGGTAAGACAGGACCCAGGGAGGTAAGACAAATGGTTGAACAGTATAAGCAAGTGGGTAGATGCATAGATTCCTACTATACCTTCACTCTGCTACCCTAAGTCTTTGCTCTTCTGTCTGAGACAAGAGTTCTACATCACTGACATGTAGCTACAGTATTTCCAGCATTTGCTTCCAGTCACATTAACATCCAGATAAAGTGAAGGGTTCTGTCTCTTTCTTATTAGGTGAATATGTGTTTGGGATTATAGTCTTCCGATGGATGTTTTACACTGCAAATGTCCCTCTTTATCTCCAATAATACTTTATATTTTAAAGTCTACTTTGTCTGATATTAATATAGCCACACCAGCTTTCTTATGTTTAAGGCTGCATGATGTATCTTTTTTTACCCTATTATTTCCAACCGTCTGTGCTCTACATTTAAAGTGTGTTTCTTGTGAACAGCCTACGGTTTGGTCTTTTTTAAATTCAGTTTTTTAATCTTCGCCTTTTAATTGATGTGGTTAGTTCATTTTCATTTCATGTAATTATAGATGTGATTTACGTTTCCCATTTAGCCTATTTATTCTTTGTTCCTCTAGTCTTTCTTTCCTATCTTTTTTGGGGGGTGGGCGTGGGGAGTGAATCACTATTTTCAATGTTATTTTTCATCCTCTGGATTGTTTTTTTAGCTATATTATTTTGTGTTATTTTTTTAGCTAGTGCTGTAGAGATTACAATAAATATCTTTAAGTATTTACAGTTTATCTTCAAATAATATAGGATATTACTTTATGAAATCTTAATTAATTACATTTTGCCTTTTCCCACCCTTTATACTCCAATTGTTATACATTTTACTTCCACATACAGTATACATCATAACATATTGTTATTATTTTAAGTAGTTAATAGTACAGTTGACCCTTGAACAACACAGTTTGAAATGTGTATATACATTTATATACATGTCTGCTTAGAGGAAGATTTTCTTCAATAAATATTACAATACTACATGATCCCCAGCTTGTTGAATCCACAGATGTGGAGCATCTTGTATAGGGAGGAGGGCAGACTATGGGATTTGAGCATCCTGGATTTGGGAAACTGAGGCGGATCCTGGAACCAATCCCCCACTGGTGATGAGGGACAACTGTATTTTAAATTTAAAACTACATATAAAAATAAGACACTTTTTGAAAAGTATTTTTATATTTACCCACATATGAATCTATTCTGATGTTCTTTATTTCTTCCTGCTCAGCCAGAATTCCATCTGGTATCTTTTTTTTTCAGTCTGAATAAATTCAGTTAGCATTTTGAAAAGTTTTTAGTAGTGTAGGTCAGCTGGAAACAAACTCTCTGATTTTTGTTTCTCTGAAAAAGTATCTTGAGGGATATTTTTACTGAAGATGGAATTCAAGATAGTTTTGTTTTGTCATCTTTAACACCATAAAGACTTCTGGTGAGAAGTCAACAGTCATTTGTATTGCTGTTATTCTCTATGAAATATGTATTGTATGTATAAAAATTTATTTTAAAATATTGTATGTATGTATTAAAAACAAATTTATTTTTATATAATTTGCATAAATTAAAATGTACACATATGTATGTATTAATAACATTTTACATATGTGGGTATATATGTATATCCATATAATCACCATCCTAATCAAGATATAGAATATTTCCATCATTCCAGAAAGTTCCCTCGTGTCCCTTTTCAGTCAATTCTCATTTCCTTCTCTGCCTCCTCTGCCAGAGGTAACTTTTTTTTTTTTTGCGGTACGTGGGCCTCTCACTGTTGTGGACTCTCCCGTTGCGGAGCACAGGCTCCGGACGCGCAGGCCCAGCGGCCGTGGCTCACGGGCCCAGCCGCTACGCGGCATGTGGGATCTTCCCAGACCCGGGCATGAACCCGTGTCCCCTGCATTGGCAGGCGGACTCTCAACCACTGCACCGCCAGGGAAGCCCGAGGTAACCTTTTTTTAAATTATTATTAGAAGACAAGTGTTCCCTTCTCTAAAAGTTCATATAAATAATCATGAAGTATATGATCTTGTATCTATGTTCTTTCACTCAGTATAATATCTGTGAGATTTATCCATACTGTGGCATAATCCGTGGTTTGTTCCTTTTTAGTTATTGAATAATATTCTATTGTGATAATAAATATACCATAATTAAAAAAAAAATTCATGTACAAAAGTTCATGAACTTTGGAATTGTTTCCAGTTTGGAGTTTTTAAGAGTAAATCTTCTATGAATATTCTGTACAAGCCTCTCTGAGAAAATATGTCCTCATTTCTATTGCATAAATACCTAAGAGTGTAATTACTTGGTTATAGGGTAGGTGTATGTTTGAAATTATATAAGAAACTGCTAAACCTTTTCCAAAAGTGATTGTGGTATTTTGTATCCCCACAAGCAATGTATGAAAGTTCTTATTGCTTCACATACAATAATCGGTGTTGTCAGGCTTGTTAATTTTAGCCATTCAAGCAGGTGGGCAGTGGTATTACATTATGAATTTAATTTGTGTTTCCTTGATGGGTAATGATAATAAAAACTCTTTTGTATGCTTATCGGCTTTGGCGTTTGCATATGTCTGTTCAAGATTTTTGCCTCCCTTGTTCCACTGTATTCTGTTAAATCTTTTTATTATTGAGTTATAGGAGTTCTTGATGTAGTCTGGATACAAATTCTTCATCTCATATATATATATATACACATACATATATGCGTATATACATTTATATACAACATATACATACATACACATGCATATAGATTTCCGCCAGTATGAGTATTGCCTATTAATTTTTAATGTAATCTTCTTATAAGCAGAAATTTTAATTTAAATGAAGTCTAATTTATATTTTTTTCTTTTATGCCTACAAATTTCTGTGTTTTACCTACGAAAATTTGCCTGTCCCCAGGTCAGAAAATTATTATCCTGTCTTATTATAGAAGCATGTATTTTTAGCTTGCTTTTAGGTTTAGTTTTATTGTTCATTTGAAACAGTGTTTGCATATCACTTTAGGCAGAGGTTGAGGTTCATTTCTCTTTGAATATCTAGTAGTTCCAACATCATTTGTTGTAAAGATTACTGTCTCTCAATTGAATTATTTTGGTGCTCTTTAAAATTGAATTTATTTTCTTTTTTTTAAAGTTAATTAATTAATTTTATTTTTGTCTGTGTTGGGTCTTCATTGCTGCTCTCAGGCTTTCTCTAGTTGTGGCAAGCCGGAGCTACTCTTCATTGAGGTGCATGGGTTTCTCATTGCGGTGGCTTCTTTTTTTTGTTGGGCATGAGCTCTAGGCATGCGGGCTTCAGTAGTTGCAGCATGCGGACTTCAGTAGTTGCAGCATGCGGGCTCAGTAGTTGTGGCTTGCAGGCTTTAGAGTGCAGGCTCAGTAGTTGTGACTCATGGGCTTAGTTCCATGGCATGTGGTATCTTCCCGGACCAGGGCTCCAACCCATGTCCCCTGTACTGGCAGGCGATTTCTTAACCACTGCGCCACCAGGGAAATCTTAATTGAATTTCAATTGTATAATTGTGGATCTATTTCTATGCTTAGCATTCTGTTCCATTGACCTATTTGTCTATTTTTGTGTTAATGCCACACTGTCTCAATTACTGTAGGTTCATAATAAATCTTGATATCAGGTTGTGTAAATTCTTCAATTTTTTTTTAAAGAGTTAGATTTGCTATTCTAAGCCCTTTATATTTTCATATAAATTTTAGAATCACCTAGTCAATGTCAATTTAAAAAGTCTGTTGCTATGATAACTGAGACTGTATGTATATGAGAATTAACATCTGAACAAAATCCTGTCTTCCCATCCATGTTTGTAGTATATCTTTTATTTAGGTATTTTAAAATCTGCTCAGTTTTGCATCTCTTATGTTAAATTTATTGCTAATTATTTTTGTTATTTGATGTTATTTTATATGGAACTGCTTTTTAAAACTATACATTTACCAATTTTTGTTACTATTATATAGAAATATAGTTGTTTATGGTAAGTTGATTTTGTATCTGTCAACATTGTTAAACTTGTTTATCTATATTAATAGTTGCTTTGTACAATCTTTTTCATTCATCTTTTTATATAGCAACCACGCTATCTATGAATACAGTTTTACTTCTTCCTTTCCAATCTTTCTGCCTTTTATTTATTTTTCTTGTCTTATTACACTGGCTAGGACCTTCAGTACAATAATGAATCAAATTGGTGAGGGTAGACATCTTTGCTTTGGTTTTGATCTTGGAGAAGAGAGGATTATCTTTTGATATTTTGCCAATAAATATGATGTGTTTGATAGATGGTGATATACACACAAATCATAATGTATGATTCTACCTCTGTATTGTTGGGCTTAATTTGACAATACTAAGAATTTTTGCTTTTATGTCAATGGGAGGATATTTGTCTGTAATATCTTATTTCAATGCATATCTTTATCAGGTTTTGTTATCAGGATGTTGCTTGCTTCATAAAGTGATTTGGAAACGGTCTCACTTTTTTTTATTACTTGAAAGAGTTTATGTAATCCTGATGTTATTTCTTCCATAAATATTTATTAGAATAAACCCTTAGAAACCATATGGCTTAAATTTTCTTTGTGTAAATGCTTTTGGTAATGAATTCAACATATTCAATAAATTTTATGCTTTGCAGATTTTCTATTTTATTTTGTTCCACTTCTGGTGAATTAGGTTCACCAGGGAATTTGTCCATTTAATCTAAGTTATTAAATTTGTTGGTATAAAGTTATTTATAATATTCCATTTTTAGTTTATAGTGTCTCAGGATTGGTGTTTATGTCACTTTTTTATTTCTGATGTTGGCAATTTGTGTGCTCTCTGTTTTATTGTTTATTTCTTTTAGGAGTTTATTATATTATTCTTTGCAAACAACCAAATATTCCTATGTTAATTGCTTGTAGTGCTTTTTCCTACATGATTATTGCTGTTCTCATCTTTATTACTTCTTTTTACATTCTCTAGATTTATTTATTTTTACTATCTTCAAAAGATGAAAGCTTAAGCCATTGATCTGTTACCTTTATTTTTTTCTAATATAAGCATTTAAAATTAAAAATGACCCTATATATATTTTAGAGCTTCTCACAAGTTATAATGTGCTGTATTTAATTATAAGTCAGTTCAAAACATTTTATAATTTCCTATATGATTTATTCTTTGATGTTTGGGTCATTTAGAAGTGAGTTGTCAAGTTTTCCAATACTTGGAGCTTTTCTAGATAACTTGTTATTGCTTTCTAAAATTGTAGTCAAAGAACATGCTCTAAAGTATTTCAATTTTTAATTATGTTGAGTACACTGTTTTATGATCCACGATGTGGTGTTTATTCTGTACTCATTGGGTGAATTGTTCCATAAATGTCATTTGAGCCAATATAGTTGATAATGTTGTTTTAAAACTTCTATATATTTACTGATTTTTTTGTTTAAGTTTTCTATCAGTTACTGAAAAGGTGTTCTTAAACTCTCCAGCAATGGTTACAGACTTCTCCATATTTCCTTAGTTCTGTCAGGTTTTTAATCCCTGTATTTTGAAGCTCTATTATTAGATGCTTAGTCATTCAGGATTATTATATCTTCCTGGTAAACTGACCTTTTTTATAATGAGGAAATGTCCCTCTTTATCTGTGGAAATACTTCCTTTTTTTTTGAAATTGATTTTTTCTGATATTAAAACAGCCATTCCAGGGTTTTAATGATTACTATTTGAATGTTATATATTCTTTGTTATCCTTTTACTTTTAACTAAATGTGTCTTTATATTTAAATACATCTCTTATAGACAACTAGTAGCTTGGTCTTGCCTTTATATCTTGCCTGACTTTTAAATGGAGTGGTTTAGCCATTTATTTTTAATGTAATTATTTTTGTGGTTGGACTTAGATCTAACAATTTTCTATTTGTTTGTTATCTATGTCATCTTTTCTTTCATGTTTCATTTCTTTTGAGTTAAATAAATTTTATCATCCTATTTTAATCCTCCTTTTTTTTATTTGGAGGGGATTTTTGCATTTTTTTTAGTGGTTACTGTGAGAAATACAATATATATTTCTAAATTATCACCATGTACTTAGAGCTAATATCATATACTTTAAATTCATGATAATAACTTTGAAATGGGATAGTTCTATTACCATTTTCCATTTTTCGAGCTATTTGTCTTACTTAATACAACTACCTACTGTATAAACCCCAGGATAGTGTTATAATATTTTGCTTTATGCAGTCATGTCTTTTTAAAGAAATCATATAAGAAAAATATAGTCTTTTATATTTATTCACATATTTACCATTTATATGTTCTCCATTCCTTGCTTTAAATCCACATTTCAATTTCATGTCTGTTATCCGTAGCCAGAAAAAAAACAATCCTTCTACATTTATTGTAGTGTGTGTTTAATAGAAGCAGATTCTCTTAGTCTTGTTTATCAAAAACTTGTTTTTTTACGTTTTTTTTTGTGGTACGCGGGCCTCTCACTGTTGTGGCCTCTCCCACTGTGGAGCACAGGCTCCAGATGCACAGGTTCAGCGGCCATGGCTCATGGGCCCAGCCACTCCGTGGCATGTGGGATCCTCCCGGACCGGGGCACAAACCCGTGTCCCATGCATTGGCAGGCGGACTCTCAACCACTCACCACCAGGGAAGCCCTTACTTTATTTTTGAAATATATTTTTCTATATAAAACTTTTTGGATATAAAATTTTGTTAATAGATTTTTTTAGAGATGCTATTTCCATCATTTCCCACTGTTCCATGTTTCTGACGAGAATTAATAAGAGAGAAGGTTGAAACCACTGAATATAACATGAAGCTCCCATAAGGAAAATGCTATGAATTTCAAAACACATTTTCAGTTTTAATTCTTATAGCCAGAGTCTTGCTCCTCCTTTGGGCACCTGGAACAGTGCAGTGGCACTTTGGGGAAAACTGACTAGTTAGAACAGTAACTAGTAGGTCAAGTGGTTAAGACTTGACCTGTTAATAGTAGGTCAAGTCTAGAAGGAATGCTCCCAAGGGGTTTTAAATATTGTAATTGTAGACTACTCTTATATTTAAGTAAATATTTCCTCGCTGTAAATGAATATTAAACCTTGATGAAAAAATACCACACACACAAAGTCCTCAACATGTGATGTGTATTGTAATGAAAATACTTTTTTCTTTACACAGTCTCACACCAGTATTGTGAAGCCATAATTATTTTAGTGGTATTAGCCAAAGAGTGGCAATATTTATATTGTTCTGCTGTATGTAGTGGGTTGTTTTTCTCTGCCGACATTTGGGGTTGTGTCTTTATCTTCGGTATGCAGTTGTTTGACTATGAGTTATCAATGATGTTTTCCTTGTCATCTAACATTACTGAGGTTTGTGGACGTCTTTTGATTTTTTTTTTTTTATCTTGGACTTATAAGATATTTTTTAGCAAATTAATGAAAATTTCAGCCATAATCATTTAAAAATAGTTTTGTATCCGATTCTCCTTTACCTCCTTTTAGGAGATTTCAATTACTTTTATGTTAGAATAGTTGATGTTTTTATACAGATAACTGAGATTCTGTTCCTTCTTTTCTATCATTTTTTCTCACGCTTCTTCAGAGTTGGAATTTCCTACTGATTTATCTTCAAGTTCACTTACACATTATTTTGCCACCTCTAATTTGCTGTTAAGTTCATATAGCAACTATTTCATTTCAGATGTTGTAAATGTTAGGTGTAGAATTTACATTTGGTTCTTTCTTTTAAGTTTCCATACCTCTGTCAATATTCATCATCTCTCCATTGTTTATAACTGTGTTTTCCTTTAAGTATTTGAACATATTTATAATATGATACTTGCTCTAAAGTTCCCATCTGTTAGTCTCAAGTTCTGGATCATCTTAGAGTTTATTTACATTGATATTTTTAAAATATTAATTATATTTTCTTATTTTTAAATGTGTTTCATCATTTTTATATTATGTTAGACATTTTCCTAATATATCATGGAGACACTGAATGTTCTTACCTTTCAATGAAACGTGATGAATTTTGTTCTAGCAGTTAACTAACTTGACTGGAGTCAAAGTTCAAACTCTTTTCCCCTGTGTTTGACAGCAGGTGAAATCTATGCTTAGTTCTTTCATCCTTTCATCTATTGCTTTCTTTCTTTTTTGGGGGGGGTGGGAATTTTTTTTTTTATTCAAACAGAAAGTCACAAAAATTATAATCATCCTCATCATATTGCTTTCTTTGAGCTATCTGGATTATATCCTGCATATATGTAGTTCAGAGTTCAGTCAAGAACTTGGGTGGTGTAATTTGTAGATTTTTGTAATTCTCCTGCTCTGGATCCCTCTCTCTCAGGATTTCCCACTTAATTTTCAGCCACTACAGTAGCCTCAAACTCTGTTCTTTTCTCTTCAAATAGTATCTTTGTGCCTGACTTCTAACCAAACTATGGTGAGCAAACTGGGACATTCCTTCAGGGAGAAAGCTGCATTAATGCAAAGTTCACCCAGCATATTTTCCTTCTTTTAAGGGTAGATTCACCTCCATTTTGTCTATGTTTTGTGACTCTTCAGTGTTTCCTATTGTTTCTTCTTAATTTTGTCCAATGTTTATAATTGTCAACTATGTGAGAATTGGATTAATATAATCTATTTTCTCATTACTGAAAGCAGATTTCCCTTCATCCTTATTTTGATTTGTTATGATATAATATGATTATAATTGTCTCAAGTACTCATAAGAGGAAGTGCATAGTCCTATATAAAATTAAGTATCACTAGTGTAGGAACTCATTTCTGAGTTCCACTTCTCTAACTGTGCAATAATTAACTTCAGTTATGAATTATGATAAGTCACCTTGTCGAAGATGGGTAGGAATGGAGTTGACCTGCATTTCCAACATGAGGAAAGCTTTGGTGGGAGAGATTTTTGTGTTCTCGAGGACACATGAAAAAAGTTCAGTGGGCAAGAGTGGAAAGAGTTAAGAAAAGCAAAATAAGAAACTTAGGCTGGAGATATTAATAGTGGCCAAATTATGTGGAACCTTACAGGCTGTGTGAAATATTTTGGTCTTAAGCTTGAGAGTAATGGAGAACTATTGAATAATTTTTGAACAAGAAGAGGACATGATGAGATTAGTATTTTGTAAAGATCATTCTGGCCACAGGAAAAAGAGTAGGTATTGAAAGGGACAAGAATAGAGAAGAAAGACCAGTCAGAAGGCTATTTTAGTAATGGTACAAATGAGAATTAATGGTAGTTAGACTAGCTCATGCTCATGTTGAAACAAAGTGCACAAAGTTAAGAGACTGTTAGGTGGCAAAAATTTAGAATTTGATAGATAGGGGTGTAGATGAGATTAAATTGTTTCCTCAGGTGGGCAGGAATCTGTGTCTGTTTTATTTAATGATATTATTCTAAACATGTAAAATAATGTCTGACACACAATAAATCAAATTAATGAATGAAAAGATAAATCCTATTTAGGAGGGACAATTGAATGAGTGATGTTACCTTTCGTCAAGATAAGGAACACTGTTAAACAGATAAAACAGGATTTGGGGCTTCTGGGTTTTCTTTGAGTCATCGTAGTTTTGTTTTAATTTGGTTGGAGGGGTCATCAGTTCAGTGTTATGCATGTTGAGCTTGGAGTAGCTTTGACATATTCAAGTAGAAATGTCAAGATGGCAGCTACTTCTAAGATTCTAGAATACAGGCAAAATCTCTGGGTTAAGGTAATGTAAATCATTTTACTTGGTGGTACCTGAATCCATGGATAAAATGGATTCACTTAAAAAGAAATTTTAGAGTTGGAAGATAAGAAAGAGTACGTCAAACTAAGTCATAAATTAATCTACCTTTTACATATTGAACAAAGAAAGAAAGAATCAGGAAGATTAAGAAGAAAGCAGAACAGAAGCAGGAAAACAAATGACAGAATGTGGTATTCCAAAGGCCAAAGAAAGATATTTCTTCAGGAAGGATTGCTGCTTAAAAACAAGTAGATTAAAGACTGAAAAACATCTACTGAGTTTAGTTGTATGAACTTACTGTCAATATAACTAACACCTATGTGTACCTCTTTCTCCAGTTCTTATGTACCTCAGAGTATTTTATTTTCCAAAAAGGAAATGTGGTTAAAAATAAAATAAACATGTATAATAACTTTTTGAAAACTTTATTTTATAAGCAGTCTTACATTTACTATGAAATTGAGAAAATGTACAGAGATTTCCCTTAAACAACCTGCCCCCACACATGCATAGCCTCTCCCATTACCAACAACACTCAACAGATGGGTATTTTTTTTTTTAATCAAGGATGAACCTACATTGACACATCATAATCACCCAAAGTCCATAGTTTATCTTAGGATTCTCTCTTGAATTTTTACATTCTAAGTATTTGGGCAAATGAGTAATGACCGGTATTTATCATTGTAATAACATACAGAGTATTTTAGTGCCTTAAAAATCCTCTGTGCTCTGCCTACTCATCTCTTCACACTCATAATCCCAGTAACCATTGATCATTTTATTGTCTCCCAGTTTTGCCTTTTCCAGAATATCATATAGGTGATCTTTTCAGATTGGCTTCTGTCACTTAGTAATATGCACTTAAGTTTCCTCCAAATCTTTTCATGCTTTGATAGCGCATTTCATTTTAGACTGAATAATATTCCATTGTCTGGATGTACTACAGTTTATGTATCCATTCACCCGCTAAAGGACATTTTTGTTGCTTCTAAGTTTTGGCAGTTATGAACAAATCTGCTGTAAACATTAGTGTGAAGGTTTTTGTGTAGACAATGTTTTTAACTCTTCTGGAAAGATACCAAGTAGTACAATTGCTGTATTATATGGTAAGAGTGTATTTCATTTTGTAAGAAACTGCCAAACTGTCTCTCAAATTAATTGTACAATTTTGCATTCCCATAAGCAATAAATGAAAGTTTCTTGCTCCACATCCTCCTCAGCACTTTGGTGTTGTCAATGTTCGAGATTTTGACCATTTTAACAGGTATATCTCATTGTTTTAATTTGCGTGTCTCTAATGACATGACATGGAACACACTTTTGTATACTAATTTGCCATTTCTGTATCTCTTTTGATGAGGTTAAAGTCTTTGGTCCTCTTTTTAATCAGGTTGTTTGCTCTATTATTGTTGAATTTCAAGAGTTCTTTGTATATTTTGGATAACCCTCCTTTATTAGATATGTCTTTTGCAAATACTTTTTCCCAATCTGTGGCTTGTCTTCTCATTTTCTTGATATTGTCTTTCACAGAGCAGAAGATTTAATTTTAATGAAATCCAGCTTCTCGATTATTTATTTCATGGATCATGCCTTTGGTGTTGCATCTAAAAAGATCATTGCCATCCCCAGAGTCATCTAGATTTTCTTTTATGTTATCTTCTAAAAGTTTTACACTTTTGTGTTTTACGTTTAGGTCTGTGATCCATTTGGAGTTAATTTTTGTGAAAGGTGTAAGGTCTTTTTCTAAATTCAGGCTCTTTCTTTCTTTCTTTTCTTCTGCATGTGGATATCCAGTTATTCTAGCACCATTTGTTGAAGAGACTATCTTTGCTCCACTGTATTGCCTTTGCTCCTTTGTCAAAGATCAGTTGACTATATTTATGTGGGTCTATTTCTGGGCTGTTTATTCTGCTCCATTGATTTATTTGTCTAATCTTTCACTGATACCACACCTTTTAATTTCTATCTGTAGTAAATAATATATTTGGGTAACATCTTTTATCCAACTTTGTTCCTCTCCTTCAATATCTTGTTGCCTATTCTGTGTCTTTTTCCTCTCCATATAAACTTTAGAATCAGTTTGTCAAAAATCCATAAGAAAAACTTGCTTGTATTTTTGTTGGGATTGCACTGAATCTATAAATCAAATTGGGAAGAACTGATATCTTGATAATATAGAGTCATCCTATTTATGTACTGGGAATATCTCTCCATTTATTTAGTCATTTTTCATTTTATTTATCAGGATTTTGTAACTTTTCTCAAATATATTTAGTATATATTTTGTTAGATTTATATCTAAGTATTTCATTTTTTTAGTGCTAATGTAAATAGTATTGAGTTTTTAATTTTAACTTCCACTTGTTTATTGCTGGTATATGGTAAACAATTAATTTTGTGCATTAACCTTGTGTTCTGTGAACTTGTTATAAGTCGTTTATTAATTTCAGGAGTTTTTTTGTCAATTCCCTCAGATTTTCTACATAGACAATAATGTCATCTGCAAACAAAGAAAGCTTTATGTCTTTCTTCTCAATGTGTATACTTGTTATTTCCTTTTCTTGCCTTTTTGCTAGGCTTATTCTAGGTGGCTGATTTTGTCCTTTTGACACATTAAATATTTCACTTCACTCACTTCTTGCTTACATGATTTCTGAGGAGAAGTCAAAGTAATTCTTATTTTGTTTCTCTATAGGCTCTCTGGCTCTTTTCAGGTTTTTTCTTTATTTTTGATCATTTGAATATGCTGATATGTGATATTTTGACATTTAACATGCTTAGTATTCTGCAGTCTTCTTGGTTTCATGACTGCTTGACATTAATGGGGAAATTCTCAGTCATTATTGTTTCAAATATTTCTCTGTTTCTTTCTTCCTTCTGCTTATATTCCTGTTATGCACATGTTACACCTTTTATATTTTTCCCACAGTCCTTGAATGCTCTGCTCTGTTTTCTTCAATCTCTCTAACTCAGAGATTCTTTCCTCAGCTGTGTCCAATATACTAATAGGCTCATCAAAGGCATTCTTCATTTTTTGTTACAGTGTTTTGGGTTTTTTTTTTAGACTATAGCATTTCTTTTTGGTTATTTCTCTGGATTTCCATCTCTCTGCTTACATTTTTAGATGTGCTCTTACATGCTGTCTATTTTGTTCATAGAGATCTTAGCATATTAATCATACTTGTTTTAAATTTCCAGTCTGATAATTCTAACACCTCTGCCATGCCTGGTTCTGATTCTGGTTTGTATCTTCAAATTGTGTCTTTTTGCCTTTTGGTAATTTTTCTTAATGGTTTGACATGATGTACCGTGTAAAGACAGGAATAAAGACGCAGACACAGAGAATAGACTTGAGGACACGGGGTGGGGGAAGGGTAAGCTGGGACGAAGTGAGAGAGTGGCATAGACATATATACACTACCAAATGTAAAATAGATAGCTAGTGGGAAGCAGCCGCATAGCACAGAGAGATCAGCTCCGTGCTTTGTGACCACCTAGAGGGGTGGGATAGGGAGGGTGGGAGGGAAACGCAAAAGGGAGGCAATATGGGGATATATGTATACGTATAGCAAACATTACATTGCAAAACAATGTAAAGCAATTATACTCCAATAAAGATGTTTAAAAAAAAAGAAAAATGCAAAAAATAAAAGAACTGCTGTAAATAGGCTTTTAGTAATGTGGTGTTGAGGTTGTGTTGCTGGGGGTGGAGGAAGTGTGTGGGAGTGTTGTATAATTTTAAGATTAACTTTCAATCTTTTAGTTAGCCTATGCTCTGGATTTTGAACTTCACAAGTGTTTATCAGTTTTTGCCTCCCTCTTAGGTGGGACAGTATGGCTGGAGTGGGCTCAGTTAGGTATTTTCCTTGTCCAGGTCAGTTAGACTCAATAATACCCCATCAGGTTACTTTAGTTTACTAATTCTCCCTGAGAGCAGACCTTGTTGAGAACAGACTGCACTGGCATATTTCAAAATGGTTTCTTTCTCCTCCCTTGCCCAAAGCCCCAAGGGATCCTGGAGATAAATTTCACAATGTTATGCTGTCCCTCTCACCTCCACCACCAGGACTGTGTCCTCTGGGAGTTTTTGACTCCCAGAGCTCCCTGCACTGAAACAACTCAGAGGTGTCAGAGTTCCAATAATTCATCAATTACAGCCACATTTTCCCACGCTGAAATTTGTTCTTAGCGTGGTTTCCATTGTTGAGTCTCTGCTCTGGTAAGCCACAACTCCCTGTGTACACCTATTGATCTCTACAGTCTTTGGGGGCAGGGTTTGCCTGGTGTCTTCTCCTCTCTTATGGATCTAAGAAGAGTTCTTGATTTTTCAATCTGTTCAGATTTTCATTTGTTGTTAGGATGGAGTGGTGAATTCCAAGCTCCTTACAGGTAGAACTGGAAACTGGAAGTTGTATGCTGTTTCTGTGAAGATATTTAAGTACACATTTTAGATAAATTTATATTTTGTTTTAAATTCCTTTGGAAGGGTAAGTACTTTGGTTTTACAAAAAAATTTACTTTCTGAGGTGTTTAGGGAAAATGTCACTGGGAGATTCACTGTTTCCACTCCATTTTTCAAATCGCCAGTCTTTCTTCTCTCCTCTCAGCCTCTACAGATAAGTCTCTTCACCCATATTTTTAAGCTAATCAAGACTGAAACACAGAGAGGCTAAAATTATTTGCTCAAAAGTTAATTTTACATTTTTCTCAGCTCAAAATCAGGTACACTCCATCTCTGAATTAAAGGACATTTAAATTATTAAATAATTTAGTACTTGAAGAAATAGCTTATAACTATCTGTGTGTGTCTGTTCTCAATGGACTAGAGATGTCCCACAAGTTTTGGTGATCTTAAGTTCCCATGGTGGTAATGTAGAGAGATTTCTCAGTCTGACAACCTGAAGAAGATGAACTTTCCACTTCAACTTAATATTGATAATTCAAGGGAGCAATTATATATTTGTAATTTGCTTAGCCAAGTATAATGTGGAATAATCATCTCTTCAACCAGGAAAATGCCTTAATAGGATGATGGGGGAGAATATTAATAGTAACTAATATTTATCTTGCTCTTGATAGTTAATAAAGTACTTTCACAAATGTTATCTTACTGATTTTCACAACATCTCTGTCAGGAGTATGTACTGTAGTCTTTATTATTATTCTCATTCTACTCATGAAGAATCTGAGGCTCTGAGCAATGTAGGGACATGGATATAGACCAAGCAGGAAGTGATGGAGACAGGACATGACATGAATCTTCTCAAAATTCACACCTCCCCTAAAATCACATATTGCCTCTCTGGAGATCCCACAGAGAGAGGCGAAGAATCTCTAGGCTGAGAATAGTTATAATAGCAGTAACTTAATCTGCACAGAGATTTACATTTCATGAAGTCCTTCTTACCAAATACCTTTTGTTACCTACATTAACCTAATGAGGTTTTATCATTGTGATGATGATGGTGATGGTCTAGTCTGAGACATGACTAAATTAGTTTGGTTACTCACCTAACCAGGTAACTCAGACAGTAAGGGATGACCCTGCTTCATACACCTATTCCTGTACAGTTTCTTTGGACTATTCAGTTAACAATGGCCTCCTTCTCATCTTTCTCCTTCTTCTGAATCTGCCTCTGTTCTTCTGTCTTAATATAAGGGTGGGAGCAGCCTTAAAACTAAAATAAATGACAGAACCAGGTTAGGAACTTGTTTTGGGGTGCTGTATCAGATGTAATTTCAGTGCAGATTTTCCTAAAATGACTTGAAGAAAAACAAAATTTTATTGGTTAATGTCATCAAGGACTTCAATTTACCAAAAGTGAAAAACTTTAAAATAAGGGCTGACTTTTGAAGGGCTCCAAGGTTCTCCATCTCCAGGTGAGACGGAAACATCTTCCAACTACTTTTTGTGGAAATTGACTAACAGCACTCTCCGGGTGTCTTAGCCTGGGTTCCTCAGGAAAGTGAGACAGATATAAAAATGCTTGTACACTATTCCTTTATTAGGGAGAGGGATCTTATGGAATAAGAATGAGGGACAAGGGGAGAGTAAAAAGGAAAGAGGGAGAACTGATACAAGGATATATTATTGAGCGGTTTACCATTAAGTGTGACTAATGGGTTAATCCCTAGGTACTATACTCTGAGAAGCCATATAAAGTACACATCAGAACAGCCTCTGCATGGAGAAAATGAGGGAATCATTTTTACTCCAACTCTCTTTTCCTATTTGGCAAATATTTGCCCCATAAGTTGTCAAATTCCCCACACCACTGGTGTGCACATATGTGGGCTTAAGTGGAGTCCCACAGCTTCTCATTTCCAAATGATAGAAAAGTTCCAAGGTGGGAGGCAAGAAGTGTACAGTGTGGTTATGAGACAAGGTACTGTTGAATTTCAGATGTGTGAAGTTGTAAAGCTATGCAGCTATGACCATAGCAAGAGAAAAGTGAGGCTGAGAGGATCCAAAAATGAAATCTGATAGAGACCACCCTTTATATCACTCAGGTCTCCACACCCCAATATGGAGTCCCCCTTTTTGTGAGAACAGGTTGCCTTCACTTTTTTCCAATCTGTCACCAAGTCTCATTCTAGATGTTGGCCACATAATGCCACTTAGATGTTAAGATTTAAAGCAAGTTAGTTATTGAAATATACTTCAGTCCTTGCTACAGTAGTGAGGCTGTGATTGATGTTTGTCATCATTTTCTTTCTCTCCAACTGTTCATTGTAGTGTTTCCTCATCTTGGGCCAGAATGTTGGCTGGTCTGAGTTGCTAGCCCCACGAAGTCTAGTCCCTTAGTTGCCTTCCTAGGCTGTGGTTGCTGCTATTGTCCAATAACTGTTATTACTGGATATGAAAGCAACAAGGCAGTTCCAAACATACTCCTCCCTGCCAACATTAGCCAACAGAAAACATCACTTCTGATAATCTGGGCTGATAGTACCCTTATTACATCAATTAGTTACTTTGCCTATTGATCTACTGGCATGAGGAGCCAGAAAAAGCAGGTGGTAGGTTCAGTTTCAAGTTCATGAGAAACCTTACTGTGGTTCCTGGAAAAGTGTTTACCTTTTGGGGAACCAGGAACTCTAATTTGGTGATGCTTAAGAGTGCAGTGACAAGCAAGATCAATTATGCAATTGGGACATAGGAAAGAATGGTGAGAGTTGAGAATCTTATTTCCTTCCCTTGGTTCCTAGATACATATATATCTTGATTCCCAGATGGAGCACTTTCAAATATTCCTTTGAAAGAAAAAAAAAAGACAACATTGTTTTAATTTCCAATTGTATGTACTTTTGTGGTTTCTTACCTTTTTTTTTGCATTGGAAATCCAAATAAACCCAGCTTGTTTTTTTACAACAGGGAATGGAGCATGATATAATACAGGTATAGGTTGTGTGTGTGTGTGTGTGTGTGCACTTACCTATCATTCTATTTATCTAAGTGTTTTGTCAAGAGAAGTATGATATTCTCTAAATGTTGTGTATCCAGTTCTTCCTACAGTCATATCCCAACCTAAAATGTCCTGCACTTATGTTTTAGTTTTCTTTCCATATCCACACCCCCATAGCACACAGTTGAGATATCACAGTCTAAACTTACAACCCACCCATGCTATTTAAGGAATTCCCCCACACACATCTGTGCATTTAGCTTAAGACTGGTTGCAGGGTTTTTTTGTTGGTGTGTGCTGTGTGGGTTTCCCAGCTGGAATCCTATTTGTAACACCTACAGCTTGCTCAGCTCATTCTAATGTTAGGGTGGTTTCCTTCTGTGAATAAATGTCAGTGAGGTGTTCTAGGCAAAGCTATTGCCCTCATGGAGCCAGCTTTAGGAGATTAAAAGAAATGACTCTTACTGCTGGAGGCAGAAGGACATGCATTTTTGTACACTATAATACTTCATCCAAACCAATTATATACAAACATTTTTTCAGTGCCTACTATATGCCAGGCACTGGATATTTCATATTCTATAAATATTCATGAGATTTACCATGAGCCAAGAACTGTGTTAAGAATAAGCAGAAAATACACAAATAAAAGTGAACAAATAAACTAGTAAGGATGATAAAACAAGTCCAATAATCACAATAACTAAAGACAGAGTAAGGAGTGGTGATTTTAGCAAAATGGTGGAGTGGGTGATACCAACCTTCATCTCTTCACACACCAAAACAAAACAAAAAAAACAGATAGCAAAAAAAAAAAAAAAAAAAAAAAAACAGATAGCTATTCACATGCAAATAGCTTTGGGAAGATTCAAGAGTCTAAATAAGAACATACAACAACACAGTAGAGCAAAAAATAGAATAATCACACAGAAAAGATCACTGGGGAGATCAGCTTAGCTAAGCCATCTGAATATGACTAGGAACAAAGAAGCTATCAGTATCAGCGCTACAGAGGGTGCCACTGTGGTCCCCTGCTCTATAGAGGACCCCAGCAGTCTTTGCCATAGAGGACCTCAACAGCCCTTCTGATAGTCAAGCACCCCTTGCAACCTTCTCAATGGAGGACTCAGTAGAGTTTGTCAGCATAGACCCCAGTGACCTCCTCCATTGAGGACACTGGCAGCTTTCACCACTGAAAGAACCAACAGCTGTCACTGCTAGAGACCTCCCTGAGAAAGGGACATTACTGAAACCCCCAAGAAGGAGTCACTGTTGCCCACCATGGTAATGAGTTGCCCTCAACCCCAAACCCAACACATCCTGGACTCCATGCACACTCACATTCTAGATCCTGGCTCCAGAAACATGTTCACTCTCACACACACACCTGTGCTCCAGACCTTGATTTCATAGCTTCTCCACAAGTGCCCACACCAAGGACACTAGAGCCACCACCACAGCAGTAGTTCCCATGTCTCAACCCCTGGAACAGTGGTAGCTCCATGCATACCCACTCTCCATGCCCTGGCTCCAAAAGTGCCTGCACCTAGGGACTGGAGCCATTGCTGAAGAAGGTGTGCCTGTATCCCAGAAGCTAGAGCTGCTGTAGATCTGTGCACACTCATGCTCCATACCTCAGCTTCATGTGGTCACTCCATAAGTGCCTGCACCACTCACACCATTACCAATGCTAAGGTGAGGGCACCTTGCCTGGGCACTAGTGCCCCTAAACCCTAAAGGCACAGTCTCTCCATGCATGCCCATACTACAGACTCCAATTCCATGACCATTTCACAGATACCTACACATCAGACACTGGTGCCATTGCAAATGTGAGAGCACCCACAAACCAGCCCAGTGCCAAGAGGAATCCACTCATCCATGACTTCCCCTGTGTGAAAAAAAGAGATCAGGAAGACCCCAGGAGCCTTCATTACCAAAGACCCTAACAGCCCTCACCATGACTACAGACACTCACAGCCTTGGCTACTGAGGACCCCCTCAATCTTTGGTGATGCTGAACTCAGCTGATGGAGCTACATGGAGGATACACAACTGCACCCTCCCCAAAGCCATAATTACCACACTCTACCCTGCCAGCACACTCGTACCCACCTATAGGTAAAGATCTTTCTCCAAAACCAGTTCATTAAATTTGGAAGAGGTGGCTGGTTCATAAAATGTGCAGACATCCATACAAGACTATAAGAAACACACAAAAATGAAGGAAACATGATTCACCAATGGGACACAATGATTTCCTAGTAACTGCCTTCAAATAAATGGAGATATACAAATAATTCAAAATAATTGCTTTAAGGAATCCTAGTGAGCTACAAGAAAACAAATAGATGACTCAATAAGATCAGAAGAACAACAAATGAACAAAATAGGAAGTTCAGTAAGAGAGAAATCATAAAAAAAAAAGAATCAAACACAAACATTGGAGCTGAAGACTGCAATGCATGAATTGAAAAATGCAATAGAGAGTGTCAATGTCAAACTTGATCAAGTAGAAGAATCTACAAACTTGAATATAAGTCATTTGATATTACCCAATTACAGGAATGACAAAATAATAAAGAGTAAAGAAAGTCTATAAAATGTATGGAACTCCATCAAGAAGTGAATATACACAACATGGGAATACCAGGAGAAGAGGGGCAGAAAACTTATTTAAAGAAATAATGGTGAAAAACTTTCTAAATCTAAGGAGAGATATGTATATCCAATACAAGAAGTTCAAAGGTCCACAATTAGATTCAACTCAATGAAGACATCACCAAGTCACACTATAATCAAGCTGTCAAAAATCAAATGCAAACAGAAATTTTTGAAAGAAGTAAAAGAAAAGAAAATAATCATATACAAGGGACCCCCTACAGAGCTATCAGCGAATTTACCAGCAACAATCATGCAGACTAAGAAAAAGTGGATAATACATTCAAAGTGCTAAAACAAAATAAAACATTGTCTTATAAGAAATGTTGAAGGGAGTTCCTCATGCTGAAACAAAAAGACATTAATTATGAAAGTAGAAAACTCACTGGTAAAAGTTTATATATAATGAAATTCAGAATACTCTAATACTACTCTAATGGTGGTGTGTAATTCTGGTATAAAGCATAGAAGACAAAGTGTTAAAAATAATATAGCCACAATAATTTGTTAATGGTTACATAATATAAAAAGATGTAAATTGTGACACCAAAAAACAGAAAATGGGATGGAGTAAAAGAGATGACTTTTTGTGTGCATTCAACGTTAAGCTGTTATCACCTTAAAATAGAAAGTTAAAAGATATTTTATGTATGCCTAATGGTAACCACAAAGCAAAAACTTATAGTAGATGCATAAAGATAAAGGAAATAAAATATACCACTAAAGAAATAAATTATAAAAA
This sequence comes from Phocoena phocoena, assembly GCF_963924675.1. Classification (NCBI taxonomy): domain Eukaryota; kingdom Metazoa; phylum Chordata; class Mammalia; order Artiodactyla; family Phocoenidae; genus Phocoena; species Phocoena phocoena. Next base: position 68,788,956 of record NC_089222.1, read on the forward strand.
GAAGACAGCAAGAGAGGAGGAAAACATCAAAAGAACCACAAAACATCCAGAAAATAATGAATAAAATAGCAATAGGTAAGTCCTTACCTATCAATAATTTTTTCAAATGTAAATGGATTAAATTCTCCAGTTGAAAGACAGAGAGTGAATGAATGGATACCTCATGAAACTAGAAAAAGAGGACCAAAGTAAGGCTAAAGTTAGCAAAAGGAAGAAAATAACAAAGATCAGATCCAAAATAAATGAAATATATATTAGAATAACAATAGAAAAAAGATTAATGAAACTAAGAGTAGGTTTTTTGAAATGAACAAAATTGGCAAACCATTAACTAGACTAACCAAGAAAAATGAGAGAATAATCAAATAAATTAAATAAGAAATGAAAGGCAAGACATGACAACTGATACCACAGAAATACAAAGGATCATAAGAGATACTATGAACAGTTATATACCAACACATTGGATAACCTAGAAGAAATGGATAAATTCCTAAGGACATACACCTACTGAGCCTGAATCATGAAAAAATAGAAAGTATAAACAGACCAATTACAAGTAAAAAGATTGAATCAGTAATCAAAAAAAAACCTCCCAACAGAGGACAGACCAATTCATTGGTGAATTAACAAACATTTAAAGAAGAATTAATACCAATCCTTCTCAACTCTTCAAAAAAATAAAGAGTACAGAACACTTCCAAACACATTTTTTGAGGCCTCCATTACCCTAATACCAAAGCCAGACAAGGATACTACAAGAAAGGAAAATTACAGACTGATATTTGTGGTTAACATAGGTGAAGAAATTCTCAACAAAATGCTAGCAAACTGAACTCAACAGTACATTGAAAGGGTCATAAACTATGACTAATTAGAATTTATCCCTGGGATGCAAGGATGGTTCACCATCTGCAAATCAATAAATGTGACATACTACATTAACAAAATGAAGGATAAAAGTAATTTTATCATTTCAAAAGAGACAGAAAAAGCATTTGACAAAATCCAATATCCTTTCATGGTAAAAACTTTCAACAAATCAGGTATAGAAGGAATGTACTCAACACAATAAAGGTTGCATATGACAAGCACATAGCTAACATTATACTCAAGAGTGAAAACTTAAAACTTTTTCTTTACGCTCAGGAATAAGACCAGGGTCCCACTTGCACAACTTCTATTCAATATAACACTGAGATTTCTAGCCAAAACAATGAAGCAAAAAAAAAAGAAATGAAAGGTTTTCAAGTCAGAAATGGAGACCTAAAATTGTCTGTTTACAGATGACATGACATTAGGTGTAGAAAATTTTAAAGACACAATCAATAAACTGTTAAAATTAATAAATAAGTTCAGTAAAATTGTAAGATATAAAATGGACATACAAAAATCACTTGCATTTCTATATAGTAACAATAAACTATTCAAAAAGGAAATTCTAAAAATCCCATTTAAAATAGCATCAAAAAGAGGAAAATACTTAGGAATAAATTTAACCAAAGAGATGGAAAATCTGTACATTGAAATCTATAAGAAAGATATTGATGAAAGGGATGGAAGAAAAGACAAATAAACGGAAATGTGTTTCCTGTACATGGATTGGAAGAGTTAATATTGTTAAAATGTCCATACTACCCAAAGCAACTTAAGATTCAGTGAAATCCCTATCAGAATTCCAAAGCCATTTTTCAACAGAAAGAAATTTTAAAAATCTAAAAAAACTGTATGGAAACACAAGAGTTCTAATAAGGAAAGCAGTCTTCAACAAGAAAAACAAAGCTGGAGACATCACACTTTCTGATTTCAAATTATATACAAAGCTATAGTAATCAAAATAATATAGTACTGGCATAAAAAAACAGACCAGTGGAAGAGAATAGAGAGCCTAAAAATAAATCCATGCATATATGATCAATTAATATTTGACAAGGGAGGCAATAATATGCAATGGGAAAAAGGTGGTCTTTTTAATACATGATTTTGTGAAAACTGGATATCCACATGGAAAAGAATGAAATTGGACCCTTATCTGGCACCATATGCCAACTTGATTCAAAATGGATTAAATACTTATTAAATGTAAAACCTGAAACCATAAAACTACTGGTATAAAACATATGGAGAAATTTTGATACTGATCTTGGCAATGATTTCTTATTTCTTCTTTTTTGGATATGCCACTAAAAGCACAAGGAAATCTTTCATGAAAACATAGTAGATTAAAGAAACAGAAGAAAATTCACCTTAATTGAATTAGAGAAATTTACCAAAGCCCCAGTCACTCAACCCTCTCTCCACTATCCTCACTTCTCTGTGTCGACTAAAAAAATATTCACAACCTAAAAGTTGAGAGTTATGTTTTATTTGCTGAAATTTTTTAGGACTTCAAGCCCGGGAGGCAGCATCTCAAGTTACCCTGAGAGAACTGCTTAGAGGAGATGAGGGTGGAGGCAGGATATATAGGAGTTTTGCAACAAAAGGCAGATAGTCTGAAAGTCAAAAGATTATTGTTAATTACAGAAAACCAGAAAACTCAAGCTAAAGAATTCAGTGCTGTTCTGTGTATAAGAAGATGCAAGAGTCTGGACTCACTGAAATCATTCCTTTGATATGCACCTCAGCCATCTGGGGTCAATATCCTGTGCTTTCACATCCTGGGTTTCCTCAGGGCTTACCATGGTGGGTGGCTGCAGTCTGATGGCTGCTAGATGGCAGGTATTCTTTTCTTTCCTGAGTTCCCTCAGGGCTCACCATGGGCGGTGGCTGCAATTGTTGATGACTGTGACATCCTTTGTTTACTAATATGGCTGGCAATATTCAATTGCTTATCTGAGTAAGCTCTTTGAAGTCATAACCTTATAATCTGTTTTGAAATCACTACATAATATGATTTCTAAATCACTTCAATTTTTGGTACTCATGAGTCTAAGATTAACGTCTATCTGGTCAGGCTTATAGTGTATATTAACCTATCTAGTGCCCAATTTCCCAGTCTCCTGGGATCCTCTTTGTGTAATGGCCTACCTATTCTACCTATTCTCCAGTTTCCCCTACTGAAGTCCTGCACATGGCCTGCTTCAGTTTCCTTAAGTAGAAATTATAGGAGGAATAATGAATTTTAAGCCCTAGATTTCTCCCAGGACTTGGGCTTAGACTTTTCCTCTGGTCCTGGATACCAGGCTGGGCTAAAAAAAAAACCAAAAAAACCTGTTGGCTTTTTCCCTGGGGACCCAGTCTCAACCGCTAACTAGAATGACCAGTTAATGGGCTGGGCTGGCCCTAGCTCTCTGACAGAGAAAATTTAGACTAAAATCTTTGACAAAGAAGTTACCTCTCTTAAGCATGTTTTCTGTCTGTTTGTTTGTTTTATCATAACAAGGAAGAAAGCCTTAGCTTAATTTATGAAATACACAGTATGTATGTGTATGTCAAATTGCAGCATTCCTGTGTTGTAGGAGGATTTGGGGGAAATTGAGAAAATTGAGGAATCCCCTAAATCTGGCAGGCTGCCACATTTACTGAGATGAATCTACTAAAATTATCAAAAAACAGCCAAAATGAAGAATTCAGAAGAGGAAAATCACATCATATGTGTTACCCTGTTTCTTTTTGATAAATGTTGCGTGGAAACAGCTTGGAAAAAGTTTTATATAGCGCCACCTGGTGGTGGATCCTGAAACGTAAGACCACCCAGTAGTTCTTGAGCAACTTTTCACAATGCTGTGGATCTCCTTGCCCCTCCTAAACAAAAACCAACTTTGACATTGACTCGTAACTCTTTTGCGACTGGATAGTCCTAGCAAAGTATCAGACATTGCAGGTGCTCAGTGTAACAGCAAAATATATTACAACAAACATTTTCAAGAATAATTTTCAGGACATTCTTGCTGTAAAAACCGAAAACAATTTTGATGCATGAAAAGCAGTCACCACTACAGAAATAATTTGAAACAATAAATGTTATTCATTAATTAGTATTCTTTTTTCATGACACAAATTTTGAAATACCTTATATGGATTTTTTTTCTGTAAGCAAAGATAATAACATAAAAATTTTGAAAAGGGAATGACTTGATAATATTTGTTTATAATTGGTCAATCTGGCTGCAGTGTGGACAATGACATGGGATGGGAAGTAAGGAGGTGTAGGGGATGGGATGGCAGAAGGAATCTGTGACCAACATCTTATAGGTAAAAGATTAAAAGAAAAGAACTTGAACTAGGGCTGTAGCAGTAAAGGTGGTGAGAACACAAGATTCTAGTGACATTATTGAAATATAATTGACAGGGTTTGATCATTGAATTAACATAACTGCCAAAGAGTAGGAAGAGTTGAGGATGCAAGATTTCAGGTCCTTGGACCCATGGAATTTTCCACTAAATTTCAAACCAACCACTACCTTCCTGCAGTTGTACATTCTTCCTTGAAATCATCATGAAATTCATGTCTTATCTGGCTCAGAAGGAAAGAAGGTGAGGTTTATGGATGAGTCTGCCTGATCATTTAACCTGAGAAACCAGGACATTTAGAGTGACTTAAACTAAAATTTTGGACAGGCTATAAAACCAGGTCTGGTACCTAGTGTGAGAAAAGATGAGTGGCCAAGTCTACTCTACTTCACTTACTTAATATACCATCTTTATCTATTCCTAGCATTATAGTTTATATAGCATCTTCTGTACCACACACTATGCGACACACTTAAGATTTAAGTAAAAATAAGAGGAAAGTTTTGCTGTCAATAATTTTACTATTTGGTGTTGAAACAGGTAAATTGTCCCTCCAACCTCGGCAATTTGTCTCTTATAGAAGAGGATATTTTGTGACAACAGGTGTATGTTATCCTTCAGCCATACATAAGGCCCCTCTATGCATGTGGTCTTACAGAAGTCATTATAGGTCCAGCCAGAAAAGAGAATCAGAGGATGGGATTTTGTTTTTGAGGTATGACTAATCCACAACTTTCTCAATTCCAACTGGTATTTTTTCTGTAAATTAGTTTTAAATATTTTTCCAAACCAGGGATTGCCTCTCAAAACGTAGCCTTCTACCTTAAGCTTGCCTGGGAAGTTTCTGCAGAAACTTCTATCAGACTTAAATGAAGAGAAGGATTATAGAATCATCTCTGGGTTGGGGTTCAAGCAACAGAGAAAGTGTGGAATAGATCACCAGCATCACAAGAAATAATGATCCTATACAATGGGACTGGGAGGCTGAGATTATTTATATCATTCTAGGAAATGATATTCCTAGAATATCATTCTAGGAAAAGATCATCTAGGAAAATAATGTATCTATAGCTCCTATCTTTTTTGAGATACTTTCCCTGAGGAATGAGAAGCATGAAAAAGTTGCAGAGATCCACTTCTTAGGCCAAGAAAAGGTTTGCTAACCATAATGGACATTTAGCAGGAATAACATCAAGTGGTGTGAGTCTGTAAGTATGTGTACAGGGGAGATAGGTACTTGAAATATACCTTCCTGACCATGCTAAGGAGTCTAAAGTAGGCTAACACGTTCAGAATTTATTCAGATGGCACTGAGGAAACATCACAGTGTTTTAAGTGGAGAAATATCATGATTATATTTATATTGTATCAGTCAAGCTTCCTTGTGTAGAATAATCTGGAAAAAGCATACTGAAGGGAGGAAGATCTATTAGAAATGTGTGCAACCTTTGAGGCAAGAGATGGTGATTGATCTAGCCTGGTAGTGCTGTGGATGTTGAGATGTGGCTGGATTCAAGAGATTTTAGGGACGTAGAAGCAACAAAACTTGGAAATAGATCAGAGATATCTGTGGTGATGAACCGCAGTTTAGAGAAGATTATCTTACCTTAAAACTTATTGGGAATTATGATTTTCTCAGGGTATATGCCCAGTAGTGGGATTGCTGGGTCGTATGGTAGTTCTATTTTTAGTCTTTTAAAGAATCTCCATACTGTTCTCCATAGTGGCTATATCAATTTACATTCCCATCAACAGTGTAAGAGGGTTCCCTTTTCTCCACACCCTCTCCAGCATTTATTGTTTGTAGATTAATTCAAAAAGAGTCATGTACCACAATGTTTATTGCAGCTCTATTTACAATAGCCAGGACATGGAAGTGACCTAAGTGTCCATCAACAGATGAATGGATAAAGAAGATGTGGCACATATATACAATGGAATATTACTCAGCCATAAAAAGAAATGAAATTGAGTTATTTGTAGTGAGGTGGATGGACCTAGAGTCTGTCATACAGAGTGAAGTAAGTCAGAAAGAGAAAAACAAATACTGTACGCTAACACATATATATGTAATTTAAGAAAAAAAAAAAAGATCATGAAGAACCTAGGGGTAAGATGGGAATAAAGATACAGACCTACTAGAGAATGGACTTGAGGATATGGGGAGGGGGAAGGGTAAGCTGTGACAAAGTGAGAGACTGGCATGGACATATATACACTACCAAATGTAAAATAGATAGCTAGTGGGAAGCAGCCGCATAGCACAGGGAGATCAGCTCGGTGCTTTGTGACCACCTAGAGGGGTGGGATAGGGAGGGTGGGAGGGAGGGAGACGCAAGAGGGAAGAGATATGGGAACATATGTATATGTATAACTGATTCACTTTGTTATAAAGCAGAAACTAACACACCATTGTAAAGCAATTATACTCCAATAAAGATGTTAAAAAAAAAGAAGGGAAATTTAAAATATGGCACAAATGAACTTATCTACAAAACAGAAACTCACAGACATAGAGATCAGACTTGTAGTTGCCAAGGGGGAGGGAGGGAGGGAGAGGGGTGGACTGGGAATTTGGGGTTGGTAGCTGCAAACTATTACATTTAGAATGAATAAGCAAGGTCCTACTGTATAGCACAGGGAACTATATCCAATATCCTGGCATAACCATAATGGAAAAGAATATTAAAAAAAAGAATGTATATATGTATAAAACTGAGTCATTTTGCTGTTCAGCAGAGATTGGCACAGCATTGTAAATCAACTATACTTCAATAAAAAAAATGAAAAAAGAAGGGAAATTTAAACAACAAAAAAAACTTATTGGGAAAAAATGCTACTGCTTGCTTGAGGATTTTTTTTTTCCTGACTGTGGGAACATACTGGCTCTACACTCAAGAGGAACCTGGATGTGTTACAGTTATTGTCCCAGAAATAATGAGAATTGCCCCCAACCCATGATATATGGGGAGCTGACATATCAATACTCCAACTTCCTCTCCCTCAGAAATATACCCATGAACTCTGTTGTACTAGAGTTCTAGAGTTTCTGGGTGGGTTTAGCTCCAGTTAACCATAATGGGAAGTGGCTTTATAATGCACCTTTCTTTGGCATTCTTCCATTTCAGGTTTTACTTCCCCACATCTCTGTATTTCCTAGGATCAGTTGAATGTTTGCCTCCCTCTGTGTTTTGGGGGAAACACAAAGGACACCTTTACTGGAAAGTGATTTATGTTGGAATGGAAATGAAGAGTTCAATTTTTGGGGAAGATGAGTTTAAGATACTCTACTCAAATTATATTCTACTTTAATCCAGCTCTGAGAACCTTCCTGGGGTCATGCCACATGGCTCTATATAGAATCTCAGTTTCCGAGACTTTGATTTAAGACCTGATCATCTTTTCTTCACTAATTTCTCCTTTTAGAAATCTAATCTGTTCTCTCATTGAATGCTAAACTAGCTCTGGATTATGCCACCTATGCTGTATGAAATTTAATTGTACTGTACAAACCGAATTGAAGAATATTTTCTTTAGTGAATGGAAGTTAACTAGATGTATTGTGGTGATCATTTTGTAACATATACATATGTCAAATCATTATGTTGTACACCTGAAAGTAATATAATGTTATGAGTCAATTATGTCTCAATAAAAAGCAACTGGAACATATATAGGATTATTTTGTTATTGTTTTAATATAAAAATATGATCATGTTATATACACATCTCTTTTTCTTGCTTATTTAACTTAAATTTTTACATCAACTAGCTCTAATTCACACTTTTTAATGGTTGCATAATATTCTACATCATGGATGTAACCATGATTTATTCACCTATTTATTCACCTATTTATTGCCCTATTAAAGAACATTCTCTTTGTTTTTCAGTTTTGTCTTGTTTTATTTAACCACTATGGCTTACGCTACAATAAATATTCTTGTACATATCCCCTGAACTTTTTGATATCTCTTTTAGGTTTTTGTTTTATTTATATAGGATAAAATATGTTGCAGTGGACTGAATTGTGTCCCCCATAATTCATATATTGAAGCCTTAACCTCCAATGTGGCTGTATTTGGAGAAAACACTTTTAGGGAGGTACCTAAAGCTAAATGAGGTCAGAGGGTGGGGCTCTAATCCCAGAAGACCGGTGTTCTTACAAGAAGAGGAAGAGTCTAACTGTATATTTCTGTCTTTCTCTCTAAGTGCTCATAGAAGAAAGGCCATGTGAACACACAGTGAGAAAGTGGAGTCTACGAGCCAGGAAGAGAGCTCTCATGGGAAACTGAATCAGTTGGCACCTTGATCTGATACTTCTAGCCTCCAAAACTGTGAGAAAATACGTTTCAGTTGTTTAAGCCACCCAGGCTATGGTATTCGTTGTGGCAGCCTGAGCTAATATATGTAGGTACATTAAACTTCTTAAAATGTCCTTACTGTTTTATTTCCAAACTTCTATATTCTCTTTCCTATTTTTAAAAAATATTTTTTCATAATGTTCTTTCTTAAGGAAATGGATTCTGAACCCAGACTATCTTCTACTTTGGTTAAATTCCTTAACTTTCTTTGATTCAATTTTCTCAAATATAAAAGGAGAATGATATTAATACATGTTTCCTCATATGACTGTTGTAGAGATTAAACATGTAAATATATATAAAGCCCGGCAATGTACATGCATTCTTTAATTATTGTTATACATTTTCTATCTTATTCCTTCTTATCTTTTAGATAAAAAATAATCATTTTTTCAACAAATTAAATTGGACCTTTTTTTTTGGCTCTCATTTCTTTCTATTCTTTCCTGTCCTTAGTTCTACTCCCCCTCTCTAATTCCTTCTTGCCACAGATTCCTTTCCCCTGGGTAGATAGAGCTTCACAATCTCATCCTTATTCTTCCTCATAAAGGGTAGTCAAACAGACCATCCATTGAGATTCCCACCAGATCAATTGACAATTGATTCTATTTGGTCACTAGGCAACATATTTTAGGAAAAGAATGCAGTGAATACTGTGTTTGCATTTATTCTCCAGGAATAAAAATTTCTTCAAATAATCTTCCTCTTTGTTCTAGGATCCATCCAAGCTTAAAATAGCATTTGCACCATCTGCCTTTGCTTGCCTGATACCCATAAATTCTTTCTAAGCATATAATTCTGTATCAAGATCACATTGATATTAGATACAGATTTATATGTTTAGAAATAATGTCAAGAAAGAAAGAATGTTTGGAAAGAGTATCAGGAAAAATAGCTTGCCAGAAGAACCAAATAAAGAAGAATGAAAGAAAAAATAACTGGTACAAGCTAAAATACTCTAGCAATAGTTTCTCAGTATCAATTAGCTCTTATTCTCACAGTCCATTGGCAAGTTGGGACATTATTTTCAGGGCTCTTTTTCCACAATGACCACTGGAGGGCATTGCCAGTCAGCAGTGAGGGAGGTAATCAGCACCCCTTACCTTGGGGGAAAGTTAAGGAACAAAGGTGAGATGTGGCAATAGGGTCAGACAGCACCAGGGCAAACTAAGCTATAACTAAGTATCTCAAGGCAAAATTTTGCTGGAACTGAGACTGAAGTTTAAAAAAAGAGCTGTCAACATGGGGTGGGTGCTTCCCCAAATCTTATTCTCAGCCCACACACTGTTAACATAGATGTTGTAATTGACTATGGCATTATGGCTGTATGAGATACATGTCATGTCATCGGTATGTTACCTAAAAGTTTAATATAAATTGAGTTTATGAAAATCAAAACCTGTTTTCATGATGATAGGTGATTTCACCATTAAAAGATGGCATAAGCAGGTCTTTCCAAAATCGGAAGTGTTCCTTTAGGAAAGCAAAATATCATTTTAATACTTGAACACACCTTCAAATTCCTTATAACATTGATTTAAAGAGGAACACATTGCTAAGTTACTTGAGACTTGATTCAGTAGAATAGCATACTACCCAATTAGACCAGTGGCAAAGCACAAATTAGATTTCCAAATCCCCAAGCAGTCATTTAGCATATCCACAGATTCTGCTCGTGGGCCACTGATGCTTCCTTGAGCACCTTGAAGCTGTGCCCCTGTGAAAGCCTGTGCCCTGTTCTCAATTTTCAATTCTGCCTGCTCATTATATGCATTGAAGGGCATCAAGAAGATATTCTAACCTCATGTTTCTGGAAAACTTTTCACTTGGCTTTCAGCACCGTGCTCTCCTGGACTGTCTGTGACATCAAAGACTGCTTTTCCTCACTGCCATTTACTTTCCTCTCCTCTCTGATCTCAGAACAGCAGAATGCCCAGGGGATAGACATTGGACCGATTTTCTTCTGTGTCTGCCTCATTTCCTTGTGATCTCCTCTAGCTTCATGACTTTTAAAACCACCTGTAGGCTAACAATTCATTGCTAAATTTAGAGCTCCAGGCTGTGTCTCTCCCATACACTCCAAATTCCTATATCCAAATGCCTACTTGACATGTCTACTTGAGTGTCTAATAGATACCTCAGACTTAACATGTTCAAAACTAAATTCCCGATCTTTCCTCCAAAATGTAGTTTTCCTGTCTCAGTTTAAAGCAATTTCCACTTCCTCAGGTGAAAAAGACAAGAGTCACCCCACCCCCTCACTCATACCTTATATCAAATCCGTAATTTATATTTATAAAGAGATTTATAGCTTATAAAATATCTGCAAGGATGATTATTTCCTTTGGTTCTCAACCTTCTTCACCTGGATAGATAAAAAGAAGATAAAGAAACTGGATCTCTAGAAGATTAAGTGATTTATTCTAACCCTGAAACTCACATCTTCAGATTTTAAGTCCCAGGAATGTTTTAATACTCTTAGAACTAGTGCTGAACACTAATAAGTTTTCCACTGGCCCACTGGAAAATGAGAAAAATAAGAACAATGAAGTAAACTTTTCACAAACCTGAAAGTTTTTCATCTTAAGAAGTGTTCTTTATTCTTAGATATATTCTTTGCAATATTTGATGTTATAGTGTCCTTTATTTCACAACAATGATGATAGTATTCATAAATGCCTGAAGTGGGTAAAATAAACAGTTAACTTCTATTTGAAAAATACTATGATCTACAATATGAAAAATCTGGGAATCACTGACCTATTACATCTCAGGTAAGAAAACTTGGGGTTGAGTTCTCACTAATATATTTTTCTTCTAGTCTATACTTAGACTTTAGAGACGACTTCTTTTATATTTATTTAAAGCAAATTAACAAGTCTAAGGTAGGAAGAACTAAATGGGCACCTTCTGTATGTGTCTCATGTTTGGTGCTCCTTTCTGGCTCTCTGTTTATCTTCAGGCATTGAAATTATAGTAATTTGGGAAGTGTAAGAAAATTCATATTACTTTGTTAAAATCAACTTGGTGTTCACATCACCAAAATGTTCAAGGGCAATGATGATTTCATTCAGAAAATTTATCTCTGATTCCTATAAAAATGCTACTGAATATATGATTTTATTTATGTTTCCTTCCCAAATTCTACTGAAATGATGTAACAGAAATGAAAATAGATCCATAGCAGTATGAGTAATTGGAGAAAAGTACCACCAGCTGATCAGAGAAGTGAAGAATTTCTGGAAGGCAAAGAGTAGATTCATTCACTTTTTCAACAAGTATTTGTTGAGGACTTATTATTATATGCCAGACACTCTTCTAGGTGATGGGAATACTGCAAGGAACAAGATGTTAAATGTCTTTGTTCTCATGGAGCTTATATTATTGAAAGGGATATCAGGCATTTCATATATATAAAAATACATATATATCAGATTGTGATAAATGCAATGCATATAATTAAAAGAAGTAGTGTGATAGAAAAATTATTGACTGGTCGCTTTAATTTGGATAGTTATGGAAGAGCTCTTTAAGAAGCTGATGTTTTGTTGAGAGCTGACTGAGAAGGAACCAACTGCTTAAAGACCTGGGGAAAAATTCCTGGGAAACAGAAGAGCTAGTGCAAAGGCCCTAAAGTATGAATGATCTTAGAATGTTTGAGGACCTGAAAGAAGGCAAGTGGGGTGATGGTAAAAAAGTAGGTCACAGAGGGAAGCAGAGGTCAGATCAGGTAAGAGAGGAGTTTGTATTTTATTTTAAATAGGACAAAAAGCTAACCGGAGAGTTGTAGGTAGACAAGTAGCATAATGTATTGTATGCTGTTAAGACTACTCTGATTAATTTTTGGGAAATCGATTGTAGGAAGTGATATTTTGATTTTTATGGTTGTGGCTCTAATTATAGAAAACCTAACTCATAGTGGATATAAAAGTTAAAAAAGATATTAACTCAAAATAAAAAAATCCATAGATAGGACGTTTCCAGGAGTGTTTATTCAGTTACAGCAATAACATTAAGGGCAAGAGCCTTTTAAACCTTTCACTCAGGCATCATTGGCTCATTAGCTTTGTCTCCATGGCTTCTCCCACCATGGTTGCAAGGTAGTTGCAGTGGTTCCAGGCTTTAAGTGAAGATATGTCTGTGCTCAGAGGAATAAGCCTCCCAGTAAACCTTCTCTCAGGTCTGCCTTTACATTCATGGCAATAAAGATTTCTGGTGGAGTGAAAAAATCTTCATCTCCTCCCCATGTCTCTTAATCAGAATTTCAAATATGCATATCAAAAAATCAAATAACTAAACTCTAAGGTCTTAATTTAGGAACCAGAAGAAAGCTAGGTATAATTAATGTCCTTAAAGAAAATTTTAAGGATTCTCATTCATGAAAATGTACAGGCTGTCTTGAAAAGAAAAATCAGACTTCAAAAATAAAAACAGGATTACAGAAACAAAAAATAGGTAGGCGAAAATAGAACAAATACAGCTGAAGACTGTATATCTAAGCTAGAAGATAGAGTCAACAAAAAGAACGCATATTTTTTACCACACCCTGGAGTGTTTATAAGACTTCAATAATTCAAAAAATTGAAAAATGATGTAGATCAGATTTGTTGACCACAATTTAATAATAGTAAAAATTAAATATGAAAAAAGACAACCGGAAAACAAAAGTTTGGTTAAACAAGAATTGAAAACTAAAATTACAAGTAACTAATTGTATAACAGCTATGCTGGTTATCTCTCCGAGACCTGCTGCCTACTTACTGAATATATGATAGCACTGTATGGAAATACGCAGGATGAGGTCAGAATAGTATTTAGAGGAAATTATTTTGCTATAAATACATTAATTAGAAAATAAAAATGATTAAAAGCAAATTAACTATGCTTTCAACTTAAGAAGAGAAAAAAATCACACTTAAAGAGAGTCAAAGACATTGATTTCATTTAGAACTTGATTTTGGGAAATATCAAAAGTTGACTAAATAGGACACAGATTTTTATGCAACAATACTTAATTATCAATTTAACTAAAGTGACAATAAAATATTTTAAAGACAAATACAGAAGCTTACATAGTTGTGAGCAAAACAGCTCTTTTTTTTCTTTGCGGTACGCGGGCCTCTCACTGTTGTGGCCTCTCCCGTTGCGGAGCACAGGCTCCGGACACGCAGGCTCAGCGGCCATGGCTCACGGCCCAGCCCCTCCACGGCATGTGGGATCTTCCAGGACCAGGGCACGAACCCGTGTCCCCTGCATCGGCAGGCGGACTCTCAACCACTGCACCACCAGGGAAGCCCCAAAACAGCTCTTTTAATGTTGAGATGATTCACTTTTCTAAAGTAATCAAAGACAACATGAAGCACAGGAAATTATTTTGATAAAATAAAAAATCTTTGCTTTCTAGGAAGATTAATTAAAAGGTAAAGAAAATCCTTTTGTAATCTCTTATCAGGAGCTGACCGATAGTTCAAGAAAGCTTGCCTTTCAGCAGATGAAGGAAAATTAAGTTTTAGTATTACATATATACACAATTGATATTAAAGCTTATTTAAAATAACTATAACAAATTTATCCAGTTTTAGTCAGCTAAAATTACACAAGGTTAATTTATACAAGGTAAGATTCTCTATCTCTCTTCCCAGCTCTCTATAACCATTTACATCTATTTAATTTGCTTGTTCTTAACAATTTTGTTTAGATTACTCATGAAAATTTCATGAGACTTTAAATAGCTAGCCATCATATTAAATTGTTTTTCTTGTCAACAAATTTTGTAATAGAGACAATATGAATTTATTTGACTAGTAAACCCAGGTAGAATAAAAGTTGTATGCTTGAATTACATTTAATGCTGATAACTCTGAAGACATATTTATTTTAATTAAGCCAACAAACTTAAACTAGCTTTTATTTACTGAAGATTAGCCCAGATCACATGAACTTGAAAAGTATTTGCGTTAATTTCTATATTTCTGAGAGTTTTTGGAATACTTAATTTACACATGCACTTATTTTCAGTCAATTAAATGAGCTCTTTTACAAATTAATTTTGGCTATACCATCTAACGGTATAAACATATCACATATACGTAGAATACATCCATAGACATACAGAAACATACAAACAGGCATAGAGACCCTATAGTTTTCATTCCAAAATTTTAGCCATTAATCATGTACAACAATACAAAACTCACTAGTTATAAACAATAGTTGAATACAAATTGTGTCAAGTTAAGTTTAGCTACTCACATGGCTAAAGTTTTTCACTAATTTTTATGGAGAAGACTTTTAAGATGTGTATTTGCTCTTGTTGGATAATCTTATGCAGGCTGTGAGATAGATTTTGGGCAAGGGAACTTCTATAGAATAGTGTATATTTAAAAAATTGCCCCCCCTTTTTTTCAGCGACATGATAAAATTTGAACCTTCAAGGAACAGAGAAAGAATGCAAGTTTTTCTTTTAGGGGTTTTATAGTATATTTCTTTATTATCAGAAGTCTAGGGTAAGTACTATTTAAAATTTCCCTCTGAATTAGGTTTTGGACAGCATGAGATGCTCGGTCCTCTTCACTGTCAATCACCACAACATCCTCCTCTTTGCTCTCATCACTTTTCCAGAGTTCCACTTCTTAGTATCTCAATCAGGCTTTGTCACAAGCACTTAGACTCTAAATCTGCAGCAGTTTGCACCCTCCTAGCTTTGCAAAATGACACACTATGTGCTGCACCTCATTATCCTGAACTCCCACCTTGTGTGCTCACCAAGAAGTTAGTAGAGTAGTGGACAACTACACATCCTTCTCTAACCTAAGCACTTCTTCCAACTTTCTAACTCAGGTTCAGCTTCTAGTTGGGCATTGGTGGTCAGCTGAATTGCCATAGTAGAGGCCAGCCCACCAAGGCAACCATTTGTTTCCATTATTTGCTACAGTGTGTTATGCACAGTTTCTCAAAAAAAAAAAAAAATCACACCAGCTGACACTTTTGGGGCATCCTGACACTCACAAAGCAATCCACAGGATCTAATCTATAGGGCACCCCCCACATATAGAAGTCAATGGCTAACCCAGGATTTCCCCAACAAGTGCCTCTTTCCCAAGACCCATTTCTTCAGTCTCCTGGTTGGCTCTCCAGTTGTTTGCTTTCAATCTTAGAAGTTCCCCAGGTGGAATTTGAAAGTGGCCCCCATACATAGAGGTCAAGGAGAGACCGAAGAAAGAAGCAGACCACTCCAGATTGGTAGGTGGCAGTTTTAATTAGCAAGGGAACTTACATAAGAGGTTTGTCTTGGTCTGTCACAAGACAAGTAAATCTTCACACCCACCTGCCAGAATTCTTGAAAGTCTTAACAGGGTTGAGTCACACATACCATCCTGATAGTCTCAAGACACATAACTCTCCCAAGGTTGTATCCTTGAAATAGCTCTGGCTATGGGAACAGTGAGCAGAGAGAACATTGCAAGGGCAAGAGAGTGGGTGAGGAGCCTTCGATTGCCCAGGTCCAGCTTGCTGGTCAACCAGTGGTCATGTCCTCTAGATGACCTCCTCCAATAGTAATGAAAATGTAGGTCAGAATGGGGTAAAATAGAAACAAATATGTCATCAACAAATGAATTTGAGCAGAAGGAAATAAATGTCTACATAAAGTAAACTGGATTCATTTATGAAAAGTGTAAATTGGGCACATGGTGTAGGCATGGGTTATATCTAGTGTGAAAAGTAAAAGATAATGACTAGAAGCTTCAGATGTCTATTTTCAGGACCATAATGGTCAGGACCATCTCAAGATACTCAAATACTGATTATTTTATAATGATTACTAATAGCAACAACTTAAGTTTTATAGTACCTTTACACAGTTCCTATTATTTATAAAATATTATTATTCTCTTTGGACCGGGAATTTGTTCTTGTTAATGGAAGTTGCTATGAAAAAAATTTGCGTTCAAAGTAAAAAAAAAACCTTTCTGAACATCTATTACTGTCAGGTAAGAGAACTTTATTAGGAGGTGAGAATTTTTTAGTGACTGAAAGATTGCTTATAAGTTATGCTGAAGAGGAAAGTTAATTATTGAATGGTATGGGAATTGATGTGAACAGATGTGCTGTAAATTCCCTTCCCACCTTAACATTCTAAGATTTGTGCTTCTCGAGTACAGCATTTACTATAGATATATTGAATCAAATGATTCTTCTATTAATTACGCTTCTAAATAACTCTAAGTATCCAAAACAGTCCATCTTGAACATTTTCTAGTCATTGCTAACCCTTTCAAGGACCCTACAGTTTTACTGAAAAGGGATAAAATAAGTAATGCACGTCTTTATTTAAATATGGCTGTTCCATGAGCTCTGAACTTTCTAGCAATGGATGGTTTTGTTCATTTTGAATCTGGAGCTTCTCCTTAGAAGCTCTGCTCAGGCTTTGGTGATGAAGTCAGCATCACATGTCCTCCTCACTTCATGCCTAATGCTCTTAAGGATATCAGTCCTTTTGCTATTGATGACATGTTCAGTATAATATCAGGTATGATAGATCTCATTAACATAATGACCCTGTATGATTCTTTACATAAAATTTGCTAATATTATATAATGCTTCTTTTATACCAGGACTATTCTCAGAGCTTTACAATATACTGACTCATACAATCTTCAAAATTGCCCTATGATGTTGATGATAATTGCATCCTGATTTTAAGGATAGTGAAATTGAGGCACAGAAAAATTAATTAATGTACTCAGTCACAAAGCTAGTGAGGAAGAGAGCTCAGATTTAAACTCAGAACGTTTGGATTCTAATCTCCTGCTCTTAATCCTTCATCTCTAAGATATGTTGTTTCTTTGGAAATTTCTACACAAAATGATGTGGTTCATACTAAAAACTAGTTTTTGTTTTTAAACAAAATTAATGAATGAGAGGCAGTAAGATGGGGTTGAAAGAATATTGTACTCAGAGTCAAGACATTGGATTTCTGGTCCTGATACGCCTCTATTTAATTTTGGGTGAATCATTTAATGGCTGTTCCTCATCTGTAAAACGCAAATCGATTCTAACACCTTTTATTTGTCTCATTCCAGGCTTTTCACAAATCACCTTAACATACATGATCTCATCTAAATTTTACAGAAATTCTATTAGAATTCTGAGGCTCAGAATAGCGGTGATCCCCTACCTCAGCCCCACTCACTCTGTTGCACAGGTGGTAAGGATCTTTGGATTGCAAAGCCAGTATCTTTATCTACTATACCTTGCTGACCTATTTCATGTACATAAAAGCATTTTTCTAAGCTATAAAATAATATGCCAATGTTAACTTTTATAACTAATGTGGCAGGCAAAGATGAATCGGTAATGCTTTCAGCCAAAGAAGGTAGCAAAAAAGGGATAATTTTGGAATCGGTTTGAAGAAGCCAAACTAGTTTATGTGAAAACCACGTGCATTCTTAATTTACTTTGTTTAATCCCGAAACAAATGCTAAACTGATGGAAGAATATGCTGCTTCTCTGTGCTTCGGTGAATTCCTTATTTTGTAACATGAAATGATAAATGTTTGAACAGCTGCAATTATAAAGTTAAGCAACCATACAACACACACACACACACACAGACACACACAGACACACACAGACACACGCACACACATTTTTCTCCAGGGCTGTTGATTGAAACTGTGCCACAGAAAAGTAATCCATGAGTGATATGAATATATTTTCATTCATTTTGTTGAATTCTTTTCATGGTATAACTTTCTCTGTGGGAGGTTTACCTCAAGAATGGAAAGAAAAGAAAAAAATGTGAACAAACCAGCTTTCTTGATTTATTGTCTTGGAATAGTTTCTGAGATATTGTTCTCCTTTAGGTACAAGTGAAATGCTTTTGCAACAATTGAGGACTAATAGGAAGGAGCTGGGGGTGAGGGCTCAGCTGTGGTCTTGGCCACTGAACAAATCTTTAGATTCCATTTTATCTTTGTATACTTAAGAAGCATGAAAAGAAGTATTTGTTATTTCTTATTTAATTTCTTATTTAAGCACTTGTGCTCTAAATATATACTATTATGCAGGTGAGCCTGTGTGTCTACTTAATCCATATGCAGTCACTGTAAATCCTTTTATTGGTTATATATCTGAAATTGGAGAACTCAATACTCTGTTGGTGTTCTGGGAAGTCACATGAAAACTCACAACCTGGCCTAACTTCCCGGTTGTCTGCTAGAAATAGATGAATGGACTTGAACCTGCTCCTGCTCTTTGCTGAGATATGCACAGATCATACAATATCATACAGAATGGACTCTGAAAATCCTAGCATATTAGATTTGGACGGGGCTTTAGAGCTCATCATCACATGTTGTAAGTAAGAGAAAGAGAGCCACTCTAGGTATTATCTGAATAAAGGATTTATTATAGGAATTAGAACTTATCCAAATATGAGAGGAACTGAAGAAGTGACAGTCTAGAGGGGAGTTGGAAGATCTGAGAAAAGGTCACTGACCAGTCTACCTGAATCACTGATGAGAGTGAACAAACAGAAGCTTTCATGGGAATCCAGGCTAATGACATTTTCAGTCTGTGAATGAGGTCCACAAAGGGGGAAGCTGGAGGGGAGCTGCATGGAAAGCGCCACCTCTCAGGAAGCTATGCTTCTGTGTAGCTGTTATCTTTGCAATTCTGCAGCCAAGTCCCTGCTGGTGGGCCTGGCAGTGGGGAAGGTAAGCTATAAGCAAAGTAGAAGAAAATGAACATAAACTGAGGTCTACTAGACACACTGCATCTGTTCAACATCAGGCCAGACTGAGACAGTCTCCCAAAAGTAACGGTACCTGCTTTACCTTCCAAATCTCAGGCAAGTTCCTCTTTTGGCAACTCTAGCCTAAAACCATATAGAGAAAGGGATTCTGGGAAATTTAGTCCCCAGACTTAGTCAAGTTGACAAGGCACAATCCAGCACAATGTCCAGTGTTCTAATTTTGCAAACAAGAAATCTACTGCCTTGAGGGAAGTGATCCTACCAAACTAGATTCAAGTTCTCTTGATTGTTGAAGTAGTTTTCTTTTTTTTTCCCTACTACATTTTTTCTAGTTTATATCTGCATATGTGCTACATGAACACAATTATTTGAATGTGAACTAAAATCTTTATGTAGGTCATTCATCAAATATTTTTATTAAAATTAATATATAACTTATTTATGGATAATAATATAATTGAGGATTTTTATTGTTGGTAACATTTCAAGGGTGTTTGAATTTGTGTTTATCAGTGATAGGGAAAGGGCATTTGGGGCACATGTATCATATGACTATTTGAGAGATTTTTTCACCCAAACAATGTTTCAGAAAAATAATTAATACTAAGGAATGGAAGGACTACATAAAATTATAACAACTGTACTTGTGATTTATTGAGAGTTTTCTATAACACCATATATATTCACGATGCTAAACACTTCATATATTTTTCTAAATGATTTTTCCTTATTTTAAAATTATTTTTGAATAAATATGAAGACATACATATAGAAATTGATTAGGAAGCATGAACAGCTCTGTAAGAAAAGCCATATTGTCATAAGAACAAGAATCATAGCAGAAGACAACTTAGTTGGAGTTTGGATCATCGTTTGGTTTTCAGATTCCTTTTGAGGTTATTATAAAAATTTGTTTTGGGGAATTTGGTGGTAAAGGCAGTGAATGAGCCTTGGGAAATATAAAAAGTTTCACAAATGGGCTGGATACTGGATATGGTTGGGGGGAATGGGATAGTTTGAATTTTTTTCCTGGAATCCTGAGCTCACCATAGCCAACTCCAGTTCTCAGGAAATTTCAGTACAATGGGGTGAACATCCTTAGTTGACAATAGTGACTGGAAGTGAGAGTAGGAACTTCATCAGCACATGAGCCTGAACCGGGCTCAGCAGAGCAGAAGGTATTTTAGTGATGATAGCCATTAGCGTGTCTGTTTCATTGGCTTAAATCTGGGCTGGTTGCTCTTTATGTCTCTTGTACATTTGTTATCCTGGGATTGCCCTTACTGGTCTCCTGTGTTGGATCACCTGAATAGTGTATTAAAGTGAAAGAAAAAAATCAGAAGCTTTATGAGAATGGTTCATGAAAATGTTTTGTGAATTAAAATATTTTTATCTTATTTTCAGATTTAATTTTCAATTTGGCTGGATTAAAATTTTAGTTTTTTTATTACATAACTAAGAATTTGGAAGGCATTGTTCAGTTTTCTTCTTGCTGCAAGTGTTGTTTGTTGAGAAGTCCCATCATTCTGAATCCCAGTCATATGTACAATATCTAGCTGTGTCTTTCTCCTTTCTAGAAGCTTGTAAGATGTTCTTTTTGTATCCTGAGTTCTCATATTTTTTTCAGTTTGGATTTATTTTCTTCCACCACTGGCAGTTGTCTGTTCATGCTTAAAAGTGGGGACACTAGAGTGGATTGGATTCTCTGAGTACTTGGGCAGAGCTTGTTACTTGTAAGGTGAGTCTGCCTGGACTCTCAGCATGATTTTAGGCTTTCTCCCTAGGCCGGCCAGATTGGAAGAAAAGACACTTTCAATATTGTCTTTCTGTGTTTAATGCCTTAAAACATATTTTTGGTGTATTTCTTGTGTGTGTGTGTGTGTGTTTAAACTGGGATGTCTCCATTACCTTACTAAATCTTAGAGCAAACTAAGATGGAGTTAGGTGAGTGTAGAGTGTTAATCTTATCCTCGTGGACGTGAGGTTTAAGGGTTTTTATGAGTTGTCCATGTTCTCATAACTGTTGAGTGGATAAGTCAAGATTTGAACACAGAAGAGGCTTATTTCATAGACACGGTACTAAAGACTTGTAGCTCAGAAAACAGTTTCTCTGATACTTTATGAGAATCTGACAGTTCCTATACATATGGATGAAGAAAGAATCAATATAAAAAACATTTCAGTGTTAGAAACAATACTACTTGAATACACAATTAATTGGACATTTCCAATCCTTTCAGCAAGAGAAGTGTATTCTAAATCTATTCTTCCCCCAAACTAAGATTCAAGTTTGTGTCTTCTTATGCCCTCCAGACACTCATGTTCTCCTAGGTTAGCACAGTAGCTTTCTACCTGATGACTTCCCATCCTTCTTGTCCACTTTTTAAACATAATGCGTATAGAAACTAGAAGAATATTTTCAAATGTATCATGTCCTTTCCTGCTTAAATGTTGTAAAGGTTTTTCATAATAACAAAAAAGTTAGAATATGAATCCTTAACATGGTCCACTAGCCCTGCATAGGATGATTTCCACCTGTTTTTCCAAACCTTGCTTTTATTTTACTCATTATGCTCCAGCCATAATGGTTTTATTTCAAATCCTTGAAAGTCCCACGATATTTCCTACTTTAGGTATTTTATTTATGTTACTCTGTATGCCTAGAATGCTCTTCCTATTACCACCAATTATGGCTACCTCAGAATCATCCCTCAGAACTCATCTTAGATCACTTCCTCAAGGGGTCTGGTAAAATCTATACTCCCCATGTCAATTAAGTTATTTATGCTTCTTGTAATGTTTCAGATTTTCTACATGTAATATTTAGGTAACTAGAAAAATAACCTAGAGAATCTGAAAATTCATACCTTTCATTGTGTGTATTTGCATCTAATTCTAACCACAAAATTGAGAAGCATATTATCAGATGACAATGTGCTCTTATGAATTCACAAAATGAGGTTTTCAGAACTCAGTTGATATGAGACAGTGAAGTGAATAGAGACAGTATCAGGATGCCTGGGCTCTGCTATCAAGTTGATGAGTCACCTTAGCCATATCAAATAGAAAAAGAATGGACTTTAGCTATTTCTGAGGTACACAGACTGGACTGGAACAATTTCTATAGGTTCTTCTGGCTTAATATTATATGGCCCTCCATTCTAAAATGTGGGTTTCAAATGATTTTCAAACATTGCCAAAAGCTCTGCACATTTTTTCAAAAATTTAGAGTAAGCCTTAAACCATGTATTTTAAAATTTTTATTTGTTTTTAAATAAATTTATTCATTTATTTTTGGCTGTGTTGGGTCTTCATTGCTGTGTGTGGGCTTCCTCTAGTTGTGGTGAGTGGGGGCTACTCTTTGTTGCGGTAGGCACACTTCTCACTGCAGTGGCTTCTCTTGCTGTGGAGCATGGGCTTTAGGCACTCGGGCTTCAGTAGTTGTGACATGCGGGCTTCAGTAGTTGTGGCTCGCAGGCTCAGTAGTTGTGGTGCATGGGCTTAGTTGCTCTGCTGCATGTGGGATCTTCCCAGACCAGGGCTCGAACCCGTGTCCCCTGCATTGGCAGGCGGATTCTTAACCACTGAGCCACCAGGGAAGTGTTAATTTTTATTTTTGATAAGATGAACTTCCTTGAGTAGGCTCAGATTTTCTTTCATAAGATTTTTTTTTTGTTTTGATTTCAATCCAACATTGAAATTAAAAACTATGTTTCCTGAGTAAATATCAGTTGCTGTGAGAGAAGCAGTGGTCCGAAAGTACCATAAGAAGCAAAGAACAGAAAATTAAAATATGGTAATTAAATGTCCATTGTATGACCTGTTTAGTAGTTATCATGAAAGGACTTGAAAATGAAACACTCCTAAAACTGAGAAGAATATGTGCTTTCTAAACATGCAATTGCCAGTAACTGTGTGTAGGGGAAGATGCCAAGATGGCTACAAACTAATATTAAATTAATGACTGGAAAGGAAACTACTGATTAACCTATTGCCTTACCTGTAATACGGACACTTAAATCTGAAGGAAGACACTAGTGAAGAAAGTTTAGGGGTTTTTTTTTTCTTTTTTTCTTTTTTTTTTTTTGCGGTACGCGGGCCTCTCGCTGTTGTGGCCTCTCCCGTTGCGGATCACAGGCTCCAGACGCTCAGGCTCAGCAGCCATGGCTCACGGGCCCAGCTGCTCTGCGGCATGTGGGATCTTCCCAGACCGGGGCACGAACCCACGCCCCCTGCATCCGCAGGCAGACGCTCAACCGCTGCGCCACCAGGGAAGCCCTAAAGTTTAGGTTTTAATTTACAGTGATTGACAGCACTATGGGTAGTCAGATAACAGTGTTTGCTCATTATAATCTGTTAAATACTTCTTTCTTCTCCCCATACCACCATAGGAAGCTGTCTTCAAAGGAAATTATGAGTGGATCCAGATCCATCACATTTGAACTATGACTCCAGAGAGCTCTTTGGGAAACTATAAAAAACAATAATACTGATTTTAGTATTTCACAAAACCAAAAATGCCTAGATGTTGACTACTAGTGATAGTTACTAACTATAGCTTTTGTAGAAATCTCACTATTGAAACTAGGACTAAGCAAATTTATAAGAACTTAAGAAAGCCATGTCACATTGATATCAATAAGCAATGGGTCTTGTTCTGCAGACTTTTTTTTTTACAAAGGCTGTCTAAAGGACAAGTATTTAGAAAACATAGGGAGTTGTTATGACATTAACCTCAGAAGTTAATGTATGTAGTAAAAGTATTCCTTATACACCTTTATTTATGATAGTTCCTTACACATGATAATACCTTACAAGCATTTTAGCATTTTCAAAAGGCTTTTACATCCATTGTTAACTATATTATGAGAGATTAAATAATGTACAAAATGTCTCAATCATATTTTTTTCATAGCATAATGCTTGACATATGTAAATTGCTGTAAAGGCATTTTGGATAAATTAAACAATTTGATTCACACAAAAAACTATGTGAGGCACATAGGGAAGTACTATTATACAATTTAAAATGTGTAGAAACAGTTGCAGTGAGTTGTCAGGGTACCTTACCTAGTTGATGCAAGGAAAAAGACAAGATCTAAATTCTTTTATGTTTTGGCCTTCAGTGAACTATAGATGAACTCCTGAGGAGGAGAAAGGAAGAGAAATAATCAATAAAAGTCTCTAGAAATGGAACTTTTCAAAGAACTCATACCTTTATTTGAGCACTATTATGATACATGTGAGAATGGATAGACGACACATATTTTTCACATGGATAGAGAACAGCCTCAAAAACCTCAAATTAGGACTTATTTGTTCATTTCTTAGCTCTTCCTGTCTGTACACCATGATATAATTTAGTTGTTTTTTTTTCCTTTTGTTTTGTTTTATATTTTGTCTACAGCAACTACCTCCACTGACTTTACAGCATCAACCTCATGGTTTTATCTCTGTCTTTTAATGCTTAAGAAAGAGGTATTATATTTGCATCTTTCGTCAGTCCTTTTAGTCTTAAATGAAGGGAAACTTGAATTGTATTAAAAGATAAGTGTGTGTGTATGCTAGTTGTAGAATTGGATGAAAAATATTTCAAATTGAGAAACCATGAGATCAATGTCCTGAGGTAAGAATCTGCTGAAGAAATATTGGGGGAATGGGTTTGGGTGAGACATAAAAGGCATGGAATGGAAAGGTTCTGGGTTGGGGCACGATTATGGGGCACCTTAGAGGCTAACAGAGCACTTTCTTTCATGAGCAATAGGAAGCTATTGAAGGTTATTCAGCAAGGGAGTGACAGTAGGTCACTAAACAGGTTTGGTTGTTTTTTAACACTAATGAGGGCATAGCTAAATCCTTGCTTTAGTATGAAAGTTCTGGTGATAATGAAAGAAGAGTGGTATTTGTGTTGGAAGAGAGAACTAGAGTAAGAAGTGGGGAGGATCGCCATCTAAGAGAGACTGTTTAAATAGCTCAGTTACAATGGAAAGCATATCACCACTGACTAAATATATAATATACGACAAATTACTTCACCTTTCTAAGCCTTGTTTTCTTTACCTGTATCCTGTAAAATTATTGCTAGGATTAAGAGGGAGATTGTATATACAATTAAAAGCACCATGCCAAGTACATAATAGGTAAGTAAGGATTTATTATATATTAGGCCAATTAAGGTACATCATTTTCATGAATATGTCTCAGTGAAATATTTTAATCTTTTCTCAATGAAACCTTTTTTATAACTGAGACATCCTATTGGACTAAAGTAAAAATGCTCACCAACAAGGTCTTTCCCAAGACTGTCCTCTTGACCTCCCTCAGCAAAAAGAGCTTTGCTAGAGGGGCCTAAAGCAAGGAGGTCATGTTGTCACCTGGAGTTTCTGCTCTTTTACACTATACAACCAGAAAGACAACAAACCCATGAAAGAACACCCCATCATGCTTGAGAAGCCAAGCATGAGCTCTGGTATTTACTCTCCTCCCAGAGTGAGTCAAGCGTGCTATTTCACTTATCTTAGGGTGTTTGTAGACACTTGGTCCTCATTTATTGTCTTGCATTTCTTTAACCCAACCTGTGTATAAGATGGAATGGTAGAACTACTCTCCATTATTTACTGCTTTTTCCCCCGCTTAAATGGCTGAGGCTTTCTTTTGATGGAATTCTCTCATATTTCAATGACTGGAAAGGGTAAGACTGGAACAGCTATGGTATCAGGAACAAAGCATGCAGCAGGCTTTGACAATCAAGGAGGTTCTATCCTATCTTTGGGATTGGTTTTATCTCACTCATACCCAAGGATGATCATAATGCTTGGGGGAGAATGTGCAATAGATGCACATGGAATTGAAAGGCAGTAGCTATTTATGTTGTCATCATTTGTTCACTAAAAAATAACCCTAAGCAATTAAGCACCTATTATAGTCAGATACTGTATTAAAGAATAGAACACAGAGATAAATAACATTATTTAATCCAAGGCATTTACTGAACATTAACCGTGTACCAGGTCTGTTGTGAGAATTCATACACGACTGTGTAATCATTCCTTCCCTCAAAATGTCCCTTATAGAAAGATCCCATAAGGAAAAGGCTCTCTAAATAGCAATAACTAAATAATCCTTTAGATCTTTATGATATTTTATAGTTAAAACAAATTTCATATCTACTTCATTCCATTTTATCTAAGAAGATTCAATCATCTGAAATATGCCTTTTCATGTTTTTGGTTTTTTTCTCTTTTGCCATGCTCTTATCTCATACTTCTGGAAAAACAGAACATCTGAGTTTTCCTCTCTGAATATATTCAATATGGTAGTTTCTCCTCAGCCCTACACAGATGGATACGGTGACTGTGGTCTTTATCAGTGTGGCGTTGTTGATCCCTGAGATTCCTGAAATGGGGAAAATAAGGAGGCAAGAGAACATTCACACTAAAGAATCTCAGCATGCTATAGATTCATGACTTCTTGACTGAATATTAAAGAATTGCAAAAATAATTTCTTTGATCTCAGGTTTATTTATCTCCCTGTCATGAGATACAACTCTGACTATGTTTGCATACATCTTTGTGGTTGGATGAATGTTGTTTGGGAAAGCTAATGCATTTCTTTTAATAATGTTTGGTCATCTGAGTCCCTTTGTTACGAGATACAGTAAGCATTCCTGTGTTATTTATGTCAAATTTTCATCACGGATGTGAAAAGTTATAGGTTAAGAGGGAGGGAGAAAAAAACTGACATCTTTCTAGTCAATTTGCAAGATTATGTTGAAATAATCATTTGAACCATTTAGTACTAGCCATGTTACCGAGAGATGCCAATAAAGTGCAAACAGTTCCTCTTTTAATCCGACATCTTGGGATACATGGAGGACCTCTGACTGTGGTCAGCAATTGCAGTTTGAAATTAGTGTTTTGGTGCCTTGTTACCTCAGGAAAAGAAGGTAAGTTTCCATTCTGCTTGTGATATTTATTACAATTCTGGTGTTGAATCACCTCAGTTCTTCCACCTGAGGGTTTGATGTTGGAATGTGTTCAACTTCCTAAAAAAGCCTTCTAAATATTTCTGCAGGGATACCACGGTTTGATTCCTTCATTTAAGAAACCTGTCTCCTGACTTCTCCCATGAAGTGGAAGGGAAACTGGATCTACGTATGCTTTTGTCACTAACTGAGTTCATAGTCCCTGTTAAATTAATCCAAAATAATATTTGTTTCTTTTCAACCCAACAGAGTATGTTAAATGAAACTCAACATTTTGGCCAAACTCAATCTGTTTTTAACATTATGTAAACAAATTTTCCATCTGTTAAGCTGCTACTAGTCAGTGAACTGGTATAAATTTATTACCTGGAAAAACCACATTTGATATTTGCACACGTATAAGCTTCTAGTTAACTAAGGCCCAGATGGTTCACTGCAAATGTCATCACATTTTTATTAAGTTGGAGAAAACAGGTATTCTCTAGATCAAGAGTCCACTTGTTAATTGTCAATGGAACTCATAGGAGGAGTTTCTATAAAAAGTCAGTGTCTAATCTATATTCCTAATAGGATATCTTACCGACTTTTTCAGTCAGTAAATCACAGTAATTAATCCATTTACATGACTTAAAAAGTAGAGGATCTCTGATTATTTATTATTGTTTTAAGAATCTCTGAATGAATTAGACACACATTTAACCATATAAAAAGAAAATCCATTAGGACATTTTAAACACATGGTTTATGTTTCTTTGTCTGACCTCATCTGTCAGAAAGCCATGGTGACTATCTGGTTTCAAGTGTATCCACTCCAGTGAAGGGGCAAAAATCCTTTCAGAACAAATACATTTCTTCCTTCTTGTTCTGCTACTTGTATGCACAAGGGTCATCTCTTTAGATGTGATGACCAAATTTGTAATATCTGGTTCTGTCTTTCTATTAAGCTAAATTTTAGTGTTTTTGATCTAAGGCAGGCGGTACCTAGAATAGCCTTCAGCCTTCATACCAGAAAGTAGCCCCTGAGACTGTACTTTGTCTTTGCCTCCTGTCCCACTTTGTTTCTATACATGTCAAGTCTACTGCTAAAGGCTGATGAGGAAAAATTAAGTCATCAAATGACTACTCCTAGGAATATATTTACTAGTGTCCAAAGATCCTTTGAAGGGGAAATGGAGTATTCACTGTGGATTTATCCAAACAGCATTTCCTATGAAACATGTTGTTACACTTTTCTCCCTGCTGGATTACTTCCTTACCTATTTCCACTAAAAAGTAAAGGTTTCAATGAACTTTCCTTGATGAATTTGTCACCCAGGAGAGTCATTTTTTTTTTTTTCAAAAATGAGGCAACATGTGTGAAGACAGTCTTTTGAGACTAATGTAAACTTATTTTTTCTTGCCCAGGTGTACCATTAAAGAACACTTCATCACCTAAATGACACTCCAGGCTCCTTTGCTACTCAGAAGAGAGAATTACCAGAAGGAATTCTGATGACCACAAATCAGATTTACTTATAGAAAGAGGCTGATGGCCTTTAGAGAACTACGAGGTCATTGGCATGCATATTATTTAATGGGACACTCAAATATATCAGGCAACTAGTCACATTTTAAATTGTCATATTTTAACAAAATCAATGTTCCATATAACAATAATAATAATAATAGATAAAATATGTGAACCCACTATGTGCTGTCACTGTATTATGTGCTCTACCTACATGATTTCCTTTAATTACAAATCAATATTATGAGGTAAATGTATTGTCTATCTTTCTCTTTTACAGATGAGGAAGGTGGGAGTCAAATATATTGGTAACGATAATAATAAATGCTTATCCAATGCTTATTATTTGCCAGACCCTGGTTTTAAGAACACAATCATATTAATTCACTTAATCTACAATAAAATCCACTCGGTAGATATTATTGTTAGTCTCAGTCTTTAGATGAGGAAATAGAGACATGGAGAGGTTAAGATACTCCTCAATCTCCGTTAATAAGAGGTGGATTATTAACGAAATAATACTGGGACTGAAATACTGCTGTCGTCTTCCCCCAGCCATGCTCTTACCACTGCTTTGCACTGACTCTGCTTCTCTGCATAATTACTCAGTGATTTATAGCAGCGATGGGCCTTGATTTCTGTGCTCTTAATCACTATATTTTGCTCTGCTGCCTTTCATTCACTAAGTAGGCAATCAGTGTGCTATGCGCAAAACCTTGTGTTGCACATGCAGGTGTTAGCAGAGTGTATGGAGATAATCTCTGCCCTTAAAATTTTACCTTTTGGTAGTAAAGCCGCTTACTCTCTAATTGAGGGGCCTACCAACACCATTAACACCATAATAACCTCTCCAAGGATCGTTCTGGAATCATTAGCGATCTCTTCATTATGACTCCTTTAACTTCAACTACTGAGTGAACCAAGGGGTCTCCCATTCAATATGTTCCTGGAGTTTCTTTCCTAAAAGAACTACTCTAATTAGTAAGAGGTAAGCTGTTGCTAAAGGTGTTCTTCCCTCACTAAGAAGAGGCAAATGGCCAAACTGATGGCTGCACAGTGAAAAGAGCAAACCTCCTCTGGGAAGTAATACTGGCTTTAAAGTGCTCAGCTTCTTGCTTTTCTAGGTGAGAAAATGATGATGTGACATGAGGGTATGAATGACAATGAGTCCAAACTTTAATTCAAATATTTCATTATCTCCAAATATTCTCTGTAAAACAGATGTAGTATACTGAAGGAAACATAATTTCTTTCTGGAAACACAAAATAATATTAAGAGAAAAGCAGAGAGGAAAATAGATTTTTGAGAGAATAAGATCCTAAAGGTTTTGCTAAATTTATGACTAATAAGACCTTAAGTGTCATGGGAAATGTGACTAAATTAGGAGTAAGATGCCCGAGTTCAAATCCACACTTAAATTCTAATATTCTTTCTTACAGATAAAATATTGCTATAAGTAATGGACTTTATTTTTACTAAACAAAGTGACATGTTCTCATAGTCTTTCTCCCCTTAGTTAACAGCAATCTCTTCCCTTTCTGAGCTCCTACAGTTTATACCATTCACCTGGACCATCATATTTTATTATATCTTATATTATTATGTACCGGGCTCTATATTATTATGTCACTTTATTCAACTTTACTGTAAGCTGTTTAAGGGTGAGGTCTATGAATTCTCCCTCTTTACCATTCCTTTTTCTTGCCAAAAGTGGGTGTTCAGTAATTGTTGTTGGATTGAGATTAGGGCTGCATTTGAAAGGTATTCTTTTAAAATTAATGCTTTCCAAACATATCAGTAGAATTCAAGCTTATTATTTACTAACTGATAATAATGACTGCATTAAACTAGAGACCTAAATCGTTGCAACCAATTATAGAAATGTAAATATAATGATGGATACAATTGCTGGAACTATAGCCAGCTAGCACAAGCTTATTATTTGCAAAATCACAAGTAGTCCGTTCTCTTAAAGACCGTGTTTTGAGCTTTGGCATTTTCAGTAAGTGATGTATTTGTACTAGTGTCATATGGTGAATAACTGGTATTTTTTGGATGCCTTCTCACAAAAGTGAAGGTGGAAACTAACTTCATATGGCCAAAAAGAATTGCAATCCCAATACTGTTTCTGCTGGTAGGGTTCACTTTCTCATTTCAGCTTGAAGTTAACAGGAGTGTTTTCAGTAGAACTCTTGGAGTTCAGGGGGCTATGGACCAGTATAATATGGAGATCTCAGTTGTATACTAGGGCAGTGGGAAAGAGAACAATGCTGTAGAGCAGGACGGTAGAAGAAGCACTACACTGCATCTGGAGAGCTGAAATTGATTAGAAGTCCTGACACTGTTGAAAGCTTTCTGTGTAACCTTGAGTAAATAATAGCTGTATATGGTCTCTTCTGACCATAGCATAGTGTGATTCTTCAAGAAACAAGTTTTGCATTCCTATTTCTACCTTCAGTCCTAAGTCTGTGATTTCTCTTTCATCCTGGGACATTACATTGCTATCTAAGAGTTCCTCGCCCTGGAATGAAAATATCCAGTTCATAAAAAAAAACAGTCTAAGGTTGAAATAGCCTTTTGTGTTGTAAAGAGCTGTGGAGTCTCAGGAGACATATAGTGACCGTGCGATAAATGGTCTTGGCAGCTTGGGTGTCAGACAGTTAACTAGGTCAAAGTGGGTGATTTTATTTGATGCTATTTACCTATCTTCCCATTGTACAATTTTATTTGCTTTGGATAAGTTCTTCTTAATAAATACACTCAAGTCAGAAATCTAATGTCTTAGTTCTGCCTCCACTGCTTAATACTCTGTTGTATGGGGCAAATCACATGTCATCTTTGGCCTTAGTTCCCCATGTGTAAAATAAGAATAGTAATATCTGCCTAACAGAGTTTTCATGAATGTTAAATGAACATTGATCTAAGATATACATTACTAAAATTTTCATATTCAAGGAATGATGATGATAATGACACTTTGCTGAGAATAAACTAATGATTTGAGGGAGATACAGTAACTCCTTCAGGTGTTTGTTCTTAAAAAGATGATGGTACAGTGTTCTAAGTAAAACAGCAGCAGTTCTGAAATAAAGTATCTTCAAAATTTTATGGACTTTCTCTTAAATTTGAAACTTCAATCCAGTTTTCCCTTACCAAGAAGGAATCATTCATCTGAATGCAAGCTATTCACCTCGAGAAAAAATTAATAATACTATTACAACTGCTACCATGAGCATTACAATGACAGTAATAGTAATTTTGATAATGTTGTTATGATATTTCAAGAATGGTCACCCTGCAAAATTTTTTAAACCTTATAAAATCATTTTTTTTTCTGAGTATTGCTTATTACCTAGTAAGAAATATTTTTTACCTACATATTTTCTTGGGGATGTTATAAAGTAGGATGGAGCAGTTATTCTTTTCATGCAAAGGAAATCAAGAGTGACTCAGAACAAATGTATACCTATTGGGTTGGAAGAAGTCAGGAAGAAATGTATGTATATTCAGGGAGAGAGTTTCCTTTCTTATTTGAACGGAAACTGCTTTAGATTCAAAAGGAGAATCTAGCCCAGTGAAAACATGGCCCCTAACAGAAACTTACCTCAGAAGTCTAAAGTGTTTTACCTATGTTTTACCACCTGCTCAGAAATCCCGTTATTTCAAGAATTAGAGTTGAGCCTTAGAACTCTAGGGCTAGTATTTTTACAGTGCTACTTGTTCAAAACTGAATGCTTCTGAATTGTGTGCAGGCAAAGGGAGTGTGAGTCAGTTGCTTGACTGGACATCCCAACAATCACATCTTCACAATCCAGGGATTTGGCAGCCTGTCTTCATGAGCAACCATCACAACTGAAATGCGTGACTTCATTTAAGACTCTTGAGGAGTACATAATGTGAAAATGACTAGAGATATTGAAGATATTAATTAAGGAAAGAATTCCAACTTTCTTCTGAAGGATAGCCTGGGAGGCAGCAGGTGATATTTGGGTGCTCCAGGGTTTGTGGTTAGAGAAGTGCTTTAACAGGATTAAGCATTGCTGACAGTCACACACACTGGGGTCCATGCTGTGTGTTTAGGAGCTACAATTCAGCTCAGAAATATGGGGGCAGAGAAAACTTTACAGACAGCTTAAAGATATAGATGAAGAAAAGTCCAGCTAATAACCTGTAGGCAAAAGTATCAGAGGGTATCTCACTTTGAAAAATGAATTGCTCTGGTTTCATCAAGTTCTTTGGAGTATTTTTCCTATGAGCTAATTCAATCTTATAAAAATTGCAGGTATCATGATGAGGTAGGGAGTTTACCTTTACAAGAAAAACTCTAAGTATACGTTTGCTTATTTGAAGTTAATGAGAGACAGAATCATCAAAACTTGAGACATACCCTAGAGAAGAGATGACCAGGTAGCTAGAGACAGTGAATCTTATCATTGTGTTTTGTTTGTTTGTATAAATGAGAATGTGATTCTGTCTTACCCACCAACGTATTACATTGGACCCTTGTTTTCAACTAGGTAAGATATATGAGGATTACCTGTGAAACAAAATAATAAAGGGTGGGACGCAAGTCCCTGCCCCTAAAAACTCTGACTGAAAAGTTTGAGATAAGGTCCCAGAGAAGTGCCCAGTTAAACCAGCTCTTCATTTCACAGAAGATTTATCCATACAAAAATACATATCTTCTGAATTAGTTTTGCCCAACTTCTTTGAAAACTGAATTTGTTTTCACTTATTTTTTTTCTCTATTGGACTATAAGAAACTGAGAGATTAACAAGTACTCTTTACTGAAGTTTTGTGTACAAAAAACTTCTCTGTTAATATATTTACAACCAATTCCAATCAATAAACATTTTCTGGATGTCAACTAGGGGTCAAGACACTGTGCTAGGTTCACAAATCCAAAGATGAATAATACCCAGCTCCTGACCTCAAGGAGCTTGCAATTTAACTGCAGAGACATAGACCCAGTGCATGAGCAGTCAGAATCAGTGTCTTTCTCCTTTGGCACTACCTAGTACTATGATCTCATAATTCTTATCGCATTCTTTCTTATGTCACTGGATCCATGTCCAACTCCCTAAGTAGACTGAAAGTTTCAAAGGGTAGAGAAATATCTGCAGCCATACAGGTACCTGTTGGCATAAAACAGGGATAAATAAAACCAATAAAAGTAAACAGATAATGCAACTGTGCAAATTTGATTGTTCAGAATCATAAGTCAAGTTGTCTCACTCTTGAATAATGGTGTCTAATCCACTTGTTTTCCAAACTAGAAAATTCAAGGTCATTTGCTTGCTCTTCTCAGGCTCTATATCCAAATCCAAAGAGATTTGTTGCAAAGGGCACAGAATCAGACTTATTATATTTTTAGGAATTCTGTTCTTCTCTATTCTTACTTTCATTGATTCACTTGAAAAAAATCATTTCTCACCTGTACTTCTGCCAAAGAACATTATATCGAATTTCAGATACTTTTTTTCCTTACTATCTGTTTTTTCTCCAGAACTACCTTCCTAAAAAGCAGATTTGATATCTATTTACCATGCTTAAAAACCTCTTTTGACATCCTGTTGCTTACAAGATAAAATCCAAACACCTCAGCAAATGAACCTCTTCCTTCATTTTGCCTCAACTTACATCTCCAGGTCCATCTGCAACCACTCTCCCCACTCTTTTTTCAAATACGTCAGGCTCTTTAAACAAGTTGTATCTTCCCACATGCTACTTTTTTCTCTGGGGTGGTCCTTCTTCATTTTTATGCCTAGTCAAGTCATAATCAGAATGCAAACCAATTCTCGGTATCACGTCTGTGAAACTTCCCTGAATTATCCCTCTAAAATTTCAGAGTATGACTCAAAGTCCAGTTCTTGCCACTGAGCCCAATATTTCTGTAACATATTTTGAAGACATTTCCAATATTTCTGAATCTATCAGTCCTTTAAAGTAAGGTCATTACAACTGCAGGAATTTCCTTCTAAAACACAGATAACTTTAGAAGAGCTAATATATTAACAACATCCCTGGAATTTACTTAACACTTCACAGTTTACAATAAATTTACATTTGCTTAATTTAAAACCAAGAAGACAAATATTTCTACTCAATAATATTCAAATCAGAGAGCTAGTCTCTGATATTTTCTGCTGTTAAATGTTTTTCTAGACCTTTAAAATTTGTCAGATCTACATATCTGAGTACAAGGTGTCTCTCTCTCTTCCCCCCGCCCTCTCTATATATGTATATATAACCAACCCAAACTTGGGTCTGCTTGTCCTTGAGCAGTAAAGCCAATCTACTGACACCAGGTTGTGATGAAGGAAAGTACAGCATTTACTGCAGGGTGTCCAACATAGGGCCAAGCAAGGAGAATGGGCAGCTCATGATCAAAAGACCCAAATGCCCTAAAGGCTTTCACGGAAGGGTTTTTAAAGGCAAGGTGACGGAGAGGGTCACAGGGTGTGTGATCAGCTCATGGGCATCTCTCTAATTGGTTGGTGGTAAGGTAACGGTGATGTTTCAGGAGTTAAAATCACCAACCTTCTCGTTCCAACCAGTCTGGAGTGTGGAGTCTACCTGCTGGTAGTCAGAATACAGTTAACTTTTTCCACCTGGTTGGGTGTGGGTTTTAGTAGCTGTAAAACAACTCAAGGATATGGCTCAGAATATTATCTATAGCCCTTGAGGAGGAACAAAATGTCCTTGACTTTGTTTTATGGCTAAACATTTATTATTTTGTCTTGCTTGAATTTTTCCTTTGTTTCCACACTTTCTCACTTCGCTGATTAAATCTGCTCTTTGGAACTTGGGGAAGGCCTAGGAGGCTAAAGGTTTTCTACAAACAAGAAGCAGGGGACATTTGGAGGGTGGAGCTCTCCCCAGGAAGTCCCCACAGGGTCTTGCATGGATATATATATATATGTAAAATATTTAATATATATGTATATACATTAGTCAGTTGTGCTTTATTTTCCATTTTTTCTTTGCTCTCTTTCTCTTAGACAAATCTCTCTGATGCCTCAGTTTCTCCATCTATAAAATGAGTGTCTCAGCCTGAAAAGCCTTATCCAATCCTGATATTTCCAGTTTCTGAACTGGTTTTCTAGGCTGCCATTTAAATATAATCAACCTATTTTTTTATCATTAAAATCAGAAAATTAGTCACTCCATTTTTTTTGGCTGTGTGGTGCGGCTTGTGGGATCTTAGTTCCCCAACCAGGGATCGAACCCGGGCCCTCGGCAGTGAAAGCACAGTGTCTTAACCACTGAACTGACAGGGTTCACTCTATCCTTTTGTTCAATTAATTTCCTAGTAGTCACTGGTGGGCCTAAGATTTTGCAAACACTTGCTATTTTAAGACTTTCAAACTGAGCCTCAAATGTAATGCAAAACCTCAAACTATTACTTATTAATATATTCTGTTTCTTTTAACACCAGATTCTTAGACACTGGTTTATGGCCAAGTGATGTATTCCTAAACTTCTCAGCTTCATTTCTAACGTAAGTCTAGGTGTGATTTGACTTTGTACAATTCACTACTAGAATAGTTTCCAAATTTTCAAGCCTGTAAACTCAAAACAGGCCTCCATCTTAATTCTCACTCTTAAAAGTATGAAAGGATCAAACACATGATAAGGTAAGATAACACTGTCAGAACTAGAAATGACCTTAAAGTTGATCTTGTCCAACTCTTTCATCAGACAGGAGGAAGTTGGGGCCCCAGGAGGAGAAGTATATGATTAGGGTTGCACAAGAAATTTGTATCAAAATCAGAACTGATTCCAGGTCTCCCAATTCCTACCCCAGTCCTTTTTCAACAATATCACGCTGCCTTTCTGATGTCAGTTTATAAAAGCATCTCTTCTGATAAGTACTCAGAAATTTTCCTTATTTAACATTAAAGTAAATGGTGTTTGGCAATCATGTTTTTACTTTCCATCCTCCTGACCTTTAGTTTTATGCTAAGTGATTTCCTGGAAGTGAATCCTACCACATCAAATACATTTTTTTTTCAAAAGTCATTAACTTGTTCCAACTTCTGAATTCATCATAACTCACAGGTGTAATAGCCCCTTGAGGGATTGCTAAACGTCTCAGACGTTTCAGAGATGTTCTGGGTCAAATTACCGTTTAGAAAGAGGACACTTAAATTAGAGGTGAATAAAAGAGTTGAAAATCAACTGATTTACTCCCTGAAGGAAGCAGGAATGTCTCAATTACATGCAGTATCAGGTCAGGCTTCTCTGGAGGTTTTATAGTGATGTATGCTTCCAATGTCCCTGAAAAATCAAGCCTTTCTGGATGTCCTAATTTGATTATAAAAATAATTGCCGTAAAGGGCAATATTCACCTTACCGTAGACTAAAGCATATGCCTTTTAAAATACTTTAGTGAATTATTTGATTCACTTAGAAAGCAGATTACTTACCTATTATTGGGCCTCAATTCCTCTTCTTTTTTGTTTTCCTGGTTCAAATTTTGTTCACCTTTGAGCTCACAAAATCTTTCCCAATGGAAGGTGCTTATTCTTGTGCAGGAAACCTTATGGCACTTAATCCCTTTCTCGTGCCACTTAGGTTTTGTTTTGAGCGATAATGAATTATGCTTCTTTCTTTCCTCCCCTACTACTTCATAAGCAACTCTATGCAAGAAACTGGGTTCATTCTCTTTCCTTAGAAGCCCCCATAGGTCCTGGAGTACAGTAGGATTCAACAGATGCCTCAATCTCACTGAACAAAGCTGATAAGTACTTTGTTTCACTCACTGTGCCATTCAGAAATGCTTGAAAATGTATAGGTTAATGGTAATAAAAATAAATGTTTTCTTAAAATCTATTCCCAGAGATTCAAAACTGTTCTATTTGTGTTCAAAGGAGCAGAAGTTGTCCGTTTTGAGTTGGGGGCTAAGAAAATCAGCTGATTTTGTATGTGAGGAACACAAAATTCACAAACCATTTAAGCCACCCAACCGAAACACAAACAGGAGTGAGCTGTTACGTATTTACACTAGACTTAACAATCTTGCTTTTTTTTTTTTAAATGAAGAATTATTGTTAGCTCAGTTTCCAAAAGTGATAATTTACCAGTAAACGGTCATGTTTGCCCACATGGCAACAGGCTTGGCAATACTTAGAAGGGGGACCAAACAAAGAGAATTGTACAAATTACCCAAATGTCAACCCCAACCTATTTATTTGATTTAATCAATCTCATGGCACTTTTGACTTCCTTAACAAATAAAGGCACAAAAGCTGAGTTAGGTCAATCATCTTTCTTGGTTTTTGTCTTAGAGGATTTATTCTACTCACAAGCAAAAGAATGTAAAGTTGGTTTTTCCAACTTGTATTAAAGCATTTAACAATGTGAATCAAATCCAACACATCAGCTAAAACCATTAACTTTAAAATGAACCATGAAGGAATTTAAATAAGAGCTATGTCCTTATACGATATCCTACATTACAGGTGCCATTTTACATCTGCCAAAAAATGCCTACTGAACTAAGAACTGAAGCAATAGTCATGGGAATGATGATCTACCATTTTTTTTTTAAGATCATAAATTTTGTGCGTGGGATTAGAAGACCATCGGAATGAAGAATAAACTATACCGTAAGTTCCATACTATCAAAGACTTACCATTTGAAACAAATTCAAAATATCACTGTTTAATATCTTATCTGTTTCACAGGTACCCTTCCAAGTGGTATCAGCTTCTGCAAGGGCAGGGAACTACCTCATTCCCATCTAGGGTAGCCTAAGTTATCTATAACTGAATTTATTAAAATACTTTGTCAAAATCTGTTGCCTTGAGATTTCTATCCATGGTATAATTATATTTCTTTTGACCACAAATGTATCTATTCTGTCCACATGAAAAACTTTCCAATAGAATTAACTTATAACTTCTCATCTATATAGGTTAAATATTGTTACTTTTCAATTAATTCGCCATGTGATGCCACGGACTCTTCACTATTATTTTTTCCCTTTCCACACACTAAAGTATATCTACATTTATAAGGCTTAGATTTACACAGAAAGTAAAACACATTTTTTTCAGGGTTTATTTCCTGGTTTGCTTTATTCATTGATGTTTCTTAATAAAATATTTATTAATGTAGATTGTGTTTACAAAGGGAATAATACAAAATTTCCTTTTAGTTACTAACCC
Organism: Phocoena phocoena; assembly: GCF_963924675.1. Taxonomy (NCBI): domain Eukaryota; kingdom Metazoa; phylum Chordata; class Mammalia; order Artiodactyla; family Phocoenidae; genus Phocoena; species Phocoena phocoena. The sequence continues at coordinate 68,827,977 of NC_089222.1, forward strand.
AATGAAAATATGCATATTTTATATAAAACAGTAACAATGTATTGAATATATAAGTGCAGAAACTTTTATTATGGATAAAGTGCAGAAACTTTTATTATGGATAAGTGCAGAAACTTTTATTATGGATAAGAAGTCTAATAATTGTAAAGATTTCAATTTTCCCAAATTAATTAGTAGAGTTAACATAATTTCACTACTAAACCTATCAAGTTTTTTCTTGGACCTCTATAATGAGACAATAGACATTATCGGAAGCATAAACAGGTAAGAATATCAAAGAATATTTTAAAGGTAAAAATGGACATAGTTTAAGTATTTCTATAAATTAAAAAATATTGTACTTGATAAAATAGATGTGCAAAATAGAAAATAGGCAATAGAATAGACTGCCAATGAATGTAACATATTTTGAAGACATTTGCAAATCAATAATGAACTTGGGTCTTATTTAATAAGAAAAATAAATGTTTAGAAAATTAGAAAAAAAAATTTAACTTCTCAAAATGGACCAAAGTTATATAAGGTTAGATTAAAGAGTTAGATACATTAAAAAAATGCAATTAGTTTTCTGAAGCCATAATATTTTATAATTTTTGAAGTCATAGAAAAATTACACAAAGTACTTGAAATTTCCTCCTTACCAAGTCCAATTAGCATGGTGGAGCAATGTAGTGGACTAGTATAATATTATGTAGAATTTTAAGATAATCAGAGTACCTGCCAGCTATTGTGATAAAGATCAAGAGAATTAACATAGCTCAGGGTCAAAATGGTAAATGCGTACTGCTGTCTATCTCATATAAAACAAACTCATTTTTCCTTTACTGATGAGAATTGATAAAAATACATTCTCTAGCTCAATAGCTGCATACCAAGGGTCAGAGACTGTCTTGACCTATTCCAATAAGGATCCACAGCTGGTAGATCTGCAATGAATACTGTCATTTGGTGAGAGTTACCGTATTTCTGTTAGTTGTCATTATCCATCAGAGTTTTCAGGCATGGTATTGCTGAATGGAATGAGGGGTCACCACCCCAGCATATTTTATATTTTTGATGATTACATTTACCTCTGCAATTCCTTCTGGCATGTGGTAATGCAGATGACTTACTATTCTGGCAGTGTGAGGGGAAGTTTCAATTTTCACTTGGAATTTCTTACCATAATATCAATTCACTCTGCAGTCAAGATGAGGGTTCTACTATCATCTGAATATATGCATTTCAATTATGTACTGGGGATCAGGGAATGACCTGAGGATGTGTCCAAGGACCTGTTTCACATATAGTAAGATATATTTGAACCATAATTCCATTTATCACCTGGTTTCCATAAGTCCTCATCCTATTAAGGGGTATACAATGCATTTGTGAACCCATGTGTTAGATCCAATGTCAGTTCAGATTCCATAATTGCCCTACAAACATAAGGTGATTCTCATATGGCTATGTAACTCAGGGTTATATACCTAATTGATCCAACAAAACTTAAGCTCAGAATTTTATTTAAAAAGATCCCAAGTTGATAGCATACCCAGTCATGTGGCAGAAGAAAACACAAATTCTCTTTGGAAGAATACAACATCAATGTAGGCCTCAAAATTTTCCATGGGTATTTCTCAGAACAAGAGTTTACAATCCTAAGGTGTTCTTTCCTCTCTAATTTTTTGGAAGAGTTTGAGAAAGATTGGTGTTAATTCTTTTTAGAATGTTTAGTAAAATTCACAAGTAGGATGTTTATGATGAACAAGTGGGAGGTTTATGATTATTGCTTCAACATCATTACTTGCTATTAGTCTGTTCAGATTGTCTGTTTCTTTATGATTCAGTCTTGGTAAGTTTATGTTTCTAAGAATTCATCCATTTCGTCTATGTTATCCAAATTTTTTGGTATATAATTGTTCATATTAGTATGATTCTTTGAATTTCTATAGTATCAGTTGTAATGCCTCCTCTTTCATTCACAATCTTGTTTATTTGAGTCTTTTCTCTCTTTTTTTGGGTTAAGCTAGCTAAAGGGTTGTCAATGCACTTCATCTTTTCAAAAAACCAACATTTAGTTTTGTTCATATTTTCTATTGTTTTTCTAGTCTCTATTTTACCTTGAAATACTAAAATTCCATTTTTAAAAGCAAAAACAATATATGTTGAAGACTTAAGCTAAAGTCGAGCATCAACCACCCAAAAAGTTACAAACAGTTTGAACTCTGCAGACCCAGTTAGATTTCACATGGGAACAATCCTGTTCCACATTAAAACTAATATATAGACAGTCATTCAAGTATCGTCGTCAACACAAGGAGTCTGAACTTTCTCCTTGTGTTCAGGCTAAAGTCATCAGTAGGGTAAATCCAGAGCAAACAAAAACAGTTTTCTAGGTGTGATGCATATAATGTTAGACTGAAACAGGATGCCTGGATGCTAATTCCAGCTCATCTTTGGACAAGTTACCTCTCCTGTCTAGGCCACAATTTATTTTGATGTAAAGTAAGTGGGTTAAAATAAAATTTAGTTATTGAAAGTATGACCTGTAGGACAAATATAGTTTGCCTATCCCAGAGTAGAGAATCACCTGATATTTTTAGCACAACTTGGAAATCTTAATTTACTGTTATAGCTCACCAAATATGGGAGCTTGAACTGATTAAGCAGTTAAGCCCTAAACTGCTGCTTCTGGAAAGTGAGAGAAAGGAGAAAGAGCTGTTAAGACTTTCCCTAGGAATTATTATCTCTGCAATGAGAGACATGTTTTCATCTCCGCATGCCAAGCCTTATGAGACTTATCTCACAAGAAGAGGTTTTAAATGTCTCTTTTGTTTCACAATATAAGTAGAATGCCAATTTTGCAGTGAAGAAGCAGACAAGCAGTGGTTAGATTAGAGAAATAAAGAATCACTCATCCTAAATATTTCCAATACAATGACATTATATATTAGTTGAAGCATTTTACCATTTGTAAGTTGGACATTAAATTATAGAAGTGCATGAAAATATTTCATCATATGGAATAATAAAACAATCTCAGACTGATTTTTAAAAATTATTTTCACTATCATATAATATAAACTCAAAAAAATGCAAGATACTTTTCTAATAGTTTTTAGCTAAAGTTAGGAAGGTATTCATTTTGGACATTTACATTGCATCTTACATTTTAAGGTCTTAGGAAATTCAATTTCATGGATATTATTTTGTCCCTTAAAATTCAGGTATTTCTTAGGGTCAAAGAAATCAAATATTTAAGGAACAACTCGCTCCTTGGGCTTACTTTTTGATCTTCCTTGTTTGGAATGCAAGCAAGGACTCGGATTACTTTTGAACCAACTCATACCAATTTCACAATCTCCTGCTCTGGTATGTCTAAGGAAAGTGGTTTTATTAGATATAAAAAGCTACTCATCCAACTAATCATGTAAGACTTATTCCTGAAATGTGTTTGGGGATATTGGGTGTGAATTTTAAAATATTTTAGCCCCCTTTAATATCTTAAAGTCAAAGAATACTTGTCTAACTTTTGTTCTCCATAGAGATGTGGCATTTAGGAATCTCTTGAGGAAAAACCTTATTTTTTCTCATTTCTTTAAAGTGCAGTTTGGAAGATATACACTTTTAAAACTTTTATTTGGAAATAATTTCAACTTACAAAGAGTTGCAAAAATAAAAAGAGAACAAAGAACATCCATAAAAATTTAACCCCAATTCATCAATTGTTAGCATTTTATCCCATTTGCTTGATGATCCTCTCCCTCTCTCTCTCCGTCTACTTCCTCCTGAAATAAGGGCTTTATTTTCCTGTTCAAGCCAACTGTATTTATTATTGTGGAAACAATAAAGGGAAGCAAGGGCATTTTTGATGAAATCAAATATGATGTTGCAAAGCAAAAATATCAGATGTCTTTACAGAAACTCCAGGGAACGAGAGGCATCTTTTTTGTTACAAGGGAAAGGAAACTGCCTCTGCTGGGTCAGACTGCTCAGGAGAATCCAGAAGTTAGAAGTTCTAAGCTCGTTCAATCAAATGGTCCCACTACAGGCCTCAAGTCTCATTGTTTTTCTATTAGCACTTTGTCTTTGACATAAGAGACCTATTAAGGTTATAGAATTAGTTGTAACTGCGCTATCTTTATAATTAAAAATTGGGCCTCTGCCTTAGCTGCAGGAGATGAGGGTCTTTATACATGTTGCCATGGAGGCTTTCTTTTTAGTTTCAAAGTATAACTATCTGAGTCTATCACTTTATATTTTAAAGCTTTTGAAGCTGTAAATAAAAGCCAGCCAAATGACAATCTTTAGAATTACTATTGCCCCTATGTGATATTTAAATATCAACCCTTTAAAACTGCCTCAGAAGCTAAAGTTTATTCTTCTGTCTATACATCTGTGTGTGTGTGTGTGTGTGTGTGTGTGTGTGTGTGTGTGTGTGGTACGCGGGCCTCTCACCGCTGCGGCCTCTCCCGCCGCAGAGCACAGGCTCCGGACGTGCAGGCTCAGCGGCCATGGCTCACGGGCCCAGCTGCTCCACAGCATGTGGGATCTTCCCGGACCGGGGCACGAACCCACGTCCCGCGCATTGGCAGGCGGACCCCCAACCACTGCGCCACCAGGGAAGCCCTGTCTATACCTTACTTTAATCTATCATTGGTAAGATTCTTAGTAAATATAAGGCTATGGCATGCAAGAGTTATCATCATCCCACTTACCACCAGCAATGTAGTCATCACTGCTATCTGACTGGTGAGGGCTCTAGTTTAAAATCCTAATCTGATGGTGTGCTTTCAGTGTCTTTTCTGTTACCAACCAACTTAGACTGGTTTCTCCAAAAGGCAGGCATGAATTATGGGCCTCCATGTAAATAGTTTATTTTTGAACGTGATCCCAAGAAGTAGGAGTGGTAGTGGGAAGGAAGTAAATTTTCATGTTAATCACCACGGTGAGTAGCTAGAGATAGAGAGATCTGGTTCCCTGGAGGAACCAGGTGGAGAGTACTTATTTATTTCTGCTGAATTGCGGAAGAAGGAAGGTATTTTTCCATTGGTTTCCATCCCTCATTGGTTAAAAGCAACTATGCAAGGTTTAACTCCCTCAAAATTTGAGAGTTTTTCCATGTCAGAATGGCTGATGATTTGCTGGCCATTATACCTCAGGCAGTGGAAGAAAAGCTCAGGAAAATAAATGGAGTTATTCCATACAGCTGAGGTGAAGTGACTTACACTTGGATTACACTTGCACACAGTAGGTTGACACAACAAAAACTGAAATAAAAAGGGAAGCTGAAATAACGTAAAGGGAGACACATGTTGAGTCAGTTATACTTGTCATTTAGATAAGAGGTGAAGTATTGTTATCTAAAAGAACATACATTAGAACAGGAATAATTTACTAATTAAGTGAGGATAAGGTCCTGCCTTAGTTTCCTAGGGCTGCTGTAAAACTTACCACAAACTTGGTGGCTTATAATAACACAAGTGTATTCTTTCACAATTCTGGTAACCAGAAGTCCAAAGTTAGATTCACTGGGCTAAATTCAATGTGTCAGCACAGCTGGTTACTTCTGGAGGCTCCAGAGGAGAATATGTTTCCTTGTTTTTGCCAGCTTCTAGAGGCCACCTGTGATTTTTTAATATATGTCCCTGTATTAGAGTTCTGCAGAGAAAGAGATCCAGTAGGCTCAAGAGAGAGGGAGGGAGGAAGAGAGAAAGGTGGTGGGGGAGAGGGAGAGAGAGATTTATTTTAAATAACTTACCTGATACTTCACAGTTTACAAAAAATTTGCATTTGTTCAATCTGAAACCAAATTTTTACCCTGCAAAACTATACTTTAGAAGTGAAGGAGAAATAAAGATTTTCTCAGACAAATAAAAATTGAGGGAATTTCTTGCTTTGCAAGAAATGTTAAAAGAAGTTCTTTAGAGATAAGGAAAATAATATAGGTCAGAAACTCGAATCTACATAAAGAAAAGAGTGAAAGTAATATAGAAACTTTTATTTGTCTTATTTTTAATTGATCAAAGAAAAGAGTCTGTTGAAAATAATAGAAGCAACAATGTATTCAATGATTATAGCTTGTGTGTAACCGAAATGAATGACAGCAATGTTATAGGGGATGGCAGGGAGGAATTAGAATTATTTGTTATAATAATGTACTTGCACTACATATGAAGTGATATAATATTATTTGAAAGTGGACTTAGATTTGCTGTAAATGTATATTGCAAACTCAAGGGCAGTCACTAAAGAAAGTAAACAAAGTATTGATATAACTGATATGCTAAGAAAGGAAAGAAAGTGGAATCCTATTAAATGCTCAGTCAATAGAATCAATGAAATCAAAAGCTGATTCTTTGAAAAGATTGATAAAATGAATAAGCCTATAGCTAAGCTAAGAAAAAAAGGAGATAGATACAGTTACTAATGTTAGGAAGAAAAGAGGAACATCACTAAAGATTCCATGGAAATTAAAAAGGAATAAAGGAATTCTATGTTTTTGAAGATTCTGTTGTTACATTCTCTAGCTCAGAGATTCCTTCCTCAGCCATGTCCAGTCTACTGTCATGTCCAGAGCCCATCAAATACCTTCTTTATTTCTAAATAAAGAACATTTTTGATCTCTGAAATTTCTTTTTGATGCTTTCTTGAAAATTCTCTCTGGTTACATTATCCATGTGCTCTTACATGTTGTCTACTGTTTCCATTAGAGCCCTTAGATAGAAATTAAATTAGAAGGCTGACCTAAAGGCATTTGGAGATAGCTATAGCAAGTCCTCTTGAGCCTGTTAAGAACTCTTTCTTCATTTGCTGTAATCTTGTGGATATTGTGGACTCAAACCCCATTGGTGTTTTGGGGTTCTATCTTTCAGGTGGAATTCTTAAAACTTGGGGCACTTGATGTTGGGTCCAAACCAATTGCCCCTCAGAGAGATACTGTGAGTTGTGAATTCCCTCCCAATTACATGTTGCTGTGGTAAGACTGAGGTTGATGGCCAGAATGTGTCTCAGCCTTTCCTCCCATTTCATTTTGAGTATTTTCTTGTTGCTCAATGTATAGAAGTCACTCAGCTAGCTTCTGGATTTTTTTCAGAGGGAACTGCCCCTTGTGTAGCTGTAGATTTGGTGTGTCCATGGGAGTAGGTGAGCTCAGAAGCCTCCTATGTTGAAATTTTGGACTAGAATCACCAATAACGTTTAATACAGTAATCAATTGTCTGCTCATTTTCCATTTTGTAATGTTTTACCTAGGTTTTGCTGTTCATTTTTTTGCATTGAATCCTTTAAAAAATTACACACTTTTTTTTCTGTTATAGTTGTTTTTTTATTTTTTTTATTCAGTCACAAAAATTATAATCTTCCTCATCAGTTCACTCAAAAATTACACTTTTTAAAAACAGAATCCTTATTTATAGAAGCCCACATCATGATTATATATGAATAAATTTAAAATAAAAAATATGACACATTTATTTTTAATTAAATAATCTTTTATTTTTCAAAGTAAATATATAGCATTCTTTTCAAAATTAAGAAAAGATTAAATACATTTTGTATTTTAACAATATATAATAATTGAATTAAAAACTGACAGAGAAATATATAGAGAGTCTTGTTTCAGTCTGAGTTCCACAGAAAGAAGAACCTGAGCTAAAGGGCTTATCTGAAACCATGTTACTGGGAAGTATAATACCAGGTGGCAGGAATGAGGGAAGAGGTGAGTGAAGCAGACAAAAACAAAAAGCCAATTACTATGACATGCTATTGATTTGGCTGCTACAAAATGCAGTTGATTGCTGATATCCCAGCCACCAGTAAGATGCATAAACTTCATCCCAGGAGAGCCAATCTTGGGGGTGGTGGGGAAGGAGAATTACTCACTAGTTTCTGTTTCCCATTTATCAATGTTTCACCCAAGGATGGACAGTTCTCAGTTGTGCTTCATGGGTGCTTAGCTACTCAAGCCTTCCAATTAACAGGGAGCAGAAAACAAGATATGTGACATAGGTGCCAGGGACAGTGCTATCATAACCCATACAAAGCTGGTACTCATAGCAGAGAGTAAAACAGGAAACAAATGAGGCCAAGAAGCTTTGAAGTAGCACATTAAGAGGTATCTTTTATAGGTCTCAAAAATACAGATATTGGTTGTGGGGTTTGTTTCTAACTATACAATAAAAATGTATAAAAAATATTTTGGTGAAAGTTCACATGCAGCACACTCAAAATACATCTACTTAAATATTTACCTCTCTTTACTATTGCCAAAAAGAAAAAAAAAATCAAGGAGGCATTTAGTTTGTCCAAAAAAAAATCATTAATCTTTTTACTACCACTTTTCAGCTGAAAAGAGATAATTAATATTCATGATGAATTATACAAAAGTACTAGCTGAGGGATTCCTGGAATTCATATCTTTTCCATTTAGATGTCTAGTACCAAACTGTCTTGACAGCTGCAAGATGGCAAGATTTGAAGAAAAGTGGTCTGAAAATTTGTTTAACTGGAAGTATGATGGGATTTAATCCCGGTAGTTGAGTGGGTGGGAGGTTCTGCAAATGCTTTGCCATGCAGCAAAGATATCCATACATCCACCTGAAAAAGCTGTTGAATTTAAATTAATGTCCATATTCTTTTCAATCTTTCCCTTACAAGACATCACATACATTTTGCTGAATATCCAAAACTGAAAATACCTCATCTTTGGAAACAAGATTTCTACTTAAAGCCTTTACTTTGTAAATCTTTCAAAGAAGCTTGTTTTCAAAAATATTTAAACAGATCTGCAGATGGCAGAGATTTAACATTTTCATAGATGACACATGGTATTTTCAGTAGGAAAATCTTATGATGATATAGCTCATCTTACATGTAGCATTATGCATTTATTCTATAAAACCTGTGTGCGAGAAACACCACATTTGCATTTTTTCCCAGATTGACTTAAACCTAGCTCTGAGACCCTATCACCCATGCTAGCAGAGTATCTTGTGTTACTCATAATGGTGTTCATCAAGCTTACTTGGTGTCAGGATAGTGGGAACATGCAGGGTCTTTTTGCTACTGTGGTCACATGGTTAGCTCTGCTCCCTCTGCTATAAGATGTAGCTTTTGAATGTTAGCCTTTTGCCCTTTTTTGCTCAAAGACTATGCCCAATGGCACAACTACTGTTACTCACAAGGAGTGGTACTGAAAAGCCATCCTGCACATACATTGGCCTGACCCTCTCACAGGTATCCAGCCCATTCTCTATGTGGGGTAGAGTGCAATTTGCCATCACCCCTGAGTCCTCTGACACTTCCACACTCTACGCATAGAGAATCCAACTTTTCCTTCCAGGTCTAGCTGTATCTCTCTCACTGACCAAATAATTGTCTCTTCCCTTTCTTCCCCTTTTGTGAAACTTCGGCATAATTTCTGCCTCAGAGACCCCAATAGGGTTGCTCTTCAACAATTAAAATCCAGAGAAGTTATTAATTTTCCCTAAATGGTAGAAAAGAATCAGACATTATAATTTCAATGGAAGACTTGACACAAAAGTTTCTATATCTTCCCCATAAAATGTTTGTGAGCTATACTTAATGTTCAATTACAGTAACTATTGTTAATTTAGTCTTTCTATAACTTTATTTTTTCCCCTAGCCCAAGTCCCTTCCCCCAAATTATTTTAATATATAGCTTTACAGCATAAAGTGGCTTTTATTGAAAGATGCTTCTAACCTTTTCTGTAAAAGTATGGAGTGCAGGGGAGGAAAGATTGCTTAAATAGGTTTTAAAAACAGTCGTACGCCTTTTACATATTTTGAAAAATGTCTCTTAAAGGTAGCCTTTGGTGACTTCTCTTAAAATATGACTAATAAACTCTTCCATTTTATACTTGGTAATTTTTGTTTTCCACACTCAGTAGTCATTCACACATGATCTCTAACATAAAGTAATTACATGGAACTGCATTAAAACTAGAAAACATCCTGCACTTTGGGGTGGAGCCCCATGAGATAGAGGGGGGATTTTCAATTCATTTTATGTTATATATTCAAATTTCTGTTCAACAGAGGTGCATTTTTCATTTGATAAAATTTAAACTGCAAAGTGAGACATTTTTGAGCTAAAGCAGATCATTCAGTATCAAAAAAGTGGGCAATCACCAAAGAGAATATAGACCATAGACACAGACACAGAAAACTCATGGTAGAAAACAAAGACCTTCATATAGTCATCGCAGACACAACACATCACATACACACAGCCATTAATGTCAAGGCTTATAGAAGAAAAACAAAACCTCCCACAGAAATTATATTTCTACTGCAGAATAAAATCTGAGATATTAATAGACAAAATTTATAAGCTGACTTCTATCTACCAAACCATCTTCACCTTTAGTTCCCTTACTCACTGATATTGAAAGTCAGAGAGATTACATAAATTGTCCAAGCTTACACAGCTTGATGACTGATGGAATAAAGATTTAGCTTAAGGCTTCCCTGGTGGCGCAGTGGTTGAGAGTCTGCCTGCCGATGCAGGGGACACGGGTTCGTGCCCCGGTCCAGGAAGATCCCACATGCCACGGAGTGGCTGGGCCCGTGAGCCATGGCCGCTGAGCTTGCGCGTCCGGAGCCTGTGCTCCACAACGGGAGAGGCCACAACAGTGAGAGACCCGTGTACCGCAAAAAAAAAAAAAAAATTTAGCCTAGAACATATTTATGGTAAAAAGTATGTCCTTTGAATTTATGGAAGAGGGAACATTTTCTAAGTGCTGATATTAATACCTTATCCTAGAAATGTTTGAGCAGCAGAGCAGGATGAGGGAGAATCTAAGCTTTACAACTAAGGTTAAACTATAAATAATCTTATTTCCAATGGCATCTGGGTTTACCCCATTATTATTATTATTATTTTGGCTTTCCCCTGCAGCTTGTGGGATCTTAGTTCCCTGACCAGGGATCAAACCTGGGTCCCTGGCAGTGAAAACGCCGAGTTCTAACCAATGGACCACCAGAAAATTCCCTACCCCATTATTGAGAGGGAAGAAACCTTTTGCCTTCTTATCAGATGATGAGTACCTGATCTATCAAATATGGTTAAGTGAAAGCAGGAAAAAAAAACATGAGGAAAACACAAAGACCTAAGGGAAAAACCATGAAAGTTGCTTATCAAAAGGGTAAAATGTATTGAAGAAAGGCATTATCTTTCCAATTCCTCACTATGATTAAGAGGGCTACACTTTATAGTCAAAAGACAACATTAAAAAAATTCTAATTAAACAGTTATCCATCTCATGATTTTAACTTTAAAAAAAATTTAACTTAAAATAAAAGACCTTGAGTTGAATCAACCCTGCATATTTGAGCTGTACAGTTTGGTTTTGTTCACTTGCAGTTTCCATCTGGTTGTCAAAGTAAGCTTAGGAAAGTGGCTTATATGGCTTTCCCATCTGGGATCTCTGATACCAGGCCAGCAATCTCCTGGGAGACCTTGCATTGGGTCACAGCCAGATTTAAGGCTGTTATTTTGAGTGCTTAATGTTAAGCTTGAAACCAATAGGAAATTAAGTGAGGTGTGGAACATCCACAGAACAAGGCCTTCTCCAGTGGGTGAGAAATAGTGCTTAAGAACCCAGATTTCAGAATCAAGCTTTTGATGCTGGATTTAGCTAGTTATCATGTGCTTGACCATTGACAAATCGCTTAATTCCTCTAAACCTCAAGCTCATCACATGCAGTTATTGTAAGAATTAGAGGAAGAAATATAAGTGAAACATTTATCACAATACCTATTACCTAGTAGAGCTCAATAAATATTTACCAATTAACTCTAATTTTTAATGCCAATGGATTGAATATTCAAGTTCATCATCTCTAAATGTATTGTCTAAACAATATTGTAGAAATAACACAAATAAAAGGTAAAGAAACACCCAAAATTTTATTCATCACCTTAAAAGTCAGGCACAAATTCTTATTTTTTTAATTATTAGTATATATATGCTAAGAATATTTATATGGGAAAGTCACACTATACATACAGTTTCATAAGCCAATAAAATTTCAGTTCCATAAGGACAAGGAACATGTTCACTGCTATATACTCATTGTGTAATACATATTTATTGAGTTGAATTGAACATGAATTTTAAGCATAGTCTCCATAACCATTATTTTAAATGAGTGGACTGTAATTTACTTAACTAAATTCATTATTGATGTAACCATAGTTTCCAGTCTTCAAAAGGTAGTCCTAATTTATAACTGTTATAGATCAATGACTGCCTGTTCATTTTTAGTGCTATCTTTCTCTCTAAATAGTGGCCCAATTTGAATAAATTATATAATTTTGGTTAACTTTATTATTTTATAAATAATACTGTGATGGACATCTTTTCACATACAGCTTTTACTTCTCCGGCATTATTCCTGTAGGAAGAATTGGCAAGATTAGGATTTAGTCAAGTAGGGATATTTCAAAATAAATTGTAAATTCTTCCATTTTTGTGTGATTCTTTTAAGAAAGAAAAATGATAGTCTATTCATTTTCTTATAATTTCTTATTTAATTATGTAATTTCATAAAAGTTTATTGTCACTGTTATTTCTCTACCAATGGATTTTATGATCTATCAAAATCAAGCAAAGCAAAAATATTGTCTATTCTCAATAAACCTTTATTTTACAAGTGGCTTCCAAACTGTGGTTTGATTGATCAATTCACTCAAAAACTCTAATAGGTATTAACTGTTCCACAACATTTCCTTATTTTTATAAATTAAATTAAAATTTCCTATATACTCCCAGCTCAGTAGGATTGTCAAGAAGTTGATTATCAATGTTTAAAGGACAGATTTCCTTCTTTGGCACTTACATGGTCCTAACAAATAGGTACATTTAGAGAAGTCTTAAGAGTCTGGTTATTTTCATCAGTATCATTGTTTCCTTTGGTTTTTCAGGCAGTGTGTTGTGAACTACGAGTTTCATGGTTTTAGTGTTCCTGGAACACAGAGATCCTTAACATTCCCCTAGAGCTGAAATTGTTTGAGCATAGCTTCTAAAGGAACCTGAATGGCTGTTTTCTATCCAGTTTTTAGGGAGATCATGCCTAGCCAGTTTCCAGGGTTACTCCCTGTTTTAGTCAGCTCTGGCAGCTATAACATATTACAACAAACTTGGTAGTTTAAACAACAAACACTTATTTCTTATGGTTCTGGAGCCTGGGAAGTCTAAGATCAAGGTGCTGGCAGATCCAGTGTCTGGTAAAATCCTGCTTTCTCATTTGCAGATGGCTGTATCCTCATATGGTAGAAAGCAGAGAGAGAGGGAGCAAAATCTTCTATCTCTTCTTATAAGAGCACTAATCCCATTCATGTGGTCTCCATCCTAATGACCAATTACATCCCAAAGACACCACCTCTTAATACCATCACAATGAAGGTTAGGATTTCAACAGATGAATTTTGGTGGGATCACAAACCTTCAATCCATAGCACTCTCCTCTTGTCTAGTCCATAGGGCTTCCTTGTGAATAATTCGACCTAATTCCCTCAAGGGCCTAAGCCTTCCAGAACCTGTGCATGTTGCAAATGTCTTCAGAGCAACTCCAATTCCAGTTGGAGTACATAAAACACAAAATACTATTAATTACTCCTAGCGGGGAAGATAGCCTAGAACTAAATAACTCCAGAGCCTACTTAGTCTCTATTCTTGGAGGGTAAAGGGTAGAATAAATGAGAGATGCTTTAATTTTTCTTTGCTGAGATAATAATATTTTAATAATAATAATAGTGATAATAACGTCTTTAATTGATACCAGTTGAATCATTTTTTTCTTTTTCCTTTCCATAGCATAATTATTTGCCAGCTATAAGAAGCTCTGTTAGGTGCTGTGAGGAATTGGATATTTATGTGGGATGGGGGATGGGATCAAGGTAGAACTTGATGAAGTGGCGTTAAGAGAATCATATGCTCTCAAGTAGCTCAGAATCTAGTAGCAAGACAGGTAGCTCAACACGAGTCTAGCGGTTGAGAGCAGGCACTCTGGGTTCAAATCTCAGCTCTGTCACTTACTATCTCTGCTCAAATTAGTTGATGGCTCTATACCTTAATTCTCTCATCTGTAAAATGGTTAATAATGCTCTTCTAGGATTGTTGTGAAGATTGTGTGTTAATATATAATATTATTACTATAATAATAAAAGAACTTAGAAGAATATATGATGCATAATGAGGGTTTAATAAATTTTAGCTATAATTATTAAGAAAAAGCAGACTATAATATGGTATGAAGATCACACACAATATATTAAAGGAAGATGAAAGAGAGAATTTAGATTCTCATGGGATGAACAGTGATGTTCTCACACAAGAGATGACTTTAAGTTGATCTTTGAAGAACAGATCGAAATCAAACAGGTAGAGATAAGAAGATCATTCCATATGAGAAAAGTGTGAGTACTTAGAAATACATGAGGGTTCTTTTTTGGTATCTTTTGAAAAATATTAGCCTCATATGTGAGGCAAATAGAATGCAAGAGAAGATTTTCAAGTGACGTAGCATGATATTATATTGGAAACATGAGTTGAGGAAGTTAAAAAGTCTTATATACCAAGTTAAAATATTATGATTTTATCCTCTTAGGTAACAGAACATGATCAGAGGTTTTCTGAGCTAGTAATATAGACTTGCATTTTTTATGGAAACAATGACAGCAATGCTATGTCTGGTTTAGAAGAGAAGGAGACTGAAGACAGGAAGATTTCTGAAAGGGTTTGTGAGTGATGGTGAAGCAGGGAGAGTTAAAGATAAAGGTGACTTTTTGCCTGAGTGACTGAAAGAATATTTACCCTATTAACTGAGCTAAGAAAAGTGCTGTACGCATTGGGAATAATCAGTAAGGGAAGTCTGGCCTGTATGTTTCTACCACTCTAAATTTGGCATCCAGATGGTACCTATTATTATTCTTGCTTAACATTTACTGAGGGTCGACAGCAAGCTAAGCCTGGTGTGGAACATTGAAGAGACATGTATATCTCCACATTTACACTCCCACTTCCATCTGGTCCCTTCACTTTGCTGTTGTCATATTTTCTGGGCACTTGTAAGTTGGTCACTGGTTTGTTATTCACTAATAATTACCAACTACTTGATGGTGAAAATATTGAAAGATTTTTTTAACATCTCTATTGGAGTATAATTGCTTTACAATGGTGTGTCAGTTTCTGCTGTATCACAAAGTGAATCAACTATACATATATCCCCATATTCCCTCCCTCTTGTGTCTCCCTACCAGCCTCCCTATCCCACCCCTCTAGGTGGTCACTAAGCACAGAGCTGATCTCCCTGTACTATGCGGCTGCTTTCCACTAGCTATCTATTTTACTTTTGGTAGTATATATAAGTACATGCCACTCTCTCACTTCTTCCCAGCTTACCCTTCCCCCTCCCCGTATCTTCAAGTCCATTCTCTACGTCTGGGTCTTTATTCCTATCCTGCCCCTAGGTTCTTCAGAACCAGTTTGTTTTTTTTTTTAGATTCCATATATATACGTTAGCATACGGTATCTGTTTTCCTCTTTCTGACTTACTTCACTCTACATTACAGACTCTAGGTCCATCCACCTCACTACAAATAACTCAATTTTGTTCCTTTCTATGGCTGAGTAATATTCCATTGTATATATGTGCCACATCTTCTTTGTCCATTCATCTGTCGATGGACACTTAGGTTGCTTCCATGTCCTGGCTATTGTAAATAGAGCTGCAATGAACATTGTGGTACATAACACTTTTTGAATTATGGTTTTCTCAGGGCATATGCCCAGTAGTGGGATTGCTGGGTAGTATTGTAGTTCTATTGTTAGTTTTTTAAGGAACCTCCATACTGTTCTCCATAGTGGCTGTATCAGTTTACATTCCCACCAGCAATGCAAGAGGGTTCTCTTTTTTCCACACCCTCTCCAGCATTTATTGTTTATAGATTTTGATGATGGCCATTCTGACTGGTGTGAGGTGATAACTCATTGCAGTTTTGACTTGCCTATCTCTAATGATAAGAGATGTTGAGCATTCTTTCATGTGTTTGTTGGTAATCTGTATATCTTCTTTGGAGAAATGTCTATTTAGGTCTTCTGTCCATTTTTGGACTAGGTTGTTTGTTTTTCTGATATTGAGCAGCATGATCTGCTTGTAAATTTTGGAGATTGATCATTTGTCAGTTGCTTCGTTTGCAAATATTTTCTCCCATTCTGAGTGTTGTCTTTTGGTCTTGTTTATGGTTTCCTTTGCTGTGCAAAAGCTTTGAAGTTTCATTAGGTCCCATTTATTTATTTATTTATTTTTAAATTTCCATTTCTCTAGGAGGTGGGTAAAAAAGGATCTTGCTGTGATTTATGCCATAGAGTGTTCGGCCTATGTTTTCCTCTAAGAGTTTTACATTGTCTGGCCTTACATGTAGGTCTTTATTCCATTTTGAGTTTATTTTTGTGTATGGTGTTAGGGAGTGTTCTAATTTCATTGTTTTATAGGTAGCTGTCCAGTTTTCCCAGCACTACTTATTGAAGAGGTTGTCTTTTCTTCATTGTATATTCTTGCATCTTTTATCAAAAGTAAGGTAACCATATTTGCATGGTTAACTCTGGGCTTGCTATCCTGTTCCATTGATCTATATTTCTGTTTTTGTGCCTGTACCAGGCTGTCTTGATTACTGTAGCTTCGTAATATAGTCTGAAGTCAGGGAGCCTGATTCCTCCAGCTCTATTTTTCTTTCTCAAAATTGCTTTGGCTGTTCAGGGTCTTTTGTGTTTCCATGCAAATTGTGAAATTTTTTGTTCTAGTTCTTTGAAAAATGCCACTGGTAGTTTGATAGGGATTGCACTGAATCTGTAGATTGCTTTAGGTAGTATAGTAATTTTCACAATGTTGATTCTTCCAATTCAAGGACATGCTATATCCCTCCATCTGTTTGTATCATCTTTAATTTCTTTCATCAATGTCTTATAATTTTCTTCATACAGGTCTTTTGTCTCCTTAGGTAGGTTTATTCCTAGGTATTTTATTCTTTTTGTTGCAATGGTAAATGGGAGTGTTTCCTTAATTTCTCTTTCAGATTTTTCATCATTAGTGTATAGGAATGCCAGGGATTTCTGTGCATTAATTTTGTATCCTGCTACTTTACCAAATTAATTGATTAGTTCTAGTAGTTTTCTGGAAGCACCTTTAGGGTTCTCTATGTATGGAATCATGTCATCTGCAAACAGTCACATCTTTACTTCTTCTTTTCCATTTTGCAATACTTTAATTTCTTTTTCTTCTCTGATTGTTGTGGCGAAAAATTTCAAAACTATGTTGAATAATAGTGGTAAGAGTGGATAACCTTGTCTTGTTCCTAATCTTAGAAGAAATATCAGTTTTTAACCATTGAGAATGATTTTGGCTGTAGGTTTGTCATATATGGCCTTTATTGTGTTGAGGTAAGTTCCCTCTATGCATACTTTCTGGAGCGTTTTTATAATAAATTGGTGTTGAATTTTTTCAAAAGCTTTTTCTGCATCTATTGAGATGATCATATGGGTTTTCTTCTTCAATTTGTTAATATGGTTTATTACATTGATTGATTTTCGTATATTGAAGGATCCTTGCATTCCTGGGATAAACTGCACTTGATCATGGTGTATAATCCTTTTAATGTGCTGTTGGATTCTGTTTGCCAGTATTTTGTTGAGGAATTTTGCATCTATGTTCATCAGTGATATTGGCCTGTAGTTTTCTTTCTTTGTGACATATTTGTCCGGTTTTGCTATCAGTGTGATGGTGGGCTCATAGAATGAGTTTGGGAGTGTTCCTTCCTCTGCTATATTTTGGAAGAGTTTGAGAAGGATAGGTGTTAGCTCTTCTCAAAATGTTTGATAGAATTCGCCTGAGAAGCCATCTGGTCCTGGACTTTTGTTTGTTGGAAGATTTTTAATCACAGTCTCAATTTCAGTGCTTCTGATTGGTCTGTTTATATTTTCTATTTCTTCCTGGTTCAGTCTCGGAAGGTTGTGCTTTTCTAAGAATTTGTCCATTTCTTCCAGGCTGTCCATTTTATTGCAAATAGTTACTTGTAGTAAACTTTCATGATCCTTTTTATTTCTGCAGTGTCCGTTGTTACTTCTCCTTGTTCATTTCGAATTCTGTTGATTTCCCTTTTTTTCGTCATGAATCTGGCTAATAGTTTATCAATTTTGTTTATCTTCTCAAAGACCAGCTTTTAGCTTTATTGATGTTTGCTATCATTTCCTTCATCTCTTTTTCATTTACTTCTGATCTGATATTTATAATTTCTTTCCTTCTGCTAACTTTGGGGGGTTTTTGGTTCTTTTTTCTCTAATGCTTTAGTTGTTTATTTGAGATGTTTCTTGTTTCTTGGGGTAGGATTGTATTGCTATAAACTTCCCTCTTAGAAATGCTTTTGCTGCACCCCATAGGTTTTGGGTCATCGTATTTTCATTGTCATATGTTTCTACATATTTTTTGATTTCCTCTTTGATTTCTTCAGTGATATCTTGGTCATTAAGTAGTGTATTGTTTAGTCTCCATGTGTTTGTGTTTTTTTACAGATTTTTTCCTGTAATTGATATCTAATCTCATCGTGTTGTGGTCAGAAAAGATACTTGATATGATTTCAATTTTCTTAAATTTACCATTGCTGAATTTGTGACCCAAGATAGGATCTATGCTGGAGAATGTTTCATGAGCACTTGAGAACAAAGTGTATTCTGTTGTTTTCTGATGGAATGTCCTATAAATATCAATTATGTACATTTTGTTTAATGTATCATTTAAAGCTTGTTTTTCATTATTTATTTGCATTTTGGATGATCTGTCCATTGGTGAAAGTGGGGTGTTAAAGTCCCCTACTATTATTGTATTACTGTCAATTTCCCCTTCTATGTCTATCAGCATTTGCCTTATGTTTTGAGGTGCTCCTATTTTGGGTGCATAAATATTTACAATTGTCATATCTTCTTCTTGGGTTGATCCCTTGATCATTCTGTAGTGTCCTTCTTTGTCTCTTGTAATAGTCTTTAAAGTCTATTTAGTCTGCTATGAGAATTGCTACTCCAGCTTTCTTTTGATTTCCATTTGCATGGGATATCTTTTCCATCCCCTCACTTTCTGTATGTGTCCCTAGGTCTGAAGTGAGACTCTTGTAGACAGCATAGATACAGGTTTTGTTGTTGTATCCATTCAGCCAGTCTATGTCTTTTGGTGGGAGCATTTAATCCATTTACATTTAAGGTGATTATCAATATGTATGTTCCTATTTCCATTTTCTTAATTGTTTTGGGTTTGTTATTGTAGGTCTTTTCCTTCTCTTGTGTTTCCTGCTTAGAGAAGTTCCTTTAACATTTGTTGTAAAGCTGGTTTGGTGGTGCTGAATTCTCTTAGCCTTTGCTTGTCTGTAAAGTTTTTAATTTTTACATCCAATCTGAATGAGATCCTTGCTGGGTACAGTAATCTTGGTTGTAGGTTTTTCCTTTTCATCACTTTAAATATGTCCTGCCACTCCCTTCTGGCTTGCAGAGTTTCTGCTGAAACATCAGCTGTTAACGTTATAGGGATTCCCTTGTACATTATTTGTTGTTTTTCCCTTGCTGCTTTTAATATTTTTTTTCTTTGTATTTAATTTTTGATAGTTTGATAAATCTGTGTCTTTGTGTGTTTCTCCTTGGACTTATCCTGTATAGGACTCTCTGCTCTTCCCGGACTTGATTAACTTTTACCTTTCCCATATTAGGGAATTTTTCAACTATAATCTCTTCAAATATTTTCTCAGTCCCTTTTTTTCACTTCTTCTTCTGGAACACCTATAATTCAAATGTTGATGCATTTAATGTTGTCCCAGAGGTCTCTAAGACTGTCCTCAATTCTCTTCATTCTTCTTTTTTCTTTATTCTGTTCTGCAGTAGTTGTTTCCACTATTTTACCTTCCTGGTCACTTATCCATTCTTCTGCCTCAGTTATTCTGCTATTGATTCTTTCTAGAGAATTTATCATTTCACTTATTGTGTTGCTCATCATTGTTTGTTTGTTCTTTAGTTCTTCTAGGTCTGTGTTAAATGTTCTTGAATTTTCTCCATTCTATTTCCAAGATTTTGTATCACCTTTACTATCATTACTCTCAATTCTTTTCTGGTAGACTGCCTATTTCCTCTTTATTTGTTTTGTCTGGTGGGTTTTTACCTTGCTCCTTCATATTCTGTGTGTTTCTCTGTCTTCTCATTCTGCTTAACTTATTGTGTTTGGGGTCTCCTTTTTGCAGGCTGCAGGTTTGTAGTCTCCATTGTTTTTGGTGTCTGCCCCCAGTGGGTAAGGTTGGTTCAGTAGGTTGTGTAGGCTTCCTGGTGGAGGGGATTAGTGCCTGTGTTCTGGTGGATGAGGCTGGATCTTGTCTTTCTGGTAGGAAGGACCACGTCCAGTGGTATGTTTCGGGGTGTCTGTGAACTTATTATGATTTTAGGCATCCTCTCTGCTAATGGGTGGGGTTGTGTTCCTTTCTTGCAAATTGTCTGAGATAGGGTATCCAGCACAGTATATTCTGGTCGTTGTACGGAGCTGTGTGTTAGTGTTGAGATGGGGATCTCTGGGAGAGCTTTCTCCTTTTTATATACGTGGAGCCGGGAGGTCTCTGGTGGTCTAATGCCCTGAACTAGGCTCTCCCACCTCAGAGGCATAGGCCTGACACCTGGCAGAAGCACAAAGACCCTGTCAGCCACACAGCTTTTGGGAAGTCTGAGGTCTTCTGCCAGCATTCAGTAGGTGTTTTGTAGGAGTTGTTCCACATGTAGATGTATTTCTGATGTAGTTGTGTAGAGGAAGGTGATCTCCACGTCTTACTCCCCCACCATCCTGAAGGTCTCCTTAATTAGATTAATTAAAATGCCCCTAGGGCTTCCCTGGTGGCGCAGTGGTTGAGAGTCCGCCTGCCGATGCAGGGGACATGGGTTCATGCCCCAGTCTGGGAAGACCCCTCATGCCGTGGAGCGACTGGTCCTGTGAGCCATGGCCACTGAGCTTGCGCGTCCAGAGTCTGTGCGCCGCAACGGGAGAGGCCACAACAGTGAGAGGCCCGTGTACCAAAAAAATTAATTAATTAATTAATTAATTTTAAAAAATGCACCTAAAGTTTCATCATAGAACATGATGATTATGGTTGACTTTTAGTAGTTATCTCATTAATCAGTTTGAGGGAATTTTCTCGATTCCTATTTTGCTAAAACATTATTGTTATTATTTTTAGTTATCAACAAATTTTTAATTTTAGTAATTTTTTATTTATTAAGCTAATCTGAATATTTCTCAAATTTAATGTTAGAATATATAAGTAAATCAATTACTTTTCTATTTGAGTATAATTTCTTTCATGATAAATCCCACTGATTGATGATATAATTCATACATACACACACACACACAGTTGTATTAGATTTACTTATTTAATATATTTATAGTTTATGTTCATATGTAAGAATGTTCTATAATTTTTATATTGTCCTTATCACTGATTTCATAGTTCACCAGGTTTATAAAATTAGTTGTACAAAGTCCCTTTTTTGATTCTCTGCAATATTTACTATAAGAAATATTATACAATTTTATTTTATTAATTTATGCTTTTATCTGTTCTCCCTTCTATGTACTTTAGACTTCTTCTATGGTTCTGTTTCTGGCTTCTTGATTCAAATTTTTAGCTCATTTGTGTTCAGTTTTTCTTGGTTTTGATTATAGAATGTGTTTTGTCTGCTAGCAAGCATTTAAGAGTTTTTAAAATTATTTCATTGATCCTGACAAATATACTCCATGTATGCTTGAAAAGAATTTATATTCTCTTTCTGGCATACATATAATATAATTATATACAATATATACCAATTATATAAATACTAAATGATAAAAATAGCATAAATATGTATATATTTATATATAATTATCTTATATATATATTTATATCATTACTATCTATCTGTGTAATCTACCACAGTGTGATATTGTTAAAGGATAGACCAGTAAATAATAATAGATTCCAGACATAGGATCACATATATGGTTAACCAATTTTCATCAAGGAAGCCAAGGAAATTCAGGATAGTAATTTAAACAAATAATGCCAAAACTATGAGATATTTTTCTACAAAAGAACTCTCAATCCCACCTTGCACTATACAAAGATTAATTAAGTTGAAATGAGTGACAAACATAAATATCAAACTTAAAATTATAAATATTAGAATAAAACATAGAAGAAAATCCTTGTGGCCTTGGGTCAAACAAGAATTTTCTTAGCTACAACACAAAAGTCATGAACCATGATGTTTTGAAAAAATTGATAAATTGGACTTCCTCAAAATTAAAACTTTTGCATTTCAAAAGGCACTCTTTAGAAAATGACAGGATAACTTAAGACTAGGAGACAATATATACAAAATAATTCTCTGATGAGGGACTTGTATTCAGAATATATAAAGACTTGTTTTAACTTAACAAGAAAATAACTAAATTAAAAATGTGCAGAAGATTTGAGCAGAAACTTCATCAAAGATGATGCATAGGTAGTAAGCAAAAACATGAAAAGATGCTCACTATCATTAGTCATTAAGGAAATGCAAATTAAAATCACAATGAAATATTATTACACATGTATTAGAATGACTAAAGTAGAACAGACAGTACCAGGTACTGGCAAGTATGTGGAGCAGCTGGAATATTTATACATTGTTGGTGGGAATGCAAACTAGTATAGACATGTTAGAAATCAGTTTTCTCACAAAGTTAGATACTTATCATTTGACTCAGAAATCTCGCTCCTGTGTATTTACTCAAGAGAAAGAAAATACGTGTTCACAAAAAATACTGTATGGGAAATTTTATTGCATGTTGATAATTGCCAAAAACTAGAAACAACGCAAATGTCAACTGTTAAATGGATAAACAAACTGTGGAACACCATGGAAAGGAATTCTATGCAGCAATAAAATGGAAGGATTTACTGATGTATGCAACACATGGATGACTAGCAAATACATGACGCTAAGTGAAAGAAGCCAGATTCAAAAAGCCACAAATTGTATTATTCCATTAACATGATGTTCTGGAAAAATCAAAACTGTAAGTTTTTTTTTTTAATTGCTAACAGCAAATATTTATTCATGATTGAAGCCAAGAAGAATTTATAAATGCATTTTAATACCTTGCTGATAAAAATAACATTTCACCTTTTCAAGCTTATAAGGAATACTGGAAGGCTTTGATGTGTATATCTATCTATCTAACAAAAAAAGAACAGTGGTAACCACGGGCTGGATGTGAGAAAAGTAGGTTGACAAAGGAACATTTGAGAATTTTGCAGGGGTGATGCAAATGTTCACTATCTTTAGTGTGCTAGTGGTTACACATCTGCGTGCATTGTTAAAAATCATAGAACTGTCCTGGGAAAAAAGAAAAATTAATTGCATATAAATTATAGCCTAATAAACCAGACTTAATTGTTTTAATTTCTTTTTTTATGGAGGTCTCATACGTATTTGTGGGGCATTTTTCTTGAATGCTTTATATTTTTGTTAGCATTTTAGATAGTATATTTTTTAATTTCAGTGTTGAACCATTTATTAAAGCATAAAGTTAGGGTTTATTTTTATGATATCTGTTAAGTTCCAACAAACCTGCTGAATTCTTACATTATTTTATTTTTCAAATGCTTTTGAATTTTTCTCTGCACACAATTATCTCATTAGTGGATTATAAACATTTTGTTTATTCCTCAAAAATTAAAAAAAAACCAAGGAAAGTAAAGCTCACAGAGTATTTACTTAAGTCCACAGGGCTTGAAAGTGCCAGAACCATAATTCCAACACTGTTCTTTCAAATGTAAATCTCAGCGCATTCTTTAATTCGCGTTTTACTTTTATTATTTAATTGCTTTAATTATTTTATTTCAGGCGTTTGTATTGGATGTGTACTGTTTGGATATCTCATTTATGCCAGTTCAGCACCTATTTACTATTTTTTAATAATAAATTCTCAATTTCCATCAAGAAAACACCCAGTGCTGCACTCCATCTCTGACTTTGGGTAGGGTTGATGCATGCATATCTGATCAGAGCAGCACATGTGCTGTCCACAATAAATGGTTTAGGGATCAACACATGACTTACTCCAGGCCTATCATTCAATCTTCAAAATTTAACTGGACATATAAAAGGGAGGAGAACTCTTTCCACTAGGTTTACAGTGCTATAGAATATAAGTGTGAAGCTTTCACACTGCTCTGTGGGGAGAATCTCCCTGAGGATGAAGCCAGAACACAGGAAAGCAGAATCAAGGGACAGAGACAGAATTATGATGGCATCTTTGATTCAATTTTCCTGAAAGCCAAATTTGTCCCTGGACTTTTCAGTTATGTGAAATAATAAAATTTTTGCTTGAACTGGTTTGAGTATGAAAGTATCCTCTGATATATTGAAGCATAAAATAAAACATTGATCTGGAAACTGAGAGGTCTCACATGTAAGGCATGGTATCAAGGACCTCACAGACTTATAAAGAACAGAAAGAATGCACATAAATTTGTAAATTTATTATGATAATAACTCTTTTCCTTTGCCTCAATGTCTGATTACCTCACTTTTGAGACCATTTGTAAGAATAAATTGTATTAGATAAATGTAAGTCATTCCCTCATTCAAGCCAAGAAGAAATAATACTTTCAATTCTCCCAAATACAGGGAGAAAAAAAAATGAAGTAAATCCTTATCTGAGTAAGGAGATGTCATCCTAAAAAAACTCAGTTTCAGATTTTATTTAATGCCATTGACATATCTTTGGACGTACTTTATTTCAAAATCCAGATTCCCTAATCATTGTGAGTTTTAAAGATCAGAAGAAGACGTGATTCTAAACATTTAAAAATAAACAGCTTTAACATCTGTGGAATAAAAGCACATGAAGATGACTGCAAGATTTGCTCTCTGAAGCTGGGAATAAAACTAAGAACCATCTCAGTGCTCACAACTTTCTCCCATTTTTGTAAATCATACTATTGTTAAATTAAAAAGCTGAAGAAATAAGTGTACAAATCTATGCATTGAAAATATTATATAACAGTTTTTAAAATGCTGTAAATTGGAAATCAGTCAAAATCTATAGGCTTCTTAATCCCAAATGACATTTAACACTTTCTACCCAGCAAAAGGTTAATTAAAAGTAATTTTTAGACCTTATCAATGTGAAATGGGAGAAGAAATTTAATGACATTAAGAGAGTTAAATTGTGAAAATTTATGCCTGTAAATACTGATAAAATGTCAATCTCTGTATATATGGACAATGTATAAATTGGCTAAGATCAAGTATGTCTTTGACACATTTTTTTTTACAGAATTGCATTAAACCTATAGAACAATTTAAAGAGAATTGACATCTTTATAATGTCCAGTGTTACAATCCATGAACGTGAATTGTGAATCATGAATCCATTAGGGTCTTCTTTGATTTCTTTCATCAACATTTTGTGATTTTTAGGATAAAAGTCCTTTACATGTATTATTATAGTTATACGTGAGTATTTTATTTTGGGGGAACAATTGTAATTTTTTAAAAAAAATTTTGATTTCTACATGTTTCTTTTGATTTTTTTTTTAATTGGGATATAGTTGTTTCACAATGTTGCATTAGTTTCTACTGTACAACGAAGTGGAGCCCCCTGTGCTATACAGTGTGTTCTCATTAGTTATCTATTTTATACATATTAGTGTGTATTTGTCATCAATCTTCCAATTCATCCCATACCCCTTTTCCCCCTTGGTGCCCATATGTTTGTTCTCTACGTCTGTATCTCTATTTCTGCCTTGCAAACAGGTTCATCTGTACCATTTTTCTAGATTCCACATATATGCATTAATATATGATATTTGTTTTTCTCTTTCTGACTCTGTATGACAGTCTCTATGTCTATCCATGTCTCTATAAATGACTCCATTTCATTCCTTTGTATGGCTGAGTAATATTCCACTGTATATATGTACCACATCTTCTTTATCCATTCATCTGTCGATGGGCATTTAGGTTGCTTCCATGACCTGACTATTGTAAACAGTGCTGCAATGAACATTGGGGTGCATGTATCTTTTTGAGTTATGGTTTTCTCTGGGTATATACCCAGTAGTGGGATTGCTTCTTAGTATATACAAATATAATTGATTTTTATGTGTCACTCATAAATCTTGCAACTGTGTTGAAATCTCTTAATAGTTCTAAGAATTTTTTGTATATTCCTTGAGATTTTCGATGTAAACAATCATATCATATGGAAATAGTCAATTTATTTCTTTAATGTTTTTCTCACCCTATTGCACTGACTAGAACTTCTAGTTTAATAAGAGTAGTGAGTACAGACATCCTCACCTTATCCCAATTTTAGAAGGAAAATATTCAGTTTTTCACTTTTTTTTATACCCTTATACAATCATCTTTATTGATTTGTAAAAGCTGTATACACATCTAAAACCCTGAATTTACTTTGTAAAAATAAATCTTTAGCAATAAATGGCACTATCAAAATCCCATTATTCTCAGGCTATTATGTAGTTATTTACATGCTTTTCAGCAATGGTTGAAAAGAATCTTAGAGAACGAAAGCCAGTATATCAAAAAACTCTGTAAATTGCATTTGCAATTATACTGTTGTTTAACAGCTATATGAAAATATGGCTACATGCCTTACATTAATGACAATGTAGCTATCTGTGTTGCTACGGTGTGCTAGAAGCACACAAGCTGCCACTGGTCTCCACTCTGTCATCAGTGCATTCTTTACTGCACAATGCTTTCCCAGTGGAACACCTGTGACAAACTACTTATGGAGAATGATAAAGTGCTATAAAAAAGAGGGACTGGACCCACACCTGTCTCCGCCATCTGGTCTTTTTCTCACTCAAGCAGTGTTGTATTTTTAGAAAACCATGCCTCTACTGAACATACTTCATATTTGATTTTTAAAATATCAGTATTTTAAAGTTGGTGAGTTTTGTCAAGGTGTTTTGAGACAGAAACATGAAAAGCTTAAAGGCACAATGAGAAGGAAGTGAATGCTACATATAAAATATATTTCAAGTCTTCTAGGTTACTCAAGTCCAAAACCTTCTGAATTTGAATTCCAATAATCAATTTCTGTTTCAGGTCCTTTTTGTTCTTGCAGGGGGGAAGGCAAAGTTGATTGAAGCAGGTGTGGGCCACAGGCAACCAGTTAGTTGAAGTTTCATTCTTTGAGATTTTAAAGTTCAAGTCAGCCATTCCTCCTACAGGTACTCTGTCACTTCCTGTGGTAAAATGCAGCAACTTCTTTTGAAGATCAAGAGGAAATCCAAGCACAACATCCCAAAAGTATTGTATAGTCAAGTCGGTTTTTGCATAGACATCATACTGAGTACTTCTCTGCAGGGTGTGCATATCCAGTTCAGGACTTCCACAGACCAGAATTTCAACCTCTTCTGGACGAAGCAGCATTAGGAAATTTGAAGCACACACACTGTGAAATCCATAACAAAATGCAGCAAACTGCTTATAGATGGATTTGTTGAAAAGAAAGTCAATATAAAGCTGTACATATTCTTTCCTATTTTGATTGGTAACTGGAATTTTATCACCACCTGGCTTTAAATTATAGGACTTAATTATTCCGAATTCTTCTTGAAACACCTGAAATATTGAATAGAAATCTTCTTCAACATTGCCTTCATATGACCGGAGTTCACTTAATCCATGGTCCAGCTCAGGCATAATTTGACTCAGGTCGTCAGTGGTAACACTGCAGATGCCTACTGGGGGGCATCTGGAACGATGGGAGGGCTCAATAATTTCTTGTAGCAGCAGCAGGGGAAACAAATATCCAAAGCAATGCTGTTATAAACAGCTAGTCCCATAAGAATTCCAACCAATCGGAATTCAGAATAGTTGTCACATTTAAAGCTGCTAAACCAATGGCAGTATAAATACTTATGATACGTAAACATACCATAATCTGGATGAAAAATTTGGCGAATTAGAAGAAGGAACCATTCTTTAGTCAAGACGCCCATACCCAAACCAGCTTCCCCTACAAAGGTAACTTTCAACTGCTTTTTCAAGTCTGCTCTTTCCCGGGTTAACTCATCAAGAGAATCCCTGACCAGATATGTCCACTTTACTTTCATATTTAGAAATAACATATTCATATCAGGTCTCTCTCTTCTAGATACTTTATCCACCAGACTTTGCTTTGAGAATTTCCGAAGCTCTGCCAGGTGTGGTATTCTTCCATGAGATCAATATGATCCAATGTAGAATTATAGAAATCAGTATAAGGAATAAGGGGAGGAAGAACAAAATTGTTTGCAGTATTAAGTAAAGCCAACACTTTAGATGATAATGGGATCCACCAGGAACACTTTGATATAGGTGGAAATTCTTCAAGCTTTGCAGGAAACAGGTGTAAAGAAATAAACTGCAGCAATCTCTCTACCAATTGTTTGAACCTCTTCTGGGATAATTTTTTAAACCAGTGAACTAGGAAATGATGGTCAGCTTCTACTAACGTAGCTATCTGTTGTAGCAAGTGAGCACAGATGACATATGTAGATGTGTTATTAAATTGAGGACTCTGTAAATGTATAAAATATGCTCTAAGATAACCTTTTGTTCATGGACTTTTCCATTCTTGTAACAGGCTGTTAATGATTCCCTTTAATATTGTCTTCTGAATGTCTTGAGGCTACTAGTATTGGAGGGTCTCCTGCAGAGGTGGTGGGTGGCTCTGTCTCACCATGAGGACAAGGACACTGGCATCAGAAGTTCTGGGAAGTACTCCTTAGCGTGAGCCCTCCCAGAGTCAGCCATTAGCCCAACTGAAGAACCCAGGTAGCTCACTCTGTTTTTAATTAATTTAATTTTATTGAAGTATATTTGATTTACAGTATTGTGTTACTTTCAGGTGTCCAGCAAAGTGATTCAGTTATATCTATATCTATATCTATATATCTATATATCTATCTATCTATCTATCTATCTATCTATCTATATATATATATATATGATATATATATCTGATCCTGGACTTTTGCTTGTTGGGATTTTTTAAATTACTGATTCAATTTCAGTCCTGGTAATTGGTCTGTTCATACTTTCTATTTCTTTCTGATTCAGTCTTAGGAGATTGTACCTTTCTAAGAATTTGTCCATTTCTTTTAGGTTTCTTGTTCTATCAGTGTATATTGATCATAATAGTCTCTTATGATTCTCTGTATTTCTGTGGTGTTGGTTGTAGTAACTTTTTTTTCAGTTCTGATTTTATTGATTTGGGCCCTCTCCCTTTTTTTGATGATTCTGGATAAAGGTTTATCAATTTTATTTATCTTTGCAAACAATCAATTTTGGGGTTCATTGATTTTTCTTAGTCTGTCTTTCATTTATTTCTGCTCTGATCTTTATGATTTCTTTCCTTTTACTAACGGGGTTTTGTTTGTTCTTCTTTCTCTACTTGCTTTAGGTGTAAGTTTAAGTTGTTCATTTGAGATTTTTCTTGTTCCTAAGGTAAGCTTGTATCACTATAAACTTCCCTCTTAGAACTGCTTTTAGTGTGCCCCATAGGTTTTAGAGCATCTTGTTTTCATTTTCACTTGTCTCTAGGTTTTTTTTTTTTAACTTCCTCTTTGATTTCTTCAGTGATCCATTGGCTGTTTAGTAACATTTCATTCAGCCTCCATGTGGTTGTGTTTTTTCTGTTTATTATTTTTTTTTCTTGTAGTTGATTTTTAATCTCATAGTGTTGTGGTCATAAAAGATGCTTCATATGATTTCAATTTTCTTAAATCTACCAAGGTTTGCTTTGTGGCCCAGCATGTGATTTATATTGGAGGCAGTCTTTCACTCTTGATGCATGGTGATAGCTAGAAATTTTGGTAGATGCTCTTCATCAGGTTGAGGTAATTCCACTTTATTACTAATATGCTTAGAGTTTTTATCATTAATTAATGTTGGATTTTCTAAAATGCTTTTTCTTTGTCAATTGATATGTCATTTGATTTTTCTTTTTCAGCTTATAGATATGGTGAATTAAACTGATTGATTTTCAAATGTTGAAGCAGTCTTCCATACCTGTTATAGATTTCACTTGGTAATTATGGTTTTTTTATACCTTTCTGGATTCACTTTTCTAATATTTTGTTGACAGTTTTTATGTGTAAGCTCATGGAGATACTGGTCTATAGATGTTTTTCCTCTTTCTTTCCTTTTTATTTTGTACTGTCCTTGTTTGGTTTTGATATCATGTTGATACTAGCCTTATAGAATGTGTTGGAAAATGTTTTGCACACTTTTATATTCTGGAAGAGATTATATAAAATTATTGTATTCTTTAACTGTTTGGTAGAAATCTTCAGTGAAACACCTGGGTCTGGTTTCTTTTTGGAGAGATTTTAAACTACAAATTCAATTTATTTAAAGGTAATAAGATTATTTCATTTGACTATTTCATCTTTACTGAGCCTTAGTAGTTTGTGGGTTTTGAGGAATTTGTCCATTTCTTCTAAATTGAATTTATGAGTGCAGAATTGTTTGTAGTAGTCTCCTCTTATGCTTTTAATGACTACAAGATCTGTAGTGATGTTTCTTGTTTCATTCTTAATATTAGTAATTTATGTCTTTGCTAGTTGTTTTCTTTGTCAGCCTTAGTAGAGCATTATCAATTTTATTTTTTTCCCAAAGAAACAACTTCTTTTTCATTGATTTTCTCTATTGTTTTCCTGTTTTCAATTGCATTGATTTCTACTTGTGTCTTTATTATTTCTTCCTTATTCTTGCTTTGGGCATATTTTGTTATTCTTTTCCTATTTTTTTGTCATTCTTTAAAAATTTTTTTTACGTTATTGATTAGAGGCTTTAGGTGAACCTCACATATTTTAATATGTTGTATTTTCATTTTTATTTAGTTCTATGAATTTTTAATTTACTTTGAGATTTCTTCCTTGACCCAAGGATTATTTAGGCTATTTCTAAGTATAGAGACTAGACTAATTTCTAGTTTGATTCTATTATTTTCATAGAACATACTATAAAAATTACAAGTATCTTACATTTGTTGAGGTTCGTTTTATGACCCAGGATATGGTTTATCTTAGTGAATATTCCATAGTGCTTTAAAAAAAGTGTATTCTGGGCTTCCCTGGTGGCGCAGTGGTTGAGAGTCTGCCTGCCGATGCAGGGGACGTGGGTTCGTGCCCCAGTCTAGGAAGATCCCACATGCCACGGAGTGGCTGCGCCTGTGAGCCATGGCCGCTGAGCCTGCGTGTCCGGAGCCTGTGTTCTGCAACGGGAGAGGCCACAACAGTGAGAGGCCCATGTACCGCAAAAAAAAAAAAAAAAAAAAAAGTGTATTCTGCTATTGTTGTATCAACCCATATATTTGAGTAACCACTAAATTTAAATTATACGATGTAAGTGTATACATAAGGCCTAGTCTCTACCTTTGAGTATCTAATAAAATGGTCCAAGAAAATCTATTTATAAAAATAATTATACATATATCCCCATTAAAAATAATAATAATTATAAAATGGTGATAATCAGAAATTTCCAAATGATTGAGATAAGAACATTTTTATAGAAAGAGTGGTAATTTTGTCAGACATTAAAGAATGGGTAAAGCTCCAATATACGAGATTTGAAGGAAATATATTAGTTTTGTTTATGTAGGGCATGGAGGCAGAGAGAGGAAAAGGGAAGGAGGTGACTACCTACTCTTCTAGGATACAGGATTCTACCAATCAAATGTTAAACAGAACCAGATCTAAACACTGGGTGTTGATATAAAAAGATTTCAGATCTCATGCCTCTGATGTTTTATGTTTTCCTTCCTGGGGAAGCTCTCTTCTAAGGCTCAGTGATTTACAGATTGTTAGTACACAAGTGGACTTTGAGAAACGAAGAAATCTAGGTCTGTAAATGTTTCACAACAACAGTTGATTTCCGTTCAAAACAAAAGAGAAAGACCTGTTACAAACTATACAAATTATAATATGCCAGAACAGGTAAGAACTGAAAATGTAAGGCTTTGGGTAAAGAACCAAAACACTTTTTTCTGTTAAATAAGAGAAAGCACAGTTTCCCTAGAAGTTAAACATGTATTATGAAATTATAAAACATATTAATCATATAATTTTTCCTACTACAACAAGCAAGTCAAAATATGAAGAAACATTGGAATTATTCATAGCATGTAGGGGAAATGAAAGATATAGGATATTTTATTTCAACTTGATAAAAGTAAAGTTTCTTATATGCACACATTTTACGTATCCATTATTTATATTTTGCAGATGAAAAATGGAGGGTTAAAGACATATACAGCACTTGCTCAGCAACACATAGTTGGTTAGAGGTAAATTTTTCAATTTTATTCAGGATCTTGGCCGTAATAGTTTATGTTCTTTCTTGTAAAACAAAAACCATAGCTCTCTGCTCATAATAAAAATCTTTACAAAATGGCAAAAGAAAAAAAAGCATGTCAATGTTCCCAAAGAGAATATTAACTACATTTTCCTTAATAATGCTCACATTTCTATATCTTGGTTTTCCTTGTAGTTCATAGGTTACTCTTGGTCAGTGTCATTAGCTGGGCTTCCTCTTTTCCAGACTGATAACATGGAAGAACCGAGGGCCCAGTCCTTGATCTTCTCTTCTCTATCTTCACTCACTCCCTTAATGATCTTGTCTAGTCTCATAGGTTTAAATACCAACTTTATGCTGATGGTTACCAAATTTGTTTCCCAAGCTCTGACTCTGTATACCCGACTGTGTCCTCAACATCTCCATTTGGATAATTTATAGCATCTCACCCTTCACCTGTTCAAATGAACTGCTACTTCTATGCCCCAAACTTGCTCCAACTTCAGTGTCCTCCCTCTCAATTGATAGCAATTCTATCTCTCCATTTAGTCAGGCAAAAAAAAAAAAAAAAAACCTTGGAGACATTACCGATTGTTTTATTCATTTAATACCCTATATTCATTTTGTAAGGAAATCCCAATGCCTCTACCTTCAAAATATATCTTGCAGAAACCATCAAAATGGCAGAGGAGTAAAAACTAGAGATCACCTTCCTCCCCACAAATACATCAGAAATACATCTACATGTGGAACAACTCCTACAGAATGCCTACTGAATGCTGGCAGAAGACCTCAGACTTCCCAAAAGGCAAGAAACTCCCCACGTACCTGGATAGGGCAAAAGAAAAAACAGAGAAAAAAGAATACGGATGAGACCTTCACCTCTGGGAGGGAGCTGTGAAGGAGAAAGTTTTCCACGCTCCAGGAAGCCCCTTCACTGGCAGAGATGGGGGGGGGTGGGGGAAGCTTCAGAGCCATGGAGGAGAGTGCAGCAATAGGGGTGCAGAGGGCAAAGCGGAGAAATACCCGCACAGGGGATCAGTGCCGACCAGCATTCACCAGCCTGAGAGGCTTGTCTGCTCACCCGCTGGATGGGTAGTGGCTCAGAGCTGAGGATCCGTCTTCAGAGGTCAGATCCCAGAGAGAGGACTGGGGTTGGCTGCGTGAACACAGCTGGAAGGGGGCTAGTGTGCCACAGCTAGTCGGGAGGGAGACTGGGAAGAAGTCTGGACCTGCCTAAGAGGCAAGAGACAACTGTTCCAGGGTGCACGAGGAGAGGGGATTCAGAGCACCACCTAAACGAGCTCCAGGGACAGGCGCAAGCCACGGTTATCAGCAGGGACACCAGAAACGGGCATGAAATGCTAAGACTCTTGCTGCAGCCACCAAGAAGCCTGTGTGTAAGCACAGATCACTATCCACACCTCTCCTCCTGGGAGCTGTGCAGACTGCCACTGCCAGGGTCCTGTGATCAAGGGACAACTTCCCTGGGAGAACACATGACGCGCCTCAGGCTGTTGCAATATCACGCCAGCCTCAGCCACCACAGGTTTGCCCTGCGTTCTGTAACCCTCCCTCCCCCTGCCGGAGTGAGCCAGAGCTCCCTAATCAGCTGCTACTTTAATCCCGTCCTGTCTGAACGAAGAACAGACGCCCTCAGGCAAGCTACATGCAGAGACGAGGCCAAATCCAAAGCTGAAGCCCAGGAGCTGTGCAAACAAAGAAGAGAAAGGGAAATTTCTCCCAGCAGCCTCAGGAGCAGCGGGTTAAAACTCCACAATCAACATGATGTACCCTGCATATGTGGAATACCTGAATAGACAACACATCATCTGAAAATTGAGGTCTTGAACTTTGGGAGCAACTGTAGATTTGGGGTTTGCTTTCTGCATCTAATTTGTTTCTGCTTTTATGTTTATCTTAGTTTAGTATTTAGAGTTTATCATCATTGGTAGATATGTTTATTGACCTGGTTTCTCTCTTCCATTTTTTTAAAATGTAGATATATATATATATATATATATATATATATATATATATATATATATGTTTTTTTTTCCTTTTTCCCTTTTTCTGAGTGTGATGTGTATGCTTCTTTGTGTGATTTATCCGAGGGTTCTCTCTGTCCATTTTTTTAAATATGGTTTTTAGCACTTGTTATCATTGGTGGATTTCTTTTTTGGTTTGGTTGCTCTCTTCTTTTTTTCTTTTCTTAAATTACATTTTAATTTTTTTATTTTAATATTTTATTTTATTTTTTCTTTCTTTTATTCTCCATTTTCTTCTGAGCTGTGTGGATGACAGGGTTTTGGTGCTCCGGCTGGGTGTCAAGCCAGTGCATCTGAGGTGGGAGAGCTGAGTTCAGGACACTGGTGCACCAGAGACCTCCTGGCTCCACATAATATCAAACAGAGACAGCTCTCCCAGAGATCACCACCTCAGTGCTAAGACCCAGCTCCACTCAATGACCAGCAAGCTGCAGTGCTAGACAACATATGCCATATAACTAGCAAGACAGGAATGCAACCACACTCATTAGCAGAGAGGATGCCTAAAATCATAATAAGGTTACAGGCACCCCAAAACACACCACCGGATGTGGTCCTGCCCACCAGAAAGACAAGATCCAGCCTCATCCACCAGAACACAGGCACTAATCCCCTCCACCATGAAACCTACACAACCCACTGAACCAACCTTACCCACTGGGGAAAGACACCAAAAACAACGGGAGCTACGAACTTGCAGCCTGCAAAAAGGAGACACCAAACACAGTAAGTTAAGCAAAATGAGAAGAGAGAGAAACACACAGCAGATGAAGGAGCAAGGTAAAAACATACCAGACCAAAAAAATGAAGAGGAAAAAGGCAGTCTCCCTGAAAAAGAA
The DNA here is from genome assembly GCF_963924675.1 of Phocoena phocoena. Lineage (NCBI taxonomy): Eukaryota > Metazoa > Chordata > Mammalia > Artiodactyla > Phocoenidae > Phocoena > Phocoena phocoena. Next base: position 68,863,296 of record NC_089222.1, read on the forward strand.
TTGAGAGTAATGATAGTAAAGATGATATAAAATCTTGGAAATAGAATGGAGAAAATTCAAGAAACATTTAACAAGAACCTACAAGAACTAAAGAGCAAACAAGCAATGATGAACAACACAATAAATGAAATGAAAGATTCTCTAGAAGGAATCAATAGCAGCATAACTGAGGCAGAAGAACGGATATGTGACCAGGAAGAAAAGATAGTGGAAATAACTACTGCAGAGCAGAAAAAAGAATGAAAATAATTAAGGACAGTCTCAGAAACATCTGGGACAACATTAAATGAACCAACAATCAAATTATAGCGGTCCCAGAAGAAGAAAAAGAAAGGGACTGAGAAAATATTTGAAGAGATTATAGTTGAAATTTCCCTATTATGGGAAATGAAATAGTCAATCAAGTCAAGGAAGTGCAGAGAGTACCATACAGGATAAATCCAAGGAGAAACACACCAAGACATATATTAATCAAACTATCAATAATTAAATACAAAGAAAAAATATTAAAAGCAGCAAGGGGAAAAACAACAAATAACATACACGGGAATCCCCATAAGGTTAACAGCTAATTTTTCAGCAGAAACTTGACAAGCCAGAAGGGACTGGCAGGATATATTTAAAGTGATGAAGGAGAAAAACCTATGACCAGGATTACTCTACTCAGCAAGGATCTCATTCAGATTTGATGGAGAAATTAAGCCTTTACAGACAAGCAAAAGCTAAGAGAATTCAGCACCACCAAACCAGCTTTACAACAAATGCTAAAGGAACTCCTCTAGGCAGGAAACACAAGAGAAGGAAAAGACATACAATAACAAACCCCAAACAATTAAGAAAATGGTATAAGAACATACATATTGATAATTACCTTAAATGTAAGTGGATTAGATGCTCCCACCAAAAGACATAGACTGGCTGAATGGATACAAAAACAAGACCCATATATATGCTGTCTGCAAGAGACCCACTTCAGACCTAGGGACACATACAGACTGAAAGTGAGGGGATGGAAAAAGATATTCCATGCAAATGGAAATCAAAAGAAAGCTGGAGTAGCAATTCTCATATCAGATCAAATAGACTATAAGATAAAGACTATTACAAGAGACAAAGAAGGAAACTATATAATGATGAAGGGATGAATCCAAGAAGAAGATATAATAATTGTAAATATTTATGCACCCAACATGGGAGCACCTCAGTATATAATAAGGTAAATGCTAACAGCCATAAAAGGGGAAATCAACAGTAACACAATCATAGTAGGGGACTTTAACACCTCACTTTCAACAATGGATAGATCATCCAAAATAAAAATAAATAAGGAAACACAAGCTTTAAATGATACATTAACAAGATGGGCTTAATTGCTATTTATAGGACATTCAATCCAAAAACAACAGAGTACGCTTTCTTCTCAAGTGCTCATGGAACATTCTCCAGGATAGATTATATCTTGGGTGACAAACCAAGCCTTGCTAAACTTAAGAAAATTGAAATTGTATCAAGTAACTTTTCTGACCACAATGCTATAAGATTAGATATCAATTACAGGAAAATATCTGTAAAAAGTACAAACACATGGAGGGTAAACAATACACTACTCAATAACCAAAAGATCACTTAAGAAATCAAAGAGGAAATCAAAAAATACTTAGAAACAAATGACAATGAAAACACGATGACCCAAAACCTATGGGATGCAGCAAAACAGTTCTAAGAGGGAAGTTTATAGCAATACAATCCTACTTCTAGAAACAAGAAACATCTCAAATGAACAATCTAAACTTACACCTGAAGCAATTAGAGAAAGAAGAACCAAAAAACCCCCAAAGTTAGCAGAAGGAAAGAAATTATAAAGATCAGATCAGAAAGAAAAAAAAAATGAAGGAGTAGCAAACATCAATAAAATTAAAAGCTGGTCTCTGAGAAGATAAAAAAAAATTGACAAACCATTAGCCAGACTTATCAAGAAAAAAAGGGAGAAGACTCAAATCAATAGAATTAGAAATGAAAAAGAAGTAACAACTGACACTGCAGAAATACAAAGGATCATGAGAGGTTACTACAGGCAACTATTTGCCAATAAAATGGACAACCTGGAAGAAATGGAAAAATTCTTAGAAGAGCACAACCTTCTGAGATTGAACCAGGAAGAAATAGAATATATAAACAGACCAATCACAAATACTGAAATTGAGATTGTGATTAAATCTTCCAACAAAAGCCTAGGACCAGATGGCTTCACAGGAGAATTCTATTAAACATTCAGAGAAGAGCTAACACCTATCCTTCTCAAACTCTTCCAAAATATAGTAGGGTGAGGAACACTCCCAAACTCATTCTATGAGGCCACCATCACCCTCTTACCAAAACCAGACAAAGATGTCACAAAGAAAACTACATGCCAACTTCACTGATGAATATAGATGCAAAAATCCTCAACAAAATACTAGCAAACAGGATCCAACAGCACATTAAATGGATCATAAACCATGACCAAGTGGTGTTTATCCCAGGAATACAAGGATTCTTCAATATATGCAAATCACTCAATGTGATACACCATATTAACAAATTGAAGGAGAAAAACTATATGATCATTTCAATAGATGAAGAAAAAGCTTTCAACAAAATTCAACACAAATTTATGATAAAAACACTCCACAAAGTGGGCATAGAGGGAACCTACCTCAACATAATAAAGGCCATATATGACAAACCCACAGCCAACCTTGTTCTCAATGGTCAAAAAGTGAAACCATTTACCCTAAGATCAGGAACAGGACAAGACTGTCCACTCTCACCCCTATTATTCAACATACTTTTGGAAGTTTTAGCCACGTCAATCAGAGAAGAAAAGGAAATAAAAGGAATCTAAATTGGAAAAGAAGAAGCTGTCACTGTTTGCATATGACATGATACCATACATAGAGAATCCTAAAGATGCTACCAGAAAACTACTAGAGCTAACCCATGAATATGGTAAAGTAGCAGGATACAAAATTAATGCACAGAAATCTCTTGCATTCGTATACACGAATGATGAAATATCTGAAAGAGAAATTAAGGAAACACTCCCATTTACCACTACAACAAAAGGAATAAAATACCTACGAATAAACCTACCTAAGGAGGTAAAAGATCTATACTTAGAAAACTAGAAGACACTGATGAAGGAAATCACAGATGACACAAACAGATGGAGAGATATACCATGTTCTTGGATTGGAAGAATCAGTACTGTGAAAATGACTATACTACCCAAAGCAATCTACAGATTCAATGCAATCCCTATCAAACAACCAATGGCATTTTTCACAGAACTAGAACAAAAAAATTCACAATTTGTATGGAAACATAAAAGACACCGAATAGCCAAAGCAATCTTGAGAACGAAAAATGGAGCTGGTTGAATTGGGCTCCTGGACTTCAGACTATACTACAAAGCTACAGTATTCAAGACAGTATGGTACTGGTACAAAAACAGAAATATAGATCAATGCAACAGGATAGAAAGCCCAGAGTTAAACCCATGCACATATGGTTACGTTACTTTTGATAAAGGATGAAAGAATATACAATAGAGAAAAGACAGCCTTTTCAATAAGTAGTGCTGGGAAAACTGGACAGCTATATGTAAAAGAATGAAATTAGAACACTCCCTAACACCATACACAAAAATAAACTCAAAATGATTAAAAACCTAAATATAAGGCCAGACACTATAAAACTCTTAGAGGAAAACATAGGCAGAACACTCTATGTCATAAATCACAGCAAGATCCTTATTTAGCCACCTCCTAGAGAAATGGAAATAAAAAAAAATATTGGACTTAATGAAACTTAAAAGTTTTGCATAGCAAAGGAAACCATAAACAATATGAAAAGACAACCCTCAGAATGGGAGAAAATATTTGCAAATGAAGCAACTGACAAAGGATTAATCTCCAAAATGTACAGGCAGCTCATGCAGCTCAATATCAAAAAAACAAACAACCCAATCCAAAAATGGGCAGAAGATCTAAACAGACATTTCTCCAAAGAAGATACACAGATTCCCAACAAACCCATGGAAGAATGCTCAACATCACTTCTCATTAGAGAAATGCAAATCAAAACTACAATGAGGTATCACCTCACACCAGTCAGAATGGCCATCAACAAAAAATCTACAAACAATAAATGCTGGAGAGTGTGTGGAGAAAAGGGAACACTCTTACACTCTTGGTGGGAATGTAAATTGATACAACCATTATGGAGAACAGTATGGAGATTCCTTAAAAAACTAACAATAGAACTACCATACGACCCAGCAATCCCACTACTGGGCATATACCCTGAGACAACCATAATTCAAAAAGAGCCATGTACCACAATGTTCATTACGTTCTATTTACAATAGCCAGGACATGGAAGCAACCTAAGTGTCCATTGACAGATAAATGGATATAGAAGATGTGGCACAGTTATACAATGGAATATTAGCCATAAAAAGAAATGAAATTGAGTTATTTGTAGTGAGGTGGATGGACCTAGAGTCTGTCATACAGAATGAATAAGTCAGAAAGTTGAAAACAAATACCGTATGGTAACACATATATATAGAATCTAAAAAAAAAAAAAAAAGGTTCTGAAGAACCTAGGGGGGCAGGACAAGAATCAACATGCAGACGTAGAGAATGGACCTGAGGACACGGGAAGTGGGAAGGGTAAGCTGGGGCGAAGTGAGAGAGTGGCGTGGACATGTATACACTACTAAATGTAAAATAGATAGCTAGTGAGAAGCAGCCACATAGCACAGGGAGATCACCTCTGTTCTTTGTGACCACATAGAGTGGTGGGATAGGGAGAGTGGGAGGCAAAGGCAAGAGGGAGGAGTTATGGTGATATACGTATATGTATAGCTGATTCACTTTTTTATAAAGCAGAAACTAACACACCATTGTAAAAAGTTATAGTCCAATAAAGATGTTTATATATACTTTATATATATATATCAACTGACCACTTCTTTCCTGTCCACTTGTGAATATTATGTTTTGCCTAGGTTACTGTGATAACTGTTAACTATTCTCCCTATATCTATTTTTGTTCACATCCAGTCTATTTTCATCATAATAGCCAGAGTGATCATTATAAAATATTGTTGGGACTTACCACTTGTTTGCTTCCTGCAATAGTCTCCTATTTAAATTTCACTCAAAATAGGGATAGCCCTATATAGGGGGAGTACAGGTTATCCCAAAACTGAAAAGCAACTTCATAAGAAAAAACTAGAAATTTTGTATCTACTGTATCTATATTAACAAATTCCATTCCCTTTTACTCCCTCAAAAAAAGTGTTTACAGTTGAAAGAGTAGTTTCTTACATCTTTTAATACCATTCATGAAATGGCAAATTTCCACCAAGAAAACAGAAGTATTCAATCTAACTTTTAGGTTTGATTTTTAAAATTTGGGTCTCAAATCTGTTGGTTTCACTTAATAGGGAAGATACTGTGGAACATATTATGCACTCTTATTACCAAAGAAGGAAATTCCTGAACGACCTGTAAGATTTTCTTTTGGTTTAAATAAGCTATTACTCATATTCTCTCCTCTAGTGAAATCTACTCTACTTCTCACTTACATCAGTATCTCTCAGTAGTAGTTTATAATTACATTTATTGAACATCTACTATAGGTCCTGAGCTGCCTTACATACATAATTTAATGTAATTCTTACATCACTGTAAAGCAGATTTTATTATTAACTGTTTTACAAGTGAGAAACTAATGATATGAACAGTTAAGTAAATTGTATTGGTACAAGGTCAGAAATCTGCTAAATAGCAGAACTGGGGTTTGAACTCACGCTTGAGGCCATATTCTTTCTATTAGCCATATTGCATTTAATTCATTGATTGAAATTATTTACCATTAAATTTCTTCTTCACATTAAGTTGCCTTCCTATAACTAACATTGGTTAATCCTGGGTGTCTTTTCCAGAATGATGGATCTTCTTGTAAATTTTATAACAGCTCTTGTTATATCGTACTGATGAATTAATTTATTTATCATTATGAAATAACCCTCTTTAACCATTGTAATTTTCCATGATCTGAAGTCCACTTTATTTGATGATGATGTAGCCACTCTAGCTTTCTTCTTGTTTCTTTAATTTGTTTTATTGAGGCTAAATTCACATCGTATAAAGTTAACCGTTTTAAAGTGTACAACTCAGTGTCCTTTAGTACATTTCCAGTAGTGTATGACTATCACCTCTATGTGGTTCCAAATCATTTTAATCACCCTGAAATAAAACCCCAAGCCCCATAAGCCATCTCCCCAGTTTCCTCCAGCCCCTGGAAACCACCAATCTTCTTTCTGGCTCTAAGGATTCATCTATTCTGGATATTTCACATAAACAGAATAACACAAAAAATATAACGTACCTTTTGTGTTTGACTTCTTTCACATGGCATAATGTTTTTGATGTTCATCCATGTTGTAGTAACTTTCAGTACTTTGTTCCTTTTTAATGACTAAATAATATTCCTCTTGCATATATAACACATTGTCTTTATCCATTCAATGATTGATGGACATTTGGGTTGTCTCCACTTTTTGACTATTGTGCATAATGCTACTGTAAACATTATGTACAATTATTTGAGGACCTGTTTTCAGTTATTTATAGTATATACCTTAGAAAAGAATTGGTGCATCATGTGGTAATTCTACGTTTAATTTTTGAGATACCACTGGACTATCTACCATAGTGGCTGTCTTCTTATTTCTTCACATAGTCTATCTTCTTCAATCTTTTTTCTTTACATCTACATCTATGGATTTAAAATGCCTTTTTAATTTTTTATTTTGGAGAAAGCATATAGTTGAGTCATGCTTTTGAAAATATAGTTTAACTTTTTCTGCTCTTAATTCAAATGCTTATACCATCTACAGTAATTCAATTATCAATGCATTCACTGAAAATCTATTCATTTTCATCAGTCTTTATTATTTCTGTGCTTTATTTTTGTTTCTATTGCACTTACCTTCAAGTTCACTGTATTTATTTGGTAGATTCTAATTTACTGTTAATTTACTCCAGTGAATTTTGGTTTCAGGTATTATATTTATTTTTCAGATCTGGAATTTTGTTTTCTTCTTGTATATCTTTTCTTTCTTTCCTTATTATGTTCATGCTTTTATTTTAATGCATGAATGTAATTGTAATAACTGATTAAGTCCTTGCCTGCTAATTCCATCATTTCTACTATATTGGGGTTGTTTCAATTGAGTCATTTTTTCTGACCAAGAGTCACATTTTCCTGTTTTTGGCATACTTAGTAATTTTTTATTAGATACTGAACATTGTGTACTTCATGTTGTTGTCAGGATTTTGTTGTTTTCTTTAAAATGGTTCTAATAGGGAGCTAAATTACTTGAGATTAAGTTTGATACTTTTGAGGCTTAGTCTTAAATTTTATTATGATAGTTATAGAGTAGCCTTTGCCAAGATAATAATTTAGCTACTCTACACTAATAATTCAGAAGTACTTACCCAACTGGGGTCTCTACTGAAAGCCTCTAGTGATCAACAAAGATGCTCCATTCAGGAAGGTGGAAATTTGAATAATTTCCACCCCTTTGAAAACTCTTGGAACCATTTACTCATAGCTTCCCTGTCCTCTATTTTCCAACATTGTAGAGACTCACTCAAGCAAGGCATGTACACCTTAATAAGAATAGAGAACCTGATTAGATTTCTAAAACCCTTTGGAATATATCCCTCCTTTCCATAACTCTGCCCTGCAAATTTCAGTTATTTCAAACTTACTGATTTCTGATCTGTGCATTCTCAAGTCAGTGGTACTACTGTACTTTCCATGGAATTTCCCTTTGTGATGGTTAAATTTACATGTCAACTTAGTTGGGTTAGTGCCCAGGTATGTAGTCAAACATTATTGTGGATGTTTCTGTAAGGGTGTTTTTAGATGAGATTAACTTGTTTTTTGGACTACTATTATTTTTAATAAACCTTATTTTTATAATAGATTTAAGTTCACAGCAAAATTTAATAGAAGCTACAGAGAATTTCCATATACATTCTGCCCCCAGAAATGCATAGCCTCCTCCATTATCATCCCTTACCAGAGTGGTACATATGTTACAACGGATGAACCTACATTGGCATATCATAGTCCATAGTTTATCTTAGGGCTCACTATTGGTGTAATACATACCATGGGTCTGGACAAATGTATATTGACATGTATTCACCATTAAGGATTATACAGAGTAATATCAATGCCTTAAAATTTATCCATGCTCTGCTTACTTATCCCTCCCTCACCCAGCCCCTGACAACTACTGATCTTATTAATGCATCCATAGTTTTGCTTTTTCCAGAATATCATATAATTGTTAAACATACAGTACATAGCTTTTTCAAATTGTTTTTTTTTTCATTTAGCAATATGCATTTCAGGTTCCTCCATGTTTTTACACAACTTAGTAGATTATTCTTTTATAGTGCTGAAAAATATTCCATTGTCTGGATGCACCACAGTTTATTTATCCATTCACCTACTGAAGAATCTCTTGGTTACTTCCAGTTTTGGTAATTATGCATAAGTTTCTGTAAACATTCCTGTACATGTTTTTGTATGGACAAGTTATTAACTTCTTTGGGGAGATACCAATGAGGGCAATTGTTGGGCTGTATGGTAAGAAAATGTTTAGTTTTGTAGGAATCTGCCAAACTGTCTTCCAAAGTAGCTGTACTAATTTGCATTCCTACCATCAATGAATGAAAGTACCTGTTGCTCCATATCCTTACCCACATTTGGTGTTGTCAGTGACTTGCATTTTGGTCACTCTAATAGGCATGTAGTGGTATCTCGTTGTTTAAATTTGCATTTCGTTGATGACATGAGATACGGAGCATCTTTTCATATGCTTATTTGTCCTCTGCATACCTTCTTTAGTGAGACGTTTGTTAAGGTCTTTGGCCCATTTTTTAATCAGGTTGTTTGTTTTCTAACTGTTGAGTTTTAAGAGTTCCTTGCATATTTTGGACAATAGTACTTTATCACATATATCTTTTGCAGATATTTTCTTCTGGTCTATGTCTTGCCTTTTCATTCTCTTTGCACTGTCTTTCACAGTACAGAAATATTTAATTTTAATGAAGTCAAGCTCACCAGTTCTTTCACTGATCATGCCTTGGATGTGGTATCTAAAAAGACATTGCCAAAAACAAAGTCATCTAGATTTTCTCCTATTTATCTTCCAGGAGTTTATAGTTTTATGTTGAAATTAACTTTTAAATGGTGGACTCACAGTAAAGAAGATAGTGCTTTATAATGTTAGTAGGCCTCATCTAATCAGTTGAAAGCCTGGGTTAAACAAGACTGGAGCAGATGGCCTTCAGAATTGAACTGCAACATTGGCTGTGCCCTGATTCTCCAGCCTACAGATATTGATAAATCTCTTTCTCTATACATATAAACATGCTACTGCTTCTATTTCTCTGAAGAATCCTAACTAATACACTGTTCCTACTTAATGACCTGGAATATGTCTCCGGGAAGAAAGTTTGTGTGACATAGTGCTCACCTTTGTTTGTTTTCTTTCTCTCAGAGAAAATAGTTCTGTGCTGTTTGTTGTCCAATATTTAAAAACTGAATTTTAAATATTTTGCTCAATTTTTAATTTTTTTAAGGTGTGAAGGTTAAATTCAGTCCCTGTTCCTTCATTGAGGCAGAACTTAAAGTCCAATGAAGGTATTTAAATAAGAAACTCGATTTCCATGCTCCTTATAAACTCTTATTTCCCTCTTCTCTCAATATTTAAATATTAATCCTTTTCTCAATTTGTCTGTTAATAAGATGTGACTGTTTTTTAATTTAACTTGAGGTAATACATAAACATTTGTTTAAAGTCAAATCAACATGAGTTCAAATGATGTTTCCACCACACACTAAGTGCTATGAACACTTCATGTACTTTGTCAGAGCTTTTATCTCCTCACCTGACAACTGTGGATAATAACTGCTTCACAGACTTATTGGACATAAAGCACCTGGACACTATGTACACTCAGTAATTGTTAGTATATTAGCACATATTTATGAGAAGTTCCCCACTCTTCTCCATCCAAATGGACATAGAAAGTTAAGCCATTTGTATTCCAAGTTTATGTTTTCAAGCCATATTCATTCTAGGGGTAGATACCTGGTGGTTATAAAATTTAAAGCTCAGAAATTTCATGTAGAAACTATGTTTCCTACCATAAATACCAGAGACAAGAAGAAAGAGAGACAGACAGAGAGGATTCCCAAGATGGGAAAATATTTCTAATAAATACTCAATTCCTTGGATTCACTTGTTTCTAAGGTTCAGACATCAACTGCATTCTACCCCATGATTTCTGAGACAGCTTACTACCCTTACAATAAATGTTTATGGCTAAAGTTAGATTAAATTTGGTTTTTGGACTTTGAAACCCAAAGAGTTCTTAATAATAGTATTTATCACTTCTTCAACCTTGATTTTCTTTGTTACCTTGGGAATTTTGACTCATGTATTTCCTCTTTGTAATAACCCAGGTTATGATTCACTTGTTTACTCTGTAATATTGTGTAACATATAAGGGGAGATAGATTTTCTACAAAATATATTGAGTTTTTAAAATGGTTTGCAATGTAGAAATCAGCATAATTATAAAGTGATCAGCAAAACTGCGCCTCAGATAAATATATTTTATAAGTCTTCCAATGTCCCCACTTGTACTGTTTCTTGTAATTCTAACTCTTTAATTATAAATGACTTTATAGTCCAGCTTTTTGCAGGGAGAAAATAATGAAATATGAATCTTGTTCACAAAACGTAAATGAATTCAGAACTTAACAATCGGCACAAAATATGTAAATACAGAACAGGTTTCCAATGTAACAAAAAATGTAGTGGAGATATGCCTCAAATATACCTAAATAAATATTGCACAGAGCACTGTTCAACATTAATTCATGTCATGATATCTTACCATAATAATAGAAAGGCCCAGGGAACATTTTTGGTATATGATGAAGTATCTTCAGGAAAGACCCAAACTGGATTACACAGACTCAAACATCTAGAAAGAATATAAAGAGAATATCTGATCCAGAATCCTGCTTTCAAGTGTTATCATCAGCCTTTATTTTACACATGGCTAACTTTGACCTAAAAATATAAAAGGTTGTGGTCAAGGTCACACTGTTTTTTCAAAATGAAGTCATGACAAGAATCTATTTTTCATCTGTTCATTCATTTATTCATTCAGTTATCTATATAGCAAATAACAATGCAGTGAGTCCTTGTGTGCTAGTCACTCTGGTATTTGCCAAAGATAAATGGTAAATTAAACAGACAGATAAATTTAACCAATGGGCCTCATAATTTTTATTTTTTAAAAAACTCAATTCCTCCACATATATTATTTTCAAAGAATGTATTTATTTATTTATAATGGACATAGATTCTTATTTTAATCAATAGATTATAACTCATTATTATTACTCCTTAACTTAATGCACAAAGTTTCACAGATTTGCTCAGTGAGAGCCTTTTAATACTGAATTTTGTGTCCTTTTGTCTTACAATCATGATTATTAAGAATTCCTTACCTTCTGGCATAGCATATTGTTCCAGGATTATTCTGAATATTTCTAGACCCAGCTCTAGAATTAGACATTTCTCCAAGGAGCCTTGGTTCTTTTTAGTGGAAAATAATTTTTAGGAACCAAGATTTGGGTGATACTAGTTGTACTCATTTTTAGGTGTCTCCTGTTATGATGCACTGACACAGATCCAACATCAAATCTGTGGTATTTTTGTCAAAATGCACTTGATTTCAATGATGAAAAAACCCAAACTGATTTGGGTTTGAAAAGCCCAAACTGAGAGACATTTAACAAAATAAATTACTCACATTCTTCAAAAAATGTTAAGTCAATGAAAGATAAAGAAAGACTGAGGAAATATAGTATGTAAAGGAAAACTAAAAAAAACAAAAGCAAAAAAAATGATAACTAAATGTAACTTGTGGTCATGAATTAGATCCTGTTACAGAAAAATATATAAATAAATAAGTACACAACTATTTAAGTGTAGCTGTGATTTCTGCTAACAAGAAAAAGAGTATGAGATGCAACGTTCTAATTATATTAATAAGGAAGTGAAAATGTATGATAAAGGAAATGTAGTTTACTAAATGGAATTTCCTAGCAGTTTGGTATGGTATACTAAATAACAGTATATATAGACACAAGGAAATGGACAGGAGTTCAATTCCTAGCCTTATCAAATTATCAAGTCACAGCCTCCTCATTTTTGAGTGAGTCACTTTCATTAATTATGTGATAATTATGTGAAAATGTTTTAAAAACTTTAATGCATTTTACAAATAATAATCATTGTTAAACCTAGAATAATTTAGACCTTTTTCTTTTCTTTCTTTGACTTAATCCTGGTATCCTAGGGCCACAGCTCACAATATTACCCAGTTTTTTTCCCCAAAAGCAACTGAAAAATACTTTCTTCATTACTTTTTTGCTCTACAAAGCTTATATTATTTTCTGTATTTCATGACATAAACGACAAGCAAATGGATGGCAAGAAGTATGTCTTCATTATCTTCATCTCTTCCCCCCAAAAAACCTCAATATCTGGAACAAAGGGTGGACTCAGTAGTATTTGCTGAGTGAATGAATGGTTATGGATAGGTGGAAACACCACTGTATTATGTGTCCAAATATCTCACTATATTATCTTAGAAAGTCAACCTATCACTCTAATTTCTACATTCTCATCTATAAAATCAAAACAATATCTGCCTTAAATGGCTCTTTGTTGAGGTATAGTTGTTTTACAATGTTGTATTAATTTTTACTGTACAGCAAAGTGGAGTTCCCTGTGGTATACAGCAAGTTCTTATTAATCTATTTTATACATATTAGTGTATATATGTCAATCCCAATATCCCAGTTCATCTTACAGCCCCTTTCCTGCCTAGGCATCCATATGTTTGTTCTCTATAACTATGTTTCTACTTCTGCCTTGCAAACAGGTTCATATGTACCATTTTTCTAGATTTCACATATATACATTAATATATAATATTTGTTTTTCCCTTTCTGACTTACTTCACTTTGTATGACAGTCTGTAGGTCCATCCACATTTCTACAAATGATCCCATTTCTTTCCTTTTTATGGCTGAGTAATATTCCATTGTATATATTACCACATCTTCTTTATCCATTCATCAGTTGATGGGCATCTAGGTTGCTTCCATGACCTGGCTATTGTAAGTAGTGCCACAATGAACATTGGGATGCATGTGTCTTTTTGAGTTATGCTTTTTTCTGGGTATATGCCCAGTAGTAGGATTGCTGGGTCATATGGTAGTTCTATTTTTAGTTTTTCAAGGAGGAAGAAACTAAATATAGAACTTGCTCTTCCATGCTGTTCTCCATAGTGGCTGTATCAATTTACATTCCCACCAACAGTGCAAGAGGATTCCCTTTTCTCCACACCCTCTCCAGCATTTGTTGCTTGCACATTTTCTGATGATGACCATTCTAACTGGTGTGAGGTAATATCTCATTGTAGATTTGACTTGCATTTCTCTAATAAATAGTGATGTTGAGCAGGTTTTTATGTGCCTCTTGGCCATTTGTATGTCTTTTTTGGAGAAATGTCTGTTTAGGTCTTCTGCCCATTTTTTGATTGGGTTGTTCATTTTTTAAATATTGAACTGCATGAGCTGCTTATATATTTTGGAGATTAATCCTTTGTCTGTTGCTTCCTTTGCAAATATTTTCTCCCATTCTGAGGGCTGCCTTTTTGTCTTGTTTATAGTTTACATGGCTGTGCAAAAACTTTTGTTTCATTATGTCCCATGTGTTTTTGTTTTTATTTCTATTACTCTAAGAGATGAGTCAAAAAACATCTTGCTGTGATTTATGTCACAGAGTGTTCTGCCTATGTTTTCCTCCAAGAGTTTGATAGTTTCTGATCTTACATTTAAGTTTTTAATCCATTTTGAGTTTTATTTTTGTGTATGGTGTTAGAGAGAGTTCTAATTTCATTCTTTTACATGTAGCTGTCCAGTTTTGCCAGCACCACTTATTGAAGAGACTGTCTTTTCTCCACTGTATATCTTTGCCTACTTTGTCATAGATTAGTTAACCATAGGTATGTGGGTTAATCTCTGGGCTTTCTATCCTGTTCCAATGATCTATATTTCTGTTTTTGTGCCAGTACCACACTGTTCTGATTACTATAGCTTTGTAGTATATTCTGAAGTTAGGGAGTCTGATTCCTCCAGCCCCATTTTTTCCCTTCAAGATTGCTTGGCTATTTGGGGTCTTTTGTGTTGCCATACAAATTTTAAGATTTTTTGTACTAGTTCTGTAAAATATGCCATTGTTAATTTGATAGGGATTACATTGAATCTGTAGATTGTCTTGGGTAATATAGTCATTTTCACAATATTCATTCTTCCAATCCAAGAACATGGTACATCTCTCCATCTGTTTGTGTCATCTCTGATTTCTTTCATCAGTGTCTTATAGTTTTCTAAGTACAGGTCTTTTACCTCCTCAGATAGGTTTATTCCTAGGTTTTTAATTCTTTTTGTTGCAGTGGTGAATGGATTGTTTCCTTAATTTCTCTTTTTGATCTTTCATTGTTAGTGTATAGGAAAGCAAGAGATTTCTGTCTATTAATTTGTATCCTGCTACTTTACCAACTTCATTGATTAGCTCTAGTAGTTTTCTGGTGGCATCTTTAGGATTCTCTATGTATAGTATCATGTCATCTACAAAAAGTGACAGTTTTATTTCTTCTCTTCCAATTTAGATTCCTTTTATTTCTTTTTCTTCTCTGATTGCCATGACTAGGACTTCCAAAACTATGCTGAATAATAGTGGTGAGAGTGGGCAATCTTGTCTTGCTCCTGATCTTAGTGGAAACAGTTTCAGTTTTTCACCATTCAGAGCAATGTTGGCTGTGGGTTTGTCATATATGGCCTTTATTATGCTGAGGTAGGCTCCCTCCATGGGTACTTTCTGGAGGGGTTTTATCATAAATGGGTGTTGAATTTTGGAGAAAGCTTTTCCTACATCTATTGAGATGATCATATGGTTTTATTCTTCACTTTGTTAATGTGGTGTATCACATTGATTTATTTGCATATATTGAAGATACCTTGCATTCCTGGGATAAACCCCACTTGATCATGGTGTATGATCCTTTTAATGTGCTGTTAGACTCTGCTTGCTGGTATTTTGTTGAGGATTTTTGTATCTATGTTCATCAGTTTCACTGGTCTGTAGTTTTCTTTTTCTGTGACATCTTTGGTTTTGGTATCAGGGTGATGGTGGCCTTGTAGAATGAGTTTGTGAGTGTTCCTCCCTCTGCTATATTTTGGAAGAGTTTGAGAAGGATAGGTGTTAGCTCTTCTCAAAATGTTTGATAGAATTCACCTGTGAAGCCATCTGGTCCTGGACTTTTGTTTCTTGGAAGATTTTTAATTACAGTTTCAATTTCAGTTCTTCTGATTGGTCTGTTTATATTTTCTATTTCTTCCTGGTTCAGTCTTGGAAGGTTGTGCTTTTCTAAGAATTTGTCCATTACTACAAGGTTGTCCATTTTATTGGCATATAGTTGCTTGTAGTAATCTCTCATTATCCTTTGAATTTCTTCAGTGTCAGTTGTCACTTCTCCTTTTTCTTTGCTAATTCTGTTAATTTGAGTCTTCTCACTTTTTTTCTTGATATGTCTGGCTAATGGTTTATCAATTTTATCTCTCAAAAAACCAGCTTTTACTTTTATTGATTTTCGCTATTGTTTTCTTTATTTCGTTTTCATTTATTTCTGATCTGATCTTTATGATTTATTTCCTTCTGCTAATTTTGGGGGTTTTTTTGGTTCTTCTTTCTCTAATTGCTTTAGGTGTATGGTTCAGTTGTTTATTTGAGATGTTTCTTGTTTCTTGAGGTAGTATTTTTTGTCAATTTGATTTCTTGTGTCTTGGCATGTTTCTCCTTGGGTTTATCCGGCCTGAGACTTTCTGTGCTTCCTGTACTTGGGTGGCTATTTCCTTTCCCATGTTAGGGAAGTTTTCAACTACAATCTCTTCAAATATTTTCTCGGGTCCTTTCTCTCTTCTCCTTCTCAGACCCCTATAATGTGAATGTTGGTGCGTTTAATGTTTTCCCAGAAGTATCTTAGGCTGTCTTCATTTCTTTTCATTCTTTTTTCTTTATTCTGTTTTGTGGCAGTGATTTCCACCGTTCTGTCTTCAAGGTCACTTTTCCATTCTTCTGCCTCAGTTATTCTGCTAGTGATTCCTTCTAGAGTGTTTTTCATTTCAGTTATTGTATTGTTCATCTCTGTTTGTTTATTCTTAAATCTTCTAGGTCTTTTTGTTAAAACTTTCTTGCATCTTCTCCATCTTTGCCTCCATTCTTTTTCTTAGGTCCTGGATCACCTTCACTATCATTATTCTGAAATCTTTTTCTGGAAGGTTGCCTATCTCCATTTCATTTAGTTGTTTTTCTGGGGTTTTATCTTGTTCCTTCATCTGGTATATAGTCCTCTGCTTTTTCATTTTGTCTATCTGTGAATGTGGTTTTCATTCCACAGGTTGCAGGATTATAGTTCTTTTTGCTTCTGCTGTCTGCCCTCTGGTTGATGAGGCTATCTAAGAGGCTTGTGCAAGCTTCCTAATGGGAAGGACTGGTGGTCAGTAGAGCTGGGTGTTTCTCTGATGGGCAAAGCTCAGTAAAACTTTAATCTGCTTGTCTGCTGATTGGTGGGGCTGAGTTCCCTCCTTGTTGGGTTTTTGGCCTGAGGGGACACAGCACTCGAGCCTACAGGCTCTTCGGTGGGGTTAATCGTGGATTCTGGGAGGGCTCACACCAAGGAATACTTCCCATAACTTCGGCTGCCTGTGTCCTTGCCCCTGCACTGAGCCACAGCCACACCTGCCTCCACAGGAGACCCTCCTAAACTAGCAGGTATGTCTCTTTCACTCTCTTATGGGGTCTCTGCTCCTTCCCCCTGTGTCCTGGTGTGCACACTACTTTGTGAGTGCCCTCCAAGAGCGGAGTCTCTGTTTCCCCCAGTCCTGTCAAAGTCCTGCAATCAAATATTGCTATCCTTCAAAGTCTGATTCTCTGGGAATTCCTTCTCCCCTTGCCAGACCCCCAGGTTGGGAAGCCTGATGTGGGTCTCTTAACCTTCACTCCCATGGATGGACTTCTGTGGTACAATGGTTCTCCAGTTTGTGAGTCACCTACCAAGAGTTTATGAGATTTGATTTTATTATGATTGCGCTCCTCCTACTGCCTCACTGAGGCTTCTCCTTTGTCTTTGGATGTGGGGTATCTTTTTTGGAGAGTTCCAGTGTCTTCCTGTCACTTTTTCAGCAGTTAGTTGTGATTCTGGCTCTCTTGCAAGATGGAGTGAGTGCACGTCCTTCTACCCCACCATCTTGAACAAATCTCTTAAATGGCTCTTGTAAATCAATGAAAATAACGGCCTTGAATGAGTTTAACTAGTGTAATATGCCACGTGTATCAGTTTTCTAAGGCTGTCATAACAAATTACCACAACCTTGGTGGCTGAAAACAACAGAAATTTATTCTCTCACAGACCTAGAGTCCAGAAGTTCAAAATCACAGTGTTGGCAGGGTTGGTTCCTTCTGGGGTCTCAGGGAGAATCTATTCCATGCTTCTTTCCTAACTTCTGGTATCTTCAGCAATCCTTGGTATTCTTTGCTTTGTACATGCATCACTTCAATCTCTATTTTTGTCTTGCATGGTTTTCCTTTGTGACTCTCTGTGTCTGTCTCTTCTTTTTTGTCCCTTTATAAGGGCATTCATGATTGTATTTACAGTATTTAA